>NC_067482.1:20512145-20814645 GCF_947179515.1 Apodemus sylvaticus | reverse complement strand
GGCTGGACTCAAACTTAGAGAGCCATCTGCCTCTACCTCCCAGGTGCTGGGATTAAAAGCATGCACCATTATGCCTGCCAGTAGAAGTCTTTGATGAACAGGTATATAAGATATTTGTATAATAATGATGATTACAAGTATCTCTTTTGCCAGGCAGTGGTGTCACACACCTTTAGTCCTAGTACTTCAGAGGTAGAGAAAAGAGGATGTCTGAGTTCAAGGCCAGCCTGATCCACATAGCAAGCTACAACACAATGTCTGTGTGTCTGTGTGTGTCTATTTACAATAGAATAGATATGTAAATTGTAGTATGTATATATGTTGTAACATGTGGCAGCTATATATAGCAACATGGATTAATCCTGTTGAGTATAATGTTAGACAAACCAATCAGTCTTAAAAATACCTGTGTTGTTGCATTTACATAAAGCTCAGAAACATGCACAAAACTCTGCCTTCCTGCCGGATAGAAAAGAGACTATTCTAGTAAGTAGAGTAGTAAGATCAAGTAGGAAGGCCTAAGGTGGCTTCTGTGTTTCTGATGTAAATTCTTTAATCTGGGTGCAGGTTTAATGAGTGTGTTCTCTTTATGAAAATACATCTAGTGGCTGAATATGGTGGGGCATGCCTGTGATTCAGGCATGAGAGCTAGACTTCTGTAAGGGAAGGAAGTCACCTTCAACTGTCTAACTAGTTTAAGGCCAGCCTGGACTGTATGAGAATGTCTCAAAACAAGTGTGTGTGTGTGTGTGTGTGTGTGTGTGTGTGTGTGTGTGTGTGTGTGTCTGTCTGTCTGTCTGTCTGTCTGTCTGTGTCTTGATGTCTCTGTGTCTCTGTGTGTTTAGTCTGACCTGGAACTCACCATATAGACTGACCTCGCACTTGTAATCTTCCTGTTGGTGCTTCCCAAGTCCTAAGATTATGATTGTGAGATGCCATGCCCAAACTTGGAAACCCTTTTTTGTTTTGTTTTTTTGTTTTGTTTGTTTGTATCTTGAGACATGATATTACTGTACAGCCCTATTAGCCTGGAGCTTACTATTACAGGCCAGGCTGACCTGTAAAAGCATTTCAGTAGACTGTTTTTAAAGAAGTTATAGATTTATAGCAACTTACAAGATACCGAGAATCATTTCTTATATCCTCTACTCCAAATGTGTGTGCATTTACACACACACACACACACAGAGAGAGGGGGGGGGAGGAAAGCTGGTAGTTTACATTAGAGCTCACTTTTGTGCTATACATTCTTTGAGTTCTGAAACTGTGTCCCTGCACTGATATTCTTGGGTCCACATGTTTATGCCTCACTCATTCAAATCTATGTAACTAGCAATCATTTCCTGTCTCCTTGGCTTTGCCTTTTCCAGAATATCAGGTAGTTAGAATCATAAAGGTACAGCCTTTTCACTTAGTCATATACACTTAAGATTCTTCCAGTGTTCTTCATGGCTTAATAATCCATTTTAGTGGCAAATAATATTCTATTCTTTATAAGTTTGTATATCCACCTTAGTTGCTTCAAGTATGTTTGCTTGTTTTTTAAATAAAGCTGTCATCAGCACCCTGTGCAGGTTTTCGTGTGGATGTGAGCTTCTTTGAGTGAATGATAAGAAATGTGATTATTAGATCATACAGGACAGTTTGGATAGTGTAAGTGGATTTGAGCATCTGCGGGTTTTGAAGACTATCTACCCATTTATAAACTTCTAGATACTTGGTGGTTTTGCTTGGCTCTTTTGTTTCTGGGATCTGTGGTGGTAAAAGCCCCAGGCAGCCTGTTCAAGAGAGGGGCTGGCAAAGGAAAGGGAGGTTTTCCTAAATAAATACATAATACAGTGGGATACTATAAGACCAATGTAAACAAAATTATAGGAAATTGTATGTTGAAATAGACATTTTTAAGCCAGAAACTGTTCTCAAGTTAATTATAATGGCTTAAGTGTTCTTTTGTTGGTTAAAATGACATCATTGTATATATGATATGATACATATATTACAAAGGCAAATATGTTTCATAAGTTATCAAAAGTCACTGGTAGATGGAATTGAAAAGTTTTATATGTATTTCTCTTATTTTCTTTTTTACAATGATAACCAATTTTACCTTAGTACTAAGAACATTTTTCTTAAAATTCTGAGATTGTCTTCATGCTGTTTACTGTTCATGTTACGTGGTAGGCAGATGTAGGGCTGGGTGTGGTTTGGGGGTAGAGGACTTGCCTAACATTTATAAAGACCTGGGCTTAATCTCTAGCAGAGCCTCATTTCTAGTTCTCTCTCTCTCTCCTCATTTCTAGTTCTCTCTCTCTCTCTCTCTCTCTCTCTCTCTCTCTCTCTCTCTCTCTCTCCCTCTGTCTGTCTCTCAGTCTCTGTGGGTATGTGTGTATGGATCCATGTATATATAACACATATATAACAATTTGTATTTAAGGAAATCTATTAAAAATATGCTTACTATTTTCAAAGAAAAAAATTTTAAAGAAATTGAAAAAGACGCATAAAAGCTTGCCGCACTGCCCCATGGTGTGTCATGAACACAGACCAGTCAGTAGAGTCTGTATACTACCATCAAGGACAGTAGCTCCCAGGACTGAGAGGATTTACTCATGTGCCTGTTATCAAAAATGTCTGCTTACATAAAAGTATTCTCAGACACACTCATGCTCAACAATGTGATGCTTTTCTCTTTGCCTCATGCCCCATTTGAGCCTTGAGGTCTCACTCTAACAGTGCTCTGTGGGTTTCTGTTGTAGTGAGTTCTATGAAGCCAATGCCCTCATGATGGAAGAAGAAGGAGCTATTATTGCTGGTCTCCTGGTGGGTCTGAATGTCATCGATGCCAATTTCTGCATGAAAGGGGAAGACCTGGACTCTCAGGTATGGGAACACTCTCACTCTCGGCCCTGGTCCTTTAGCCTGGAATGTTTAGCTCATCCTAACCAGTCAGAAGACATTGTGTGCGCATCATAGCAGGATTTCCTTTCATTTCAATGTTATAGAATTACTATGCCTTCCCACCACACACCTAAGACTAATAAAGGAAAGGGTTTAATACTGTATGACTGCTTCTGGCTAAGCACAAAAGAGAACCAGCCTTGAAGAGAAAATGTTACCAGTTTATATATATGGGCCCTAGGCTTAGACAATTTACATATGCTGTCATCTTTAAATCTCCTTCAGGTAGTCTCTGGTTATAGTTTGAACAGTTTGAACAGGACTCAGAAGCTGAAGTCTGGCCACTTGGGCAGATGTGAGGTTTACATAGCATAGCCATTGCCTGAATTATTTAATTAACTACACCAGTGTTGCTATTTTCAAAATAACATCTTGCCCCCTGTCAGGATTATGCTTTACCTGAGAAGTGCAGGGGACTTGACCCTCTGATGTTCCCTGGAGCCCCTTAGAGGCATGTCCTTTGATGGACTGGGCAGGCAACAGAGTCAGGGTGAGCCCGAGTTCCCGATGTTGGGGCACCCACATGACGACCAGGCTGCATGTCTGCTGCACATGTGTATGCTCTGTGGTTGGTGGTTCAGACTCTGGGAGCCCCGAGTGTCCAGGTTAGGTGACTCTGTTAATCTTTTTGTGGAGTCCCTATCCTCTCCGGGTTCCTCAATCTTTTCCCCAACTCCTCCACACGACTTCACATAATTTCAATTATAGAACAAAGTTTTCTTTCTGTTTCTTTTTTTGTTTTGTTTTTTTTGTTTTTGTTTTTTTGTTTTTGTTTTTTCGAGACGGGGTTTCTCTGTATAGCCCTGGTGTCCTGGAACTCACTCTAGAACTAGACCAGGCTGGCCTTGAACTCAGAAATCTGCCTCTGCCTCCCAGAGTACTGGGATTACAGGCGTGCGCCACCACCACCTGGCGTTCTCTAAACAAGTTTCTAACAAGCCTTTTTGGTTAGTACATTACTCTCTTCCAGTTGTAATGGAGGCAGCACCTCTTTAGATAAGTTTTTTCCATTGCTTAAGTTTCCTAAGCAAGTTTATTAATGAATTATTCATAGGATCAGTTTTACTTTTTCAAGTTCCTCTTTCATCTCAGTGTGAATATAAAAAAGTTGTATTTTTGTTTTTTCCAAACTCTTGTCTGGCCTGTACTTCCTTGACTGTGAGGCTATATTAGAACCAGGGCAGCACAGTAACTCACAGCCAAGGCCCTAAAACCCAGCTGCTTAGTTTCAAAGTCTGTCTTTCTTATTTTCTACCTGGATACATCTTGTAGTTAGGTAGGGGGATTTGTTTGCTTGTTTATTTTTTTGGTGGTTTTTTTGGTTTGGTTTGGTTTTGGGGTTTTTTTGGTGCTTTCCATTTCTTGATATGTACAGATGAAGAGATTAATTAACAGGGTTATTCTGAGCAATAAAGGAGTTTGTAAGTTCAGGACTTTGATCAGAGCCACACTTGAGTTAGTTGCCCAATAGTAAAGATGACTTCCCTGAGACTGCTTCTCACCACTTATGTAAGAAATCATGTGATGGGTTCCTTCCATTTAGTCAGGGAAAATGGGAAAGGAGATGTTGTTCCATTGGGATTTTTTTTTTGTAAAGAAATAAGATGGGTTTGGAGAGGTGGCTCAGTGGTTAAGAGCACTGACTACTCTTTTAGTGGTCCTAAGTTCAATTCCCAGCAACCACATGGTGGCTCACAACCATCTGTAATGATATCTGACGCCCCCTTCTGGTGTGTCTGATGACAGCTACAGTGTACTCATATAAGTAAAATAAATAAATCTTAAAAAAAAAAAAGAAAGAAATGAGATGTATAATAATGGGGCCTATTTGAAACAATGAAGATGTCCTTAGTAAAAGTTGAAATAGACACCAGAATGTCAGCAGTGGTCATATGTGGGGTGACATTAAGAGTGTGGGTATTTTAAATTTGCTTTTGTTTTTCAGATTCTGTAAAACACACAAGGGAATAGATATTATTTTGGATTATAATATAACTGTATTATGTTTTTGAGATTAAAGTATAATTACATCATTTCCCTTTCCCTTTCCCTTTCCTCCCCCAGACCCTCTAACAATCCTGTCCTTGATCTCTTATATACGTATATATGTATATTTGTGTATGTATATATGTGCCCCTAATATGACCTGCTCTGGTGTACTCCATGTTATCGGTGTGCGTGTTTCCAGGGCTGAGCGTTAGGCTTGGAGGACGATCGGTGTGCTCGGCTCTGTACATTGATTTCTCCCTCAGCCGCCTTCAGCTGCCTGCAGCCCTTTGTGGACATCCTGTCCACCTGACCTGTCTTCATGGCTGCCCTTCTAGCCTGGGTTTAGGCAATCGTGTAGGTGCGACATTATGGGTGTAGCTTCTAACTAAACATTTTTAAACTATAAAACTAAATAGGAGACCACAAATGGGGACAAGACATTCTGACATGGATGGGGGAAGGGCAGAGATGACACGTGACAGGACCGTGCAGAGAAGCCCGAGGGTGAAAAAGTGAGAGGGAGGGCGGAGGGAGGACGCGGCCCTGAAGAGTATGGAGTGGCGCCCAGGGCTTGGCAAGCTGGCAGAGACCATTTAAAGAAAAATAGCTTCTATGACTAAAATTTAAAAAGTTATTCCTAGCTTCTTATTCTTCTTCTTCGGGGAAAACACCAAATGGCGGATGACGCCAGTACATCGGAGGACCCGGGGGCCAAGGATTAGGAGGCTGCAGCAGAGGATTCGGAGGATTCAGCAGCAGTCTTAGGGGCTGAAAGGGGCCATGGCCATGGTCAAGGCTGTGGCTGTGGCTGTGGTCGAGGCCGCGGGGCTCGTGGAGGTAAAGCTGAAGACAAGGAGTGGATCCCGTCACCAAGCTGGGCCACCTGGTTAAGGACACGAAGATCAAGTCCTTGGAAGAGATCTACCTGTTCTCCCTGCCCATGACAGAGTCTGAGGTCATTGACTTCTTCCTGGGTGCATCCCAGGATGCAGTTCTGAAAATCATGCCAGTGCAGAAGCAGACTCGGGCTGGCCAGAGGACCAGGTTCAAGGCGTTCGTCACTATTGGGACTACGATGGTTACGTTGGTCTTGGTGTTAAGTGCTCTAAGGAGATCGCCACCGCCATCCGAGGTGCCATCATCTTGGCCAAGCTCTCCACCATCCCTGTGAGGAGAGGCTACGAGGCTCCTGGGGAAACATGATTGGCAAGCCCCACACGGTTCCATGCAAGGTGACAGGCCGCTATGGCTCTGTGCTGGTGCGTGTCATCCCTGCCCCCAGAGGCACTGACATTGTCTCTGCTCCTGTGCCCAAGAAGCTCCTGATGATGGCCGGTATAGACGACTGCTGCACATCAGCCAGGGGCTGCACTGCCACCCTGGGCAATGTTGCCAAGGCCACCTTTGATGCCATCTCCAAGATCTACAGCTACCTGACCCCCACCTCTGGAAAGAGACTGTGTTCACCAAGTCTCCTTATCAGGAATTCATTGATCATCTTGTGAAAACCCACACCAGAGTCTCTGTTCAGAGACTCCAGCTGTGGCTACCACATAGGGGTTTTTATACAAGAAAAACAAATGAATTAAGTCTGTTAAAAAAAAAAGTTATTCCTAGAAGAAAATAAAAAGTTTGTAGCAGAATTCCTGAAAAAGAAAGAAATTTTAAACCTTATTCTTTATGCAAAGGATTCTGTCATGAATTGTCTTCACTTTTCCTTTTGTGACTTTCTGTGGTGGAGGGTGTGTGTGTGTGTGTGTGTGTGTTGCTCAGCATAGAAGGTAAGGGCCCGTACCTGCTAGTGAGTGCTATGCTGTCACGCCACGCCCCCCCCCCCCCCCCAGCCACTCACCTTGCCTCTTCTCATTTCTCCCATACCGTTGTGTTCATAGTAAAGTGTTAAATGTTCATCAGAAACTTCTGGTGACCATCGTGGTTTTTAGTCTTTGAATGCCTAGAAAGCAACAGAACCAAATTTTCTATTAACTTCTGAAAATTCTCTCTGTAGGTTGGAGTTATAGATTTTTCAATGTATCTCAAAGATGGAAACAGCAGTAAAGGTAGTGAAGGGTATGTATAAAAAAGTTAAGTGTCCTTTGTCCTTTGTCGCTGATGTAACACATGTGATCATGGGTAGCTTACAGTATTGCCTTAGCAGATTTGGTAGAAGAATGTTTGATTATTATATCTTTTTGTTTGTTTGTTTGTTTGTTTGTTTTTCTTTTGTTTTTTGGATTTGGTTTTTTGGAGACAGGGTTTCTCTGTATAGCCCTGGCTATCCTGGAACTCACTCTGTAGACCAGGCTGGCCTCGAACTCAGAAATCCACCTGCCTTTGCCTCCCAGAGTGCTGGGATTACAGGAGTGCGCCACCACCACCCGGCTGATTATTATATCTTTAATAAAGTCGTGACAAAATATCTGACTATCGGGCCTATGATTAGAAGAATTTCTAGGTGAATGATTTCCTTGCTAGGTATTTTGGAGGCAGAGATGATAAAGATATGTAAGATCAATCTGGTTCTCCATATTGCTTTGTTTTTGTTTTTCTGATGTATAGTCTCATGTCATAGTCCAGGTTGTCCTGGGGCTTACTATGTAGATGAAGCTGGTCTTGAACCTGAGGCTTTCCTGCTGCCTCTACCCCTTAGTGATAGGGTCGAAAGGTGCGAAATCGCCACGTCCAGCCAATTTTCCTGAAGTCATCCTGAAGTCAGCCTGAAGTCCATCTGAGAGTGTAGACAAACGTGGCAACGCTGCCATACCCGTGCCCTGCCCTGGCAGGCTGAACCTGGGAGATCAGAAACTCCCAAAAAGAAACAAGCCAGGCATGCTAGTGCATGCCTTTAATCCCACCACTCAAGAGGCAGATACAGGCAGATCTCAGGGTTCCCAGCCAGCCAGGGCTGCATAGTGAGACTCCGACAAACTAACTGGGGCTGGAGAGAGGGCTTAGTGGATAAGAGAACTGACTGCTCTTCCAGAGGACGTTGGTTCTATTCCCAGCACCCTATGGTGCTCACAACCACAACCACCTGTAACTCTAGTTCCAGAGACCCAAGGGCACTGAGTGTATATGATGCTTAATATCTTTACCCATATAGAAGCCTTGTTTGATTTATTTATTCATTTTATGTACATGAATGTACTATAGCTGTCTTCAGACACACCAGAAGAGGGAGGGCATCAGACCCTATTATTACAGATGGTTGTGAGCCCCCATGTGGCTGGGAACTGAACTTTAGACCTCTCTGGAAGAGCAGTCTCTTAACCACTGAGCCATCTCTCCAGCCCATATATAGAAGCCTGATTAGTGTAGGGTTTTTTTCCCCCACTTTAAGCCACAAATTTCTTCCTTGTTATGTCAGAATCATGATGTATCAAGTGTGACGTCTGGTTCGGTGTCTGTGCCCCGTAGTCTCTTGCTTTATGAGGTGCTGGGGTGAGGGCTGCTGTCTTGGTATTCCTGTCTCTCTTCTTACCTGTTTCCTCCTTTATTCTTCCCTCCAGGGACGGACAGATTACTGCGATCCTAGACCAGAAGAACTATGTAGAAGAACTCAACAGACATCTGAAGTAAAGAATGAATACAATTCTTTTATGGGGGTTATTGACAGAGAAAGGAAATATAAAACAATGAGCAGTAAGGACCGGTTCAGCCGGTATTCACCAAATACATAGACAATTCCTATTTACCGGTCGTGGAGCTAAGCAGTGGAAGGCAAAAAAGGTTATCATGAAATTGTAACTAGAGATTAAATGAGATACTCAGTTAAGAATTATAGAACATGTGATATGTGTGCTTGACATTAGCCATGGTTTAAGCCACCTTCTACTTTACTGGTATGAGGTAAACCATCCACTGCTGTAAACTGTACATCCAGTACATTTTACTACTTAAAACGTGTTTTGTTCTTGTGTCTCTCACTTACACACTTACTGAGGTATTATTACCTTTCACTGCCACTGACTTACCAAGTACTCATCGGGTATTTCAAACTTGCCAGAATTACTTTGATATTCTTGTGTTAAAATCAGCTTAATAGTTTTAGAGGAATAATTAACATTAACATAGCGATTAATATAGAACTTTTGTAAGTCCTGTTATAAAGCCATTCCCCACCACTACCACCCCTACCTCTCTTGGGACAGGGTTTTACTGTGTGACCTTGGCTGGCCTGGAACTTGCTATGTAAGGCTGACAGCTGGCTTTGAACTCACAGGGATCCACTTGCCTCCACCTCTAAGTGCTGGGATTAAGGGTGTGTGCCACCATGCTCAGCATAAAAGCTATTCTTTTTTTTTTTCAAAGATTTATTTATTTTATATATGTGAATACACTGATGCAGTCTTCAGACACACCAGAAGAGGGCATCCGATCCCATTACAAATGGCTGTGAGCCACCATGTGGTTGCTGGGAATTGAACTTAGGACCTCTGGAAGATCAGTCAGTGCTCTTAATCACTGAACCATCTCTCCAGTCCCATAAAATCTATTCTTAATTGATTTACAATTCAGTTATAAATTTCTGTACACACAGAGGCAGAGTACAATATGCTTTGCAGGTCTTTGGTCACATTGAAAAAAATTATTTTAAAATGCACTGGGCACTGGACAGATGGCTCAGGAGTTTTGAACTCTGACTGCCATTCCAGAGGACCCAGGTTCAATTCCCCCATCCACATGAGGACTCACAGCTGTCTGTAGCTCGAGTCCCAAAGGCTCTGATGCCATCTTCTTGCTCCTGTGGGCGCACACCCATGGTACACAGACATACATACAACAGAATACAGATATACATCACCAAAAACAAACAACAACAACAACAAAAACCTCAGAAGGAAACTCAGGCACAGTTTATTGGAACTCAAGGGGAAACAGTAGGCAGGCAAGCCACAGATGATAGCAGCTGCTAAGGAGCTGAGGTGGAGAAAGTTCCATCTGTACCAGTACACGAGTAAAAAGGTACATCCCAAGGGGAAAGAAAAAGACCTGGGTTCCAAGAAGGCTGCAATATTGCCCTCCTCTGAGTAACAAAAGCAGTCAGTACTCTGCCCTGAGGGGCCCTCCAGGGGAGACATATTTACTGTAGTTGTTCGCCTCTTGGTCTACTAATTGCTGATGTGGGTAGCCTGGCTGTGAGGATGTGGCATGTGTTTATCATCAGTTTGCCGCTTCAGCCCAAAGTGCAGGACTGGGAAGGAAGAGCCAACAGCGCTGTCACGGTCGGTTTACCTTTGACTTCTGACTTGGGGCTAGTTTAAAGCCAAACCCATGCCCTTGGTTTCTCTGTAACCTTGCAGTCTGTTACTTCTAGATCTGTCTCAACTGCCTGGATGGCCAGTGCTGGTTTATTTTAAATTTAGCTGACAAAGCTGGAGAAATGAGTTATGAGCAGTTTGGGGATTTTCCACAGTAGTGCTTGATATTGGTGTCCTTTATATTATTTATATATTTATTTTTGATTTCTACCATGCTATAATGACTGAAGTCTTCCATCTCAGAGGAAGCTGGCATATTGATATTCATGTTTCACATGGTACCTTCAGAAGAAATGGTAACAAAGGATGCTTTTATTTCCTTTCTTCATCCCTAGCATCCTCTCTTAGTACCAATATAAATTTTGAGTAGTCTTAGTTCCAGCCAGCAAATCCAAGAACCATTGAAGTACATTTTCTCTGGGGATCAGGAACCGAGCCTGACCTGAATGCCCTGCACCGCCGAAGCAAGCGCAGTTGTGGTCCCATCTGACCCTCCAGAATGAGCTGCGCTCCCCCTACCCTTCCGTGCTTCCTCCTCCATGTGGGTGACAGACACTGAGGCAAGCAGGCTAGCGGTGGGCTAGCGCAGCGAAGTGCTGTGAGGCAGTGCAGGGCTGACTGCTGGCCACGTGGGCAGAGGTCTCAGGTAGCTAGAGAGCACTTAGAACGCGTCAGAAATCACCATGCACTGTGATTTCACACAAATACTGAATACAGCCTCCCATGCAAGGACACGACAGCATCGACAGGCACAGGTCCTTGTATGCTGTCTGAGAGCAGACAAGTCTGGCAGAAATTGTGTGCATTGAAGAGAGTATTAGAATACAGATATAATCAAAACACATTGTATATATGCATGTATGAATAATCACAAACTCACTCTGTAATAAATACGTACTACTTAAACTTGTAGAAAGTTAATACAGACTGGTAAGTGTGGTGGGGTTAGGAAGGCAAGTATAAGCTGTTGTCCTGTTTTTCAAAAGAGACTTAACGTTTTGTTTTCTTCTCTTAATAGTGCAACCGTAAACAACCTTCAGGGAAAAGTAGATGCATTAGAAAAATCCAACACTAAATTGACAGAGGAAGTAAGTGTTTTGGAAATTATTTGACCTATAAAATTTAATAGTTTACACTAAGAGACCTGTCACTCCTATTACCTTGGACATGAAGGGTTTGACTTTTCAGATAAGAACTGCTGTAGAAAAGAGCTGCTTGTCCTGGCTGTGAAGTCAGGTCCTGATTTTCCCAGTAGAAAATTGACTGCGCAGTCAATTGTGTGAACAGTCTGACTGGAGGGGCCTGGAGTATTTAACATACAGCATGATACTCGGGATTCAGTAAGCATTGAGGCCACCGTTGATGTGGTACAGCTAGACAGAAACACCGTGCCACCACCTCAGGGCTATGCGTTCCAAGCTGGCCAGCTCCTGACCTGAGCCCTATGTGCTCTTGAATATGCCTGACACGAGCAGCTGTGGCCAGGCCCCTGCTTCTGGGATGTGCTGCTTGCTGTCATGTGCTCCTGACTCACTTGGTCACTTGACCTCTGAGAAAGCCCGGTCCCCCACCCCACCCACCACGCCAAATGAAGGCGCTCAGACTTCCTCTTTCAACTCCAGAGTAATTTCAACAGTTACTCTGGAAATTAGGCAAGAGTACAAATGTGAAAGCTCTCAGAAAAGTCCATAAAATAAGAAGAGAAACTTGCATTTGACATCTGCTCAGTAGGCTAAACCTTTATGTAGTTCATGTTTAATAGAAGTAGATGTTTTCATCAAGATCGAAATCCAATGGTCCCACGTGCAAAGCTGGTGGGCTGTTTCTAATTGTTATGTACAGGGAGATAAACTTGGTGTAAATAAATTCGGTACACTAATTGGGAACATGCTAATTAGTTTTTCTTGAAAACATAGAGAGATAGAGAGATAGATTGATACATAGATAATACATTAGTTTTGCATCTTTTTTGAAATAGGGTATATTTAGCCCACTCTATCCTCAAACTTAAACTCCTCCTGCCTTAGCTTCCTAAGTGCTGGAATTACCTATAAAAGGTCTTTTGGAGGGTTCATAACACAACTCCCATGACAGGAAGTAATACCTTATAATCCCTTGTTTAGGCAATGTGTCACTATCTTCTGTTCATTTGTTTTTGAGACAGGACCTCGCTCTGAGCATTTTAGAAGCATTCTTCCTAAATGCATTTAGAAGGTAGCCATGGAGATGCCCTTGAAGTAAATACTCTTAGTGTGGAGGCACAGGAAGAAGGTCACAGAGCAGGCAAGGCCACTGAGTGCGTGATGTGCGTGCCCTGTGAGCATGAGGACCTGAGTTTGCATGCTCAGAACCTGGTAAAAGGTGGGCATGGTGGCCTGTGTTTGTGACCTTAGCCCTCTGGGTTGGACACACACAAGTCCTGGGGTCTCACAGGTAGCCATTCTGAGCCAAAATGTTAGCTCCAAGTTCAATGAGAGACCCCTCCTCCAGAATAAGGAAGAGAAACCTAAAGAAAGACTCCCAATATGAACCTTTAGCCTGTGCGCCCAGACACACAAGACATACACAACACAGGTGCACAGTCAGATACCTACAGCCATGCACACACATAAAGTAATGTATTCACTGTAAAGAAGCAATATGGGTGATTTTTATTTTTGTTTTACCTACTGGAAAGATATTTCTCCTATGTTCCTCATTAGGACAGTTATTTTTCTGAGACAGAATCCCATTATGTAGCTAAAGCTAAAGAGAACATAGTAGCCTCAGCCTTCAGCATGCTGGGGCTACAGGTGTGCACCTGGATGATAAGGAAACTTTTAGTGGGTGATTGAAAGCTTCCTTTAGCTATAGAGTCCAAAGAATAGTCAAGCCTGAAAACTATGTCTTAGCAGATCATAAATTGTTTTACTCAATAAAAAAAATAAACTTTAAATTTTGGTCAACAGCTTGCCGTTGCTAACAACAGAATTATTACCTTACAAGAAGAAATGGAAAGAGTTAAAGAAGAAAGCTCCTATCTACTGGAATCCAATCGGAAGGTAAATCCTTAGTGGATCCTAAGACGTTTGTGGAGAGGAGGGACTCTGTAAGCCACAGGGAGGAGTCTGTGGGGGCTCCTGGGCACTGTGGAATAGCAGCAAGCTTACTCTCCTGTGTGTGACTGAGAACGGCACAGCGCAGACGCTCTCGCCCTTTGCTCTTTGTCACTTGCTCTCAGCACTGCTTATGTTTGTTGAGAGACTTGCAGAGGGCTGTGCCAGCAAAGACTAATTCAGGCTCTTGTTTGTGCACTAACGGTTTGTGCTGTGGCCCGTGGTTAAAATCTTAGTAATGGAACTGGAGAGATGGCTCAGTGATTATGAAAGTGCTGCTCTTCCAGAGGACCTGGGTCAATTCTCAGCTCCCACATGGCAGCTCACAGCTGTCTGTAACTATAGTTCCGTAGGAGAGCATCCAGTTTCCTCTTCTGCCCTTTGGGGGCGCAAGGTGCACAAGTGTGCACAGACATACATTCAGGTAAAACAATTGCATATTTTTTAATTTTGATAATAAATATACCATTTTTTCACACAGCTACTCCTTAAAAGTGAGTAACCTCATTATCTGTTGTCAGTGGAAAAGAGTTAGCATGTAAATGAATTTTCTAAATACCTTCAAAGACCAAGCTTGGTTGGTTGGTTGGTTGGTTGGTTGGTTGGTTGGTTGGTTGGTTGATTGGTTGGTTGCTTTTTGTTTCACTTTTTCAAGGGTTTCTCTGTGTAGCTCTTCCTGTTCTGGAACTTCCCATGTAGACCAGGTGGGCCTTGAACTCAGAGTTCTGCCTTCCTCTGCCTCCCCAGTGCTGGGATTAAAAGCACACAGCACTATTGCCTAGCCTAGAACCAAGCTTTTATACAGTGTAGTTTTGCAAACCTATTTTAAATGGCTCAGTTCTGTCTTACTTTATTCTTGATGGTATTCTTGGAGAGAGAGGCTCACTGTGTGACCAGGATTGACCTCAAACTCTTGCTCCTCCCTCCCAAGTACTGGGTTTATAGGAGCACACGTTCAACCCTAGGGAGCGTCAGGTGATGCCTTAGGCTTTCCAATGGATTGGCCCTATAATTGTTCTAAGTCATGACAGCACTACTTTAGGGGGATGTTCTAATTGATAGCTCTTCTATCAGCCATGAGTGTAGGATTGCTTGTTTGTTCTATGGTTTCACCGGCGTCTTGCTCCTTTAGCTATGATCTCTAGACAGACGAAGATAGCGCATGTGAACTCTCTGGACAAAGAATATATATAGCGCCAGTCAAACCTCTGAACCAACCCATATTTTGTAGTGAATACCATATCAGAGTTTATGTTTTGTTTTGATATTGTTTTGATATTGTTTTGTTTGGTTTCTTCGTGCCATGGTCTTATATAACCCAGGCTGGCCTTGAACTTGGTATATAACCAAGGATGGCCTTGAACTTGGTATATAACCAAGGATGGCTTTGAACTTGGTATATAACCAAGGATGGCTTTGAACGCCTAATCCTCCTGCTTCCACTTCCCAAGCTCCAGGATTAAAGATACAAGCCACTATTTCCAGGTTTATGAGGTGCTAGAGATTGAACGCAAGGCTTCTTGCAGTTGAGCCCTGCTCTACCACCTGCACTGCATGGGCGTGCGTGTGTGTGTGTGTGTGTGTGTGTGTGTGTGTGTGTGTGTGTGTGTGTGTTTGTGCACACACGCATATTTAGGCGGTGTCTTAGTCTGTAACTCAGGCTAGCTTCAGACTCACAGCAGTCTTCTGCCTCAGCCTTAAGTGCTAAGACTACAGGCATGAGGCACCACACAGAGCCAGGATAGTATTTTCCAGGACTATTTTGGGGAACTTTACCACCTATTTTGGTAACTCATTTTAGGGTCTTAACTAAGGATACAGCAGCCCCCCACCCCCCAATTCAGCATAACCTTTAAATATACTCAACTTGAGTTTCTTTGTTGTATCTACTAATTTGATAGTTTTACATCCTTAAATATGTCTTCTTACTCATCTTTTCAAGGGTCCTAAGCCAGACAGAACTGCAGAAGGGCAAGCGCTGAGTGAAGCCAGAAAGCATCTGAAGGAGGAGACACAGTTACGACTGGTAAATCCCTGAGTTCTAGAAGCTAGGCCACATGAAGGTTGGGCTCTGCGAGGCTTCATCTGAGAGAGCAAGGCCAAGGCTCAGTCGTGCTGCCGGCTTGCCATCCCTGTAGAGCTATTTCCTGCCCTGCCCACATGCTTTTTTCTTGCCTTTTTTTTTTTTTTTTTTTTTTTTGAGACAGGGTCTTGTTGCTGATACGTGGCTCTGACTGGCCTTCCTCTGCCTCTGTGGTGCTGGGATTGGGGTGCACCACCATGCCCAGCTCTTTGTAACCCCTATTCCCAATAAATCGTTCAGAGTTTGCATCCTGGGTATTCTCCACAGCAATTCTGTCCATCCAAAACTGTTCACTTTTAGTGTAAAATGTAGGAACACTGGGCGTATAGAATGTTGTTTGTGTGTGACGTGGTCCAGCTGTGAAGCCCAGGCTGGCCTCACACTTAAGATCCTCCCTCTATAGTCCTCGCAGATCACAGGAGTGTGCCTGGTAGTCTCCCCAGACTTATCTTAATTTATTTATTTTTATATACATTGGAGTTTGATGGTATCAGACTCCCTGGAACTAGAGTTACAGACAGTTGTGAGCCACCATGTGGTTGCTGGGAATTGAACTCAGGACCCCTGGAAGAGCAGCCAGTGCTCTTAACTGCTGAGCCATCTCTCTAGCCCCTCTGCTCAGACGTTTTAACTATACAGTCCTTACTCCTACTTCACAGTTCACCCTTGCATATAGTCTATCCTTTCCTCCTTGCTAATCATAGGTCAGAAAATAGCACCTTGTTTGTTTGTTTGTTTGTTTTCCAAAAAGGGATTTCTCTGTGCAGCCTCAGATGCACAGATCTGCTTGCCTCTGCCTCCTAAGTGCTGAGATTAAAGTCTTGCCCAACCACTGCCCAGAGAATTATACTTTTAAAAAGATTAATTTATTTGCTTTACGTATATGACTACTCTGTCTTCAGACACACCAGAAGAGGGCATCAGATCTCATTACAGATGGTTGTGAGCCACCATGTGGTGGGGGAATTGAACTCAAGACCTTTGAAAGAGCAGCCAGTGTTCTCAACCACTGAGCCATCTCTCCAGCCCTGAGAAGATACTTTTAATTTTAGCTTTATATCTGAATTTATTCTTCATCTTAGATATAAATGGAAAAATTATCCAGTACTGGACTTCTTAAGATTGTTTAAGAAATTAAAATATGTATGCATGTGTAGATATGTGTGTATGTAACTCATAAATATATTTATAATTATTTCTAAGAAGGAATACTATTCCTGTAATAGATTATTAATATTAGTATATTAGTAATCTTAGTATTTATGTATTAGCTTCTGAAAGTCAGATAATATGCAAAAGCACAGAACCCTGATAAAAGCTCTTCAATGAGGGGTGGCTTAATTTGTACTAAAAAGTTACCTTAAGTTAAGAGTACAAGATAGAAATTCAGATTTTCTGAAAACTCAACCTTCTTAATGTGCTTAAAATAACAAACATTTACTGTCTATTTGTTTGTAACTAGGTATTAAAATGTTTTCTATAAGAAATATCCTAGGAATAATTTCAGCATGAGGAAGCATGATTGGCTTTTATCATAACTACTTAGAGGGAACATATGATACAAAAATTGAAAGTTGTCATATGTAGTATCACACTTTAAGAGACAGGAAACTAAGGTGTGCCTTGGGCGCAGCCTGGATGCAGAACTCTGGACTGTGTGTCTGCTAAATAATGCTGCTGTGATTACGGTAGAAACCAAAGTGTCATATTCTGTAATACAACTCCACTCCGCCATATTGACCATTCCCAGTAACTGGCTGTTACTCCAGGGACCAGAGTGCGTCGACTCTATCAAAAACACCCAAGTAAATGTTCCTCTCCTTAGTCCTGATTGTTATTATCAATGTCTCTTAAATCCCCTTTGAGTCTTCTGCCAAAATAGTCAGCACAAAGGGTTCTCCTCTACCCGTTCTCGTCAGATGAATGGCCTTTGAGCCATTGATTTGGCTGATTGAGGAAGGGGCACAGCACTTTCTTTGTCTTTGGGGCAGGATGTTGAAAAGGAGCTGGAGCTGCAGATCAGCATGAGGCAGGAGATGGAGCTGGCTATGAAGATGCTGGAGAAGGATGTCTGTGAGAAGCAGGATGCCCTGGTGTCTCTGCGGCAGCAGCTGGATGACCTCCGGGCTCTGAAGCACGAGCTTGCCTTCAAGCTGCAGGTAGATGAAGACGAGTGACCGAGCCACTTCACAGCCCAGCCGAGAGTCATGTCTTCTCCCAAACAACTCTCAGACTGTCACAGTTCTCTGCTGCTCTTCCTGAAAGTCGTGGCCACCTTTCACATAGTAAAGGAGAATCAAACAGTTTTTCATTTTTTTCTTTAAGCAACCCCTGCTTGCTAGTTTTACATCAACTTGACACAAACTAGCATCATTCTGGAAAAGGGAATCTCAATTGAAAAAAGTGCCCCAACTAGATTAGCCTGTGGGGAAACCTGTGCTCCATTTTCTTGATGGATGACTGAGGAGGGCTAGGCTTCCTGTGAGTGGTGCTGCCTGGGCTGTAACAGCCTTCCTCCATGCTTCAATCCCTGCCTCCAGGTTCCTTCTCTGACTTCCTTAGTGATGGACTGAGAAGGAGAAATAAACTGCTTTCTCCCAAAGGTGCTCTGGGCCATGCTGTCTTCTCACAGCAATAGAGACCCTGGTTTTTAATGTCAGTGTGCCGGTCTGAGTCCAGGTGTCCTCAGAGGTCAAAGGTGTCAGGTCCCCAGCACTGGAAGCATAGGAGTCTGAGCTGCTGTGTGCTGGGGATCAAATTCCAGTCCTCTGCAAGAGTGGTGTGTGCCCTTGTCCACTGAGTCACCGCATCTCCAGCTCAAAATAAGGGTTTTTTCTCTTTTTAAAAAAATCCTTTTATTTTCAGCGTATTAATAATATGCATTATTTTGTAGATAAATAATACATATTTAAATCTAGGTTCCTCATAAGAGGGTATGTGATACTTGGTTTGTTTTGTTCCTTCCTGTTATCCTCTTTCCTCTCGTGCCCACCCCCCCCACCTTCTTCTCCACACCTAGTTCTCTATTTTTATATTATATTTTTCTTTCATATAATATTTCAATATATTTTAATTTATTTAATATAAATGCTTGTATCCTATAACTTATACTGTGCAGTTTAGTGTGTCAGCTGAATTGTAAATTTCATTAGATCATGATAAATTCATGAGCCTTCTGATACTGCCACAAGCCTCATATAACAATTTTTACTTTACCAAAAATGCTCTTTGGCTTTCTTTTTTCAATTGGAAGATAATTGATACAGAAATGTGGAGAGCACTCCCATTTATTTCCTGTTTTCTGTTATGATAAAAACCAAAAACCATATTATAACTCTTCATTCTTTTCTAACAGAGTTCAGACCTAGGAGTGAAACAGAAAAGTGAATTAAACAGTCGCCTGGAGGAAAAGACCAGTCAGATGGCTGCCACCATTAAACAGCTGGAGCAGAGGTACAAGTGCTGCTTCCCTACGGCGCTCAGTGGGAAGGGCAGGGGGGTGTCAGAAATGATGCAGGAGACTGACCCAACTAAGTCAGATTGTGGGTTAGTTATTATCTGTGGGGGAGGGAGAAGGGAGGGAGAGAGTGAGTGTGTGCGTGCGTGCGTGTGTGTGTGTGTGTGTGTGTACGCGCGTGCGCGTGCGTGTGCGTGTGCGTGTGTGTGTGTGTGTGTGTGTGTGTGTGTGTGTGTGTGTGTGTGTGTGTTACCATAAGAAAAAGAGGCCCTGAGTTTGAGAGTGAGTAAGGGAGACAGAGGAGAGCCTGAAGGGAGGAGATTAAATTTTTTTTAAGTTAAAAAGTGGTCTTTAAGCCTGGCAGTGGTAGCGCACTCCTGTAATCCCAGCACTTGGGAGGCAGAGGCAGGTGGATTTCTGAGTTTGAGGCCAGCCTGGTCTACAGAGTGAGTTCCAGGACAGCCAGGGCTACACAGAGAAACCCTGTCTCAAAAACATCAAATCTAAAATAAAAACCAAAAAAAAAAAAAAAAAGTCTTTAAATAGTGAGTTTCAGGCTAGGCTTGGTTAACAAGTGAGACCCTGTCTAAACACTGTTTGTAATTGTATGGTTTTGTTCGTCACTAAAGTCTCTGTTTTACACTAGGTGGGGTAGGGATTCTGAAAGGCATCAGTCATGGCGTGGTCTCTCGTCTTGTCTTTGACTGTTCCTCTCCTCTGTCTCCCTCTGTCTCTGTCCTGAATGGCTCTATGACTCCGCCATCGCCTCCAGTGCCCCTCCTCTGACTCCCTGTATGGCGTCTGGAGGTTCCCTCTCCTGCTACATCCTACTCAGCTGCCTGCAATTCTCCCCAGCATATGCCTTCCTCTTGAGACTTCCCAGGCCAGTGCACTGTAGCAGCCAAGGTCATGTGGCAGGTCTACCTCTAACCTGGCCATCACCCTTCAGACACCTTGACCACGCCCTCCACGCTTTCCTTCCCTCGATTGATCTTCTGATTGTTCCACCAATTATGAATGTACCCTCCCCACTCCCTTCTTGGAATACATTTTTACACGATGGCTCAGATGTCACCACCTGACTTTGGCGTCCTCTGGTGCCTCTTTCCAGCTAGAAATCCACCTCTGCCTGTCCCGCCCTGTCATTTCTCACTGTGTACCTCACCTTGAAGTCTATAGATGCGCTAACTTCTGAGAGTGAGTTCCTTCTAGTTAGTTAACTAGCCTTTTCATTCTGTCACAGCTCTGGAATGTACATGGCACAAATTGACATGAATGAATGAATGAATGAATGAATGAATGAATGAATGAAATGGATGGCTTGCTTCAGATGATTCTTCAGGGAATCAGGAGGGAATACCCTGAACAGCAGAACATATTAATGATAATACTAAAGTTAATTATAAGCCTATAAATGAAGTTGAAACCTTTGGAGTGATTGGTACTGCTGTGACTGATAGATTAAAAAAAGAATCTATTTATGTGGCAGAGTATTCAATTGGTTGTTCGTAAGCGCTGATGTGTTTATGATTTAATAAGCTGATGTCTGTGTTCTTAAATTGTGCTTTTGCAATGTTGAAAACCATTCCTCAGTGAGCTTTAGCTTGGCATGAAGGCCACCAGAGCTAACACGATGACTTGTCTGACTTCTCTTCTTCCTGTCTTTGTTTCTTGTTTATCCATTTTCTCATCACCCTTCCAACTCATTTTTATTTTTATTTTTATTTTATTAAGTGAAAAAGATTTGGTGAAACAGGCAAAGACCTTAAATAGCGCAGCAAATAAACTGATCCCAAAGCACCAGTAACCGTTGTGCAGTTGGTCAGCTCACAAGTCTGACGTTACAGATTAACGATAAAAGGAAGAAATCTGCAATTCCTACACTTAAGCTCTGATTCTATACAAAATATCACCAAAAGTTGACCTTGAATTTGTTGGACTTAAAAAAAAAATATAGGTGGCTGTATGGATATATAGGTTGGGTTTTATTGTTGTGGTTGCTGCTGTTACGCCCTCCCGCCCCCCCAGAGTTAGACATTTTGGTATGGATTCCTCATTAAATACCAAATAAACTTTGAGAAATATTTCTGAGTTTTACAGTAAATCAAAAGAACATTTGTAGGGAGCCTGGGGGCGGAAGCACTGTGCTTGTGTGCTTGCTGGTGTCAGACTCTGTGTGTGCCTCTGTCCGCGCCAGGGAGCCTGCTCTCTGCAGTGTAATGGCGTACAGGTGTCACCTGGTGACCCGAAACTCTTCTAAAGTAGCTCTGTCTCTTAGGCCATGACTCCTTTTCTCTTGACTTACGTAGGTTTCATCAATCCCCAGCCCAAGATAAGTATTTAGTATTTCATTACGGTTCTGTTCTCAGTAACCGAGATTGCTTGCAATTTATTTCTGCCTTAGCGATGTTGGACAAGAAGAAAAACAGCATCCTTACATCTCTTTAGAACTCAGAAACTAAGTAGTGATTAGGTAGCTCTTACATCACAGCGTGGAAGCCTGAGAAAACCCTCTAACACCGCCATCTTCTACCTCCGCCCTTCTCCGACATCCTACTTACTACGTAGGTAGCTCAGAGAGGATGTTAATACAAATCCGATGTCACATCTGCCCTGCATTCCTGCTGGAATCCCGTGAGGCCACATTGTAGTCATGAGTGGCAACTTCCTGCCTGTTGTCCTCCCCTGGAGCACTTCCCCAAGAGCTTCCATCACTTTTTCTGTAAAGAGAATTTGCTAAATGTTCTGGGAAACTAATCTAGTTACTAAAAAACAACAAATTTCCAAATGAGAAATAAATAATATACTAGCATTATTGTTTAATATCAAAATAAAGATCCTCAAGCGCCCCGAGCAATACAAAGTGAGTAAGCCTTTTCTAAGCGACCACGGGTCTAACCCCTTCTGGGCTCTACATTGTAAATAATTCTATAAATACTTTGATTTAAGAAAAAACACACTATTTGATTTGGGGAGGCAGGCTTTTCTATACGTGAGCCTTTACTCCATCCAGTGGTATCAGCACAGTGCTCCTCATATAGCATAGCCTGTGCTAAGAGAGAGGCAAAGATAACCCCTTTGCTTCCAGCTCCTCAAAATCGTTACCTTCTTGGTGACCTGGAATTAAAAGTGCCCCAGGGCTAGTGCAGCCTGCGTTAGAGCCAGCTCTGTGGGGGTCCCGTGGCCCTGAACTCATTTGAATTCTCACAGTTTCTCACTGCATAGGTAAAGCGCCTACTGCATTCCATTTATCAGCCTTTAATGGTGGTGAGTCGCCTTTTACCTGAACATCTAAAAAAATAATCGAATCAAGAAAAGACTAACATAGCATGCCTCTAAATTCTATTACAGAAAGCCTCAAATATTTCACCTTCTAAAACATGATTCTTTATAGGTGCAAAGTTCTAAGACATTTAGAGGAAAGCATCCCTGAGAATCTTGCGGAAAACATGGTCAGGAGTTGTAGGAACCCCAGTTGTAGGAACCCCAATGTCTGCCTGGTCACAGGACATCTGATAGGATTGGAAAGGAGAGGCAGCCAGACGTCCACAGGGTCCTTGGGAAGGTGGAGCCTGGGTAAGGCTACTGCGGCAGCCTCCCGGCCTCCGGCCTCCTGCAGCACAGGGGGGTCAGGGGGAGCTGCTCCCAGGAGCACACTCGCTGTGTGTAGAAGACAGAGAGAGGATAGGTACCAGAGTGTCAGCAAAGACAGACAGTGGCTTCAACATCAATTACTCTGTACTTGACGGTGGCTCTGGATATGGATTTCCGAAAAGTGATGTCTTGTTGTTGATCATCTAATGGCTGTAAACTGTAGTACTAGAATAAAAAAAAAAAATAGAAAATCAGCTTCTCTTCTGCCTGCTTCACCTTCATCTTGTTTTTCTTTAGAATTTGTTTCTTCTCCATCTTTTTCCCCTTCATAATTTCTCCCCGCCGGGTTGTTTTACTTTGTGTTTGTGGACTTGGTCTTCCTCCCCACCATGGCTTTTGTTTTTTATCACAAGTTCATGTGGCTCACACCCAGATTGCGCCAGGCTGAGCGCGGCCGCCAGTCGGCTGAGCTGGACAACCGGCTCTTCAAGCAGGACTTCGGAGACAAGATCAACAGCCTGCAGCTGCAAGTGGAGGCGCTCACCAGGCAGCGGTGAGCGGGCGGGGCAGTTTGACCAGCGGCCGGGGACTGTGGTGGGAGCTGCAGACCTCAAGGTCACAGTCATCTTGGCTTGGTCTCGCCAGTGGCCTCCGTGAACAGTAGGAACTCAGAAAGCTTCACAGGCCTGAACAGTTCCAAATCCACTCAGCATCCCTCTGGTTAAATAAGTAGGAACCGGCTGCTGGGCCTGGTGATACAGGCTTAAAATGTCATCTGAGACAGGAGGAGCCCAAAGCCTCTTGTCTTCAAAAACTGACTTTAAAAGAGAATTAGAGGGCTGGAGAGATGGCTCAGCGGTTAAGAGCACTGACTGCTCTTCCAGAGGTCCTGAGTTCAAATCCCAGCAGCCACATGGTGGCTCACAACCATCTGTAATGAGATCTAATGCTCTCTTCTGGTGTGTCTGAAGACAGCTACAGTGTACTTACATATAATAATAAATCTCTTTAAAAAAAAAAAGAGAGAATTAGAGACCGAGTACTGTCTAATACATAGTAAGTACTGTCTAATACGATGCTAATGATAACTGTTAATGCCTCCCTCAGTCCTGTAGTAGGTTGTGTACTTTGCAGAACACTTCACACACTGATGTTCCTAAGCTGTAACATCGGTCCTTCAGTGTGTCGCAGTTCACACTGTTAAGCTAGTAAATGACTACACTGTCCCTTTAAAAACTGTTTCTCAAATATTTCACCTTACTAAACCCTGAGTACTCTCTTGGGCCATCTCTCAAGTCATGACTGACTGCTAGTGAAGTGGTGGCTGCCAAGGACACCGAGAGAGCGGGCTTGGGCACGGGCTGTGTGGAACTGAGTACCTGACCGGAGACCCGACGGGCCGAACAACGTGAAGGAGCTGTAAAGGCTCCTTTCCTGGGGTGTCTTACCACACACTTACAATGCTCTCCCTCGCTCGTGTCAGTATGTTCTCACCCAGGACACCAACACCAACTCCTCATTAGGAATTAACATAAAGGTCGACACACTGGGCCGGGGCGCTCCAGCCATGCCTACTGAATTTCCAGAGACGAGCAAGCCGCCTTCACGTGTCATGGCCTCCCAGCTCGGCTGTCCATGTGTTTCAGGGAACTTTCTGAGGCATTCAAACTCTGTTGTTGAACTTTAAGGGAAAGGTTTGGCATTCTTTAGCATATATGATATAAAAATCAGAATTTTCCTCCTCTCCTCTCCCACCAAACCAGGACTCAGCTGGAGTTAGAACTGAAACAAGAAAAGGAGAAGAAGTCACAAACCAGGGGCAACTCAGGGAAGGGGGCCCAGAAGCCAGAGCTGCGCATGGTAACGTGTGTTCTCTGCCCACTCGCTTTATCCCACTTACATTTTTTTAAAGAATTTCATATATTTTATTTTGATTATATTAACTACCCAGTCCCAAATCTTCCACTTACTTCCGATTCCCCAGCCAACTTTGCATCTTCATTTTATAAACACATTGAATTCAACTAGTCTTGGCTAGATACTCTTGCCTTTGTGGCCAATCACTGAAACATGTTCAAAAACACAAACAAACAAAGTAGTAAATGAAACATTTTCTTCAAATTATATAATATAATCATAACAGAAACATTAAAAAATATAGTAATTCCATTATCCCAAAGGAGATTTCTAACATTTAATATTGTCCTTTAAAGATCTTGAAAGAATTTTATTTTTTTTTATTGATATATCTTTTATTTACATTTCAAATGATTTCCCCTTTTCTGGGTCCCCACTTCCCGCAAG
Source organism: Apodemus sylvaticus (assembly GCF_947179515.1). Classification (NCBI taxonomy): domain Eukaryota; kingdom Metazoa; phylum Chordata; class Mammalia; order Rodentia; family Muridae; genus Apodemus; species Apodemus sylvaticus. The sequence goes on along the minus strand of NC_067482.1, from coordinate 20,789,904 downwards.
TCCCATAAGCCCTCTTCCCTCCCCCTGTTCCTCCATCTACCCCTTCCCGCTTCCCTGTTCTAGAATTCCCCTATACTGTTGCACTGAGTCTTTCCAGAACCAGGGGCCACTCCTCCATTCTTTTTGGACATCATTTAATTTGTGGATTATGTCTTGGGTATTCAAAGTTTCTAGGCTAATATCCACTTATCAGTGACTGCATACCATGATTGATCTTTTGAGACTGGGTTACCTCACTTAGTATGATGTTCTCCAGCTCCATCCATTTGTCTAAGAATTTCATGAATTCATTATTTCTAATGGCTGAATAGTACTCCATTGTGTAAATATACCACATTTTTTGTATCCATTCCTCCGTTGAAGGACACCTGGGTTCTTTCCAGCTTCTGGCTACGACAAATAGGGCTGCTATGAACATAGTAGAGCATGTGTCCTTATTGCATGCTGAAGAATCCTCTGGGTATATGCCCAGGAGTATCCCACTTACATTTTCTGAGCTAGCTTCATGGGTTCGCCGGGGCTCTCACAGCCCACAAGCATAGCTGCTATGGTCTGCAGTCTGCACAGCAAAGCAGGCTTCCTGGACATGGGAGAACGGGATCCTGACCTGACCTCTAAAATGATCTTGCTCAGTTTGGAAAAGTGAGTCTTTTCCTTTGATGTGTAATAGAACTATTCTGGTATCATAATAAACGTGTACTTCTTGGAGTCCCGATAGATGTATAATCTAGTGAATTAGTCCCTCCCAGGCCCAGCCCCCTCCGACGGATCTCCTCAGCTCTGGACTTGCTTCTGGGGCCTTTCCGTGTCATGTGGGTTGCAGTGTGAATACATACAAGGAGGTCCTTTGAGAAAGAGAAGAAGCTAGGATTACAGAGGGACTGGCATGTAGAGCGGTTAAAGAACAGAATGGAACTTTATAGACAAAGTCTGAAAAGGTCTCCAGCTTCTGCAGGGCTGAGCAGCCACAGTTCTCCAAGATGGTCTGTGACCAGCCTCTGGAAACGATGCAGGGTAAAAAGCATGAGACACCTCTATTCAGAGGCGCAAGTACCTTTGTGTGTATTAATACGTGTAACAGTGTGAGGACTTTTTTAAGTAATTTCTAGAGAACAAGCTGCCCGCTTGCTGCAGTACAAAGGAGTGATGAACACAAAGTACTTACACTAAACGTGGTACTGGTGGAAATGTGCAGACCCACCATGCCGTGTGCTCGTCACTACTTAGTTGAGCGCAGGGAATTCTGTAGGTGTGAGGAGGTCTGCCTGGCTGCGTTTCCTTTCCTAAGCATACGGTAAGGTTCTCAGTCTTGGTCTGCCCTAGATAGCACTTCTCTTCCCTGATACTTGACTGCTCTAAGAACTTGGCAGACTTTTGAAAGTAGGTGGGAAGTAGTTCAGGGCAAGCAGTGGCATGTGTGTATATGTATTTTTTTCTCACAGAAGTTGATGTAAAAACTACCCAGGCTGCCTTACCAGGCTGGGTCTATTGCCCTTCCACAGGGAAACTTGCTTGAGTACAGGCTGAGGTCCTTGGCAGTGAGGCAGCTGAGTAAGCGTTCAGAGGATCATACAACTGGTTGGATAAGCTGGGCTGGGTTTGGCCAGTTTTTCAGAGAAAAGTCAAGACATACTTTTCCCAAGAACCAACTTCTCTTGAGCCCACTGAAGAGGCCATTCCTTTGGATTTTGTTTAAATTTCAGAAAATAAAAAATTCTCCAGAAATAATCTACTTCTAAACTGAATCAAAATTATTTAATAACTTCTTGGTGGAGAGTATGAGAAAACTGCTTTGAAAGTTAAGTCCTTTCTCTAAAACGGAGAGGGAGGGAGGGAGAGAGGGAGGGAGGGAGGGAGGGGGGATGGGGAGAAGAAGCAAGGAAAGTTCTTCCTCCTCAAGCCAAGGCACTATGGAGGAAGCCTGTGACATCACAAGTTAGCATCCTGAGTGATTAATGATCAAGCTATTTTCTTTTGGCAGGATGGGAAGCACAGAATTCAGGAGGAAAATGTTAAACTAAAGAAGCCGCTGGAACAAAGCCACAGGTGTTTGTAATGCTCTTAACATGTGCTGTTGAGCTATTGAGTCATTTTGGAGTGGTGGGAGGGAGCTCATGAGGGAGAGTTGTGAGGTAGAAGGCAGTTAAAGGGAAACTACACAGCATACTACAAACCAGCTGGATCACGGAGGGGGTGGGCGGCAGTCGGCCTGTCCGCCGAGTCTTCCATATTAACTCCTTAAATTATCACTTAAAGACATTCACCTCGCACATATAGTCCCAGCCGTTAGATGGGTGAAGCAGGAGGAGATATCACCAGCATGGGCTATACTGATACTCTGTCAGAACATTACGTGTGTGTGTGTGTGTGTGTGTGTGTGTGTGTGAATTTTTATTGAATTGGAATCTAAAGAACATGAGGCTCTATAGTTATGTTCGTAAATGAACATTGGTGTGATTGTTGAGGTAAATATCCTCATTCCCTTAGGCCTTACTTTCCTTCCCCTGAAGGGTTTCAGCTTGTCTCCATCCCCGTTTCTTCAAATTCATCTGATCCACTCACTATGAAAAGCATAGGCGCTAGGCGAGGTGGTGCACGCCTTTAATCACAGCACTCGGGAGACAGAGGCAAGTGGAGCTCTGTGAGTTCAAGGCTAGCCTAGTTCCAGTACAGCCGGAGCTACACAGAAAAAACCCTGTCTTGGGCGTGGGGGAAAAAGCATAGGTTTGTTGTCTTGGAAGAAAAATAAGAGAAAAACAGTTCAGACTTTTTAACAGTGACTTTACCATGTTAGAGAAAAGCATTATATAAAGCTACTATGTAACAAACAAAGGAGATCAACTATAAAGCATTCTAGAAAAATAAAACCAGGAAAATGACTGTTTGCTGGGGGTTGGAAGAAGAGGGTGAGGAGATGATTCCCAGCAGCGAATGTTTAGGGCAGAGAAACTGCTCTGTATGCCACAGTCGCATATGCTGCCACACTGTTGGCACATAGTCTGGAATAGACTTTTGGGGGCCTGAGTTGGATTGGAATGGGTTGGTTTGGATTTTTGAGACATGGTTTCTCTATGTAGCACTGGCTATCCTAAAACTCACTGTGTAAACCAGGCTAGCCTCAGACTCAAAAGATTTGTCTGCCTGGGATTAAAGGAGTCTTAAATATCCCTTCCTTGCCTCCAAGGTCAGAATGATCCCAAAAATCTCTAATTTTACTTTAATCTAGGACTAAAAGCTGGTCCATCTGATATAGTAGATCCACAGATGCACCAAGATAAGGAAGGCTGTAAAATTAGCTTTTCAGGGCCTTTCTGGCAAAATCACAGTCATTTACTAGAAGAATCTGGAATGCTGGGTTAAACATCAAGTTCTAACCTAGGCTCATAAAATAAAAGATATGCATGGTGCTCAGAAGCTTAGGACATGGGTTTCACTTTCATAGTTCCTCTCAAGTGTAATTAGCATTATAAAAGTCTAATCACCAAGTCCCTCCTCTGCAGCTGAGAAGGCTGAAGTGCAGAGGCTGGGTGACTTACTGGTCGCCTGTGTCTGCCATGCATACACTGAGAACTTACAGTACAGAACAAAGTGGGTTCATCCCACAGAGATACAGTTGCTTCTGCCTCTATGTGCTGGAATTAAAGGGGTACACCACCACTCTGTGACATGTGGTACCCTCTAGGACCTGTCTCAGCCAGAACTGTCAGCACAGAATACAGGAATGTTAACAGAATATTTAGGGCCTTGGTCACCATGGTCTAGCCCCCTGCCTCTCAGCTGAAGATTACATGACCCACTGTAACTGGGCTGCATTTTTACTGAATAGGAGTTGGCTCTTTGCTACTTTTCTGAAGAAAGAGTTTAACCTGTTGGAAAGTATTTTTATATACTTCTCATGACAATCTGATTAATTGATTTCCTAGATTAGTTTCTTAAAGATTACTTTTTAAGAGTATTTAAGGAAAAAAAAACAAATACATAGACTGTGATAATGGGTAGATTCCATAATGTCAGATATAATAAAGCTTTAAAAATATATGGTTAATGAGCCACTGATGTTTTACATAAGACAAATGGTATTTTCTAGATTGTAAAAAGGAAAGGTAAAGTATAACTCCATATATATTTGTGAATCAGAACTGTAATGTATATCAAGGATCAGATAGAATCTAGTAAAAGATTTAACTAAAATGTCTAGAATCTTGGAGGCCAGTTAATACTTATGCTGTTCCCAGCAATGTACAAGGACGGAGGCACTGCTTATTTAGTGAATGCCTTGAGATGTATCCAGGACTTACAGTAATGTAGTCCTTGCTACTCTTTATTTCCCCGTTGTAGGCTGCTGACTCACTCTGCAGAGGAACAGGTAAGGAAGACTCCTGTTTTAACATGCCTCGCACCCAGTTACAAAGTTAGTGTGCCACACTAGCCGGTACCCAAGGTATCATGGGAGGAAGACGAAGGGATACAACCCTGTGTAGCACCCTCCTAATAATCTAACATGCACTCTCAAGTGTTGGGAAACATGTCTTTGATATGTTGAAAGACAAAAATACTATTTCTGGGTGGTAAAAATAAAAGAGAGATACAAATTGTAAAGGATTTGTAAATGGGAATCCTAATGTGATTGGGATTCATGGCAGAGCTCAGAGCACTGAGCCCACAATTGAGTCTCATTTCCCACATGAGGTCACCTCTGATGAACTCGCACTAAAACCACTCACTGCCCTCTCATTTTCCCTTACCTAAAACAGAGGAAAATATTTTTTTGGTCACTTTAAAGTTTTTTCTTCTTGTTTTTTGCTTTTATGTGTATGGGTGTCCTGCCTGTGTGTGACCAGGGCTACACAGAGGGACACATATGAATGCTTGGTGCCCAAAGAGAGCAGAAGAAGGTATCAGAATCCCTAGAACTGGAGTATGGACAACTGAACTGCTATATGGGTGCTGGGAACCAACCCTTAGTCCTGTGGAAGAGCGGCCAGTGCTCCTAACAGCTGAGCACTCTCTCTAGCCCCTTTTGATCACTTTTGAACTCTTTAAAAACTTTTAACCTAGAGAAGCAATTGTAAAACACCTTGAAAATACAACATGGCAACCCAATGAGAAGGCCATGTCTGGGTCAGCTCAGCTCGTCACCTTGTAAGATTTGAAAGGAAGCCCGTGTTTCCATGCTCACTGAGGCAGAGGAGCAAGGGGGAGGGGGGCAGGAATGCTCAGTTTTCTTGTCATAAAGTTCAGAGTTCAGATAACAGGATGTGTAGTTTGTTTCTTCCCCTTCAACGTGTAGTCTGATTTTAGAGCTGAAAGTGTTACACAGTGTTCCTGCCCCATGTGCTCAGGAAGGTAACTGGCTTACTGTGTGTCTTAGGGTCAGCCTGCACTCTTTGAGAAGCCACAGGTGTGTCAGCTGTGCCAGGCCGGTGACAGCCAGACAAAGGTGAGTAGTCCTTCCTGGAGATGGCCTACAGCAGCAGCTCCTTGCCAAGAGGAAACAGGACTTAGCTGTTTATTATGGTGCCAGGAGTGGGCTAGAACACCAAGGGGGGGAGCATTTGCCAGACACTTAGTCTTTAAAAGAAATGCAAGTGCAAGCTGGGCAGTGGTGGCGCACACCTGTAATCCCAGCACTTGGAAGGCAGAGGCAGGCGGAGTTCTGAGTTTGAGGCCAGCCTGGTCTACAGAGTGAGGTCCAGGACAGCCAGGGCTACCCAGAGAAACCCTGTCTGGAAAAAAACAACAACAAAAAAAGAAATGCAAGTGCATACATAATTGAAACAAACAATACTGATTTATAAAGTGCAGTATTGGCTGCACATCCTTTTGTCACTTTGTTTTTACTTTGTATTGTAACTGTGAGAGAGGGGAGGGAGGACAGGCTGTTGCCCACCTGCCATGGTGGTCATCTGGGGGTCAGAGGACACCTGTGAGAGCCTCATATCTTCTCCAGCCATGGGTCCCAGGCCCTCAGTTCTTCACATTAAGCTCTTTTACCTCAAGAGCTGTTTTCAGTGGACCTGTGTTTAGGTCTTGAGCCCTGGTCCCGTATGGCCCAGATGTCCTGGGACTGGCTGTGTAGCCTGGACCATCACCACACTTGTGCTCTCTGTCTGTGCCTCAAGTACTGCCGTTGCACTGCGCACCACGGGCCTGGCCTAAGTCTGTGTTTTGTTTTGATGGAGTCCAGCCCCTGGCGTATACTAGGCAAATGCTTTCCACTGAGCCCCAGCCCAGCCCAGTGCTTCCGCACATTGTCCCGGTTGGTTCCATGTGCTGCAGGGTGCTAACAAAGCAGACTGCTGTCCCAAGTCCTAGTCCTTGGCTCAGTCCTTCCAGGTTGCTGCATGCCGGGAGAGGAGAGGAGAGGAGGGGAGGGAAGGGGAGAGGAGAGGAGAGGAGCTCTCCCACTAGGCCCTGTCCATGTCAGAGTAGGCAAAGTGACAAGACTAGATCAGAAAGAACTGATGTCCTTGATGGCTGAGACTGGCACTTGTTAACAGCAGTATCCTTCAGCACCAGATGTGATGCCCAGAGATGCTCAAGAGGTGTTATGTGCAAAGGAATATTACAAACGGGCACTTGAAGAATTATAAGAAATGTGCCCAAATTCCAGGTAACATCATGGATGTTCTTAACAAACTCATGGATGTTCTTAACAAGCCATTAAGATGGCTGAATCTTAACAAACTCAGTGTGCTCTAGCAGATTAGCGGAACCATGTAGCAAGTGAACATGGCTGTGAATTCATAAATGTTCCAAGACATTAGAAAGCTGGCCGGAGTCATCCTCTGGAACCTATGCAGAGCTGCTGACCCTGTTGGCGTGCTGCAGTGCACTGCTGTAGCAACACACTGCTTGCTTGCTGAGGGTTCAGAAGTCATGGAGACCAGTGTCCCTAGAAACAGAGGCAGGAAGCAACACAGAAGTGCTCATGGAGCACCAAAGAGAAGCGTTAACCCTGTCGGTGCTCTGGGAACGGAGTGGATATTGAACACATCTGAAGACTCTGCTCCTCCAAACATTGCTTCCTCGATACCTTATTTAGTTTCACGATGCTCAGGTATTTGCTAGAATTTAGAATTACCCTACCCAAAAGTAGAGATCAAAAGTATGAAGTGTACTCCGGAGACTGAACACTCTGCTGCCCTGATTCTGGGACAGCCAAGCTACTTCATTTAGATCTAATAGCTGACCTTGCGCCTCTGACCTATCTGCTCAGGGCCGTTTGGCACACAGCAGCCATTTTAGACCCTTTCTGTCCTTAGCTTGTTCTTGTGATCTCATCTCTTGCAGAACACATGTAAAAACTGCAGAGGAACCTTCTGTAATGCCTGCACGGCAAATGAGCTGCCTCTTCCTTCAAGCATCCAGCCTGAGCGAGTGTGTGGTCCGTGTCACGAGCAGCTGATGAAGCAGTATTCCACCAGCCCACCCTAAGCCTGGGGCCAAGACCAAGCCAGAGTGTGTGTTCCCGGCCCAGATGCCTTGGGACCCAGGCCTTAGAGCCAGCCGCAGTTGGTAGGAAGAGAAGTAAACTCGGGCCTGTTGTCACGGGAAGGCGGGGCTTGGAGTGCTCTGACCTTTGCTCAGCTCCTCTAATGAGTTTGTAAATAAAGTTGCCGAGCCTTTCCCTCCCTCACCTAAATGAGCCCTTCTGGGAGCAAGGATAGAAGTGATAAAGCTGGGCCGCCCTGTCAGCCCTCGTGAGGCTGCTCACTACTGCCGCACCACCGCTGCTCACTACTGCCTCACTACTGCCGCACCACCGCACCACCGCCAGAAACATTGCATGTGCATTCTGAGGGGCGACCGAGTGTTAGGGAGATTAGAGTGTTAGGGAGATTAAGATAACAAGTGCGGCTCTGGTACTGCTAGACAGTTTCCTCTCAGCTCTCAGGACCTACCTCTTTACCAAACTGTGAACCCAATCTCAGGGAAAGGAATCAAGAGTAATATAAATTATGAATGTATTGATAATACGTTATAACTTCAGAACCAGAATTGTTTTTGTTTCGGTTGCTTCCCACCAGATGGCTCCAGAATTAAGTATGTGCGCGTCTCAGAATCTCTCCCGCAGAGCAAGCCATTGTCCGCCCAGTCCCTCCCTCACAGGAGTCATAAAGGAGAGTAAGACGTGTCAAAGGCAGGGTTGGTCTTGCAAGTAGAAGATTAAAGTAAAGCTAAGCCAGGTACACAACATCAGCTCTGAGTTGTTAATGGCTGAGGACAGTTGGCACAACACTCATTAAACTGTTGATCTGATGAGAAGTCCATTTCTGAACTGTTACAGATCAGAAGCTACAGGCGAGGTTCTTGGAAAGGACAATAGTCAAACATCTCTTTGTGACAAACCCTTGCTGGAAAGTGGGGGACACTGAATAAAAGATGGAAAGAAATGGTCTCGTTACAGTGACTTTGTTGTATAGTTGTATATCTGGATTGTCTGATTCCAGTAAGACTTGGGAAAACATGAATCTATGCAGGTTTGGAATTCTGGGGCTAAAAATGGTGACAAATCCTGTCTCCTGAAAAGGGTTAAAACCTGGGAAAGGCATTATTATTTCAGAAGTCTGACCTGCTGGTAAAGCTGAAGTTTAACACTTGAAGTTAGCCAGGTGGTGGTGGTGCACGCCTGTAATCCCAGCACTCTAGGAGGCGAGGCAGGCAGATTTCTGAGTTCGAGGCCAGCCTGGTCTACAGAGTTCTAGGACAGCCAGGGCTATACAGAGAAACCCTGTCTCGAAAAAAACCAAATCCAAAACAAACAAACAAACAAAAAAAAAAGAGTCCTAAAATAGGAGAAAATAAAATTAGTAATTCTGACTTGTTGTGTTGGTTCTTTTCTCTCTGGAAAAAAAAAATGTGAACAAGTTTTTATGTGACTGAGTTCTGCCTCTATGCCTTTGTGTACCGTTTCCATGCAGTGCCCATGCCGACCAGAGGAGGGCGTGGCTGCCCTGGAACAGAGACAGCTGGAGCTGCCTCTGGGAACCAAGCCGCAGACCCTGAAGGGCAGCCAGTGCTCTTAACCACTGAGCCACCCTCCTTTTTTTTTTTTTCCTAAACTTTTTTTTGTTGTTGTTCTTATTGGTTTTGGTATCCTATAGGAGGTAGCAGTTTTCGGCACTACATAATGGGGACAAAATTATCAAAAGTTGTAAATAGTTCAAAGGGTGGCCACTGCATAGCACAGCGGTGTGAGGAAGAGGGAACACTTAGTGTGGTCATTTGCCTTTGTGTGTGGCCCCAAGGATTTGTGGGTGTTACTTTATACCCCCATCCCAAAAGCAAATATATAATTAACCCTAGGGAATCTTCCTTAAAAATTGCTTCCTAACATTTTAACAACAGCATCAACCAAGTGAAACTGAGATCAACTAGAGGCAAGAACTTACACAATACACAGGATCTTCCACGTGAAATTAAAAGACACCATGTGTTCATAAGCTAAAACACATCACCAAAACACCGCAGGAGCCAGGCCCAACATTTAAAGCCTAGTGCAGAGGAATCGCAAATCCAGGGCCTGACATGCATAGGAAGATCCTTAAAAAAAAAAATCCAATTTTTCTGCAGAAATGGGAAAAACTTCATTAAAATGTCTATTTCAAGGAACTTCCTACTCAACTCTATAAAAGTATAAATTCAGAGGTCACATAATTGATTTCAGTGCTTAAGACCACAGTAACCAAGTCAAAATGATAGTGCCACAAAGCACAGACAGCCTAGAAGTAACCATTAAACCCAAGGCCACATGTCTCTGAGAAGGGTGCCCAGGGCACGCATCACAGCGATGGGAGAACAGGACCAACATCTAAAGGGGAGAGCTAAACCAGAGGAAAACCTTCATGAATGGTGCATTTAGTGGAGTTCTAGGTATGACACAGAAACAGGCAACAAAAGCAAAGGAAGCCAGCAGAAGACTCTGCTGAGCTGAGCATGCTGCTGTATGTCTATAATCCCAGCAGTTCAAAAGGCGAAGGCACTTGGTCCAGTGCAAGTCCAGCAGAGTGAACAGAGGCGCCCACAAGACAAAATGAGTGCACAGGCTAGTTTATGTCTGTTTGGGACATGCTGTAGCTATATGGAAGTGTGAGTGAAACCCATTCCTCAAGTTGCTTTTGGTGATGGTGATATAAGACTTGTCTTCAAACAAAAATCAGCAGACAGGAAAAACCTATCAAGAACTGAGGGAGACCACGGCAGCATGCACAGGGCCTGCACGAGTACGCCAGATGGGATCCTACTGTTCTGAGGGGAAGTAGACACGAGCCCCATCCCTAACCCACACTCTCCAACTGATAGCTACTTGTAAGAGAAGCATTAATATTCTCCAACAGTCTCACTCTTAAGGGACACTTAAGACACTTAAGGGAGCCACCTCACCCCACTCCACCCCACCATGCCCAGCAGTAGAGGGCCAACACTAAGCAAACTCAATAGTGTTCCTGAAGTTTTGTTTGAACTTTTTGCTTTTTAATATCATCTTTTCTCCCATTACAGATCTTTTGCTTATTAGTTTCCAGTTTTGTTTTTATATGTTCATGAATGTGAGTCTCAGTGTCTCCTGTGCATTTTCTTTAGGTCTTCTGTGTTTGTTTTCTATTCTGGTTTATAATTTAATTTTTATTGTCTTGCAGATTGTTTGCATTCTAATAAAAGACAAAAAAGGTGTGATTAGAGTAGGTAGAGAAGTAGGGAGAATATGGGAGTTGAGAGAGGGGAACTGAGTAACAGGTTACTCAGTGAAGTACATATCCCCCTAAACTAGGGGACCTAAGTTTGGAAGCCCAGCCAACCATTTAAAGAACTGGGATGGATCGGGTGTGGCAGTCCACACCTCTAGTCCTAGCACGAGGGAAAGAAGCCAAGAGCACCCTAGGAGCTCGTCAGCTCCAGGCCAGCAACCAGGGAGCTCTAGGCTCAGTGGGAGAAACTGTCAAAGCAGCTGGCAGTGGTGGCAAATGCCTTCCATCCCAGACCTCAGCAGGCAGAGGAAGGAAAGCATCTGAGGACAGCCAGGGCCACACAGAGAAACCCTGTCTCAAAAAACAAACAAACAAAAAGCTTTAGCCTATGGGCTTTCGTGTGACACACACACACACACACACACACACACACACAAAACAGGATGGAACTTTGGGAAAAGATATGCCAGCATCTAATGAGATTTAAGGTAAGTCTTCCACCTTGAGACAGTCTAACCACAAAGGTGCTAACAGCTTGCTCTTTCCAGCCACTTTACTCCACCAACTGCCCACGTAACAAGTGAAGGAAGGCTCAGCCCCACACACCACACTGGGACACTGCAGCAGGGGACACACCAAGTGGGCTGCAAGAGCAATGTATGCACCCAGCGTCCCAGCTGCACCTGACTGCCTCACTGGCAGGCACATGGGCGATGGCTGACTAGGAGAAAGAACTGTGCCACAGCTCCTAGCACCATCAGACCATAGCCAACCCACCAAAGGCTGCACCGACATGCTCCATTTACACGTAACTTCTCCTTCAAGAAAGCTAGTTAGCATAACTGATGAGGGGTTGAAGAATCGATTACGTCCAGTGCACTTGGGGGAAGACTGGTGGACAGGCCAGCATGACAGGATCCGAGGAAGGGCTGCCTGCCCAGCCCCGCACGAGTGCAGTGCACACTGGCGGCTCAAATGCCAAGACTGCTTTAAATTTTCATTTGAAAAAAAAATTTCGGGGCAAAGCAAGCACAATGCTCACCATAGTGAGGACTGTTTAGTCTTGGCTCAAAGCTTTGATTTTACATTTCAGATAACTGCATTTTTTTTAAAGGAAGTAATCCTCTGAAGTTTCCTTAAAGAAATGCTTGCTGAAACTCATGTAAATGAATCGTTCGTTATGCAGGGTTTTAAAATGGGGAGGAAAGAAAGATGCCAAGAGACGGTATAGACCTTTAGTTCCAACTCCTCCAGAGGCAGACACAGGAGATTCACTTTAGTTCAGGGGCTGGGCCACAGCCTGGGCAACAGATTCTATTTGTTTTGTTTGTATCAACACAGGCTGTCACTGTGTAGCTCAGGTGGGCCATGGACTGACTCAGGACCTTGCCTCAGCCTCCTGAGTGCTGTGATCAGAGGCATATGCCAAGCCTGGCAGAGACACTAGCTCTTACAAAATTTAAAAAAAAAAGAAATCGGTGGGCAGGACTGCCTGACAGTGTTGACCGTGGTGGGCAGGACTGCCTCATGGTATTGACCGCGGTAACATGGCTATATGGAGTGACTATCCATAGGGAAGGTCTGAGAGAAAGAAAAATGGGGAAAGCTACTAAGACAGTTCACAGAAGTAGAAAACCAAGTTTTCAGCTAGGGAGGGACACTAATGTAACAGGACATTTTCTGGACAGTAGGCACGCAGAGACTGCAGCCTGTTGGCACGGCTGTGGGGAAAGCCTTGCAGCCTCTGTGGCCCATGAGAACTTTGAGATGGGCACTCCAAGTTCAAGTCACCTAGCCACTTAGCCCAGAGAAATGCAGGTCGGTAAAAACGACACATTTGTAGAAGGTAATTCACTTTAGCTTTTAAACAGCAAAACACCGAAGCAATTTAAACATGATCATCTGTACAGGGTGTATTACATTACACACCTCTACATTATACAGAAAATGAGATTTTCTTTTTAATATAGCTATAAAATAATCAGGCTGGCGAGGTGGCTCTGTAGCAGTTTTAACAGAACTCTTGTTTAGCAGAACTGACCTGAAGTGATGGCGCCTCAGCTTCGAGGCAGCCCTTTGTCAGTGAGGGTTAGCTGAGATTTTATGGGATTATTCTCTTGAAGGATTCTCAGAGCCTCAGGCCTAGCAAACTAAGTTTTGTATGGTTGAAAATACTTAGGTCTTGAGTCTTTCAAGACAACCCCTAGATCAGCTAATTAGTTCTGATACTCTGAAAGACTTGCTAAAGGTACCTTTTTGTAGTAATTAAAGGAACTTGAGCTGGGACAGGCAGAGCAGAACAGGGAAGACAGTGAGCACAGGTCAGGACTGGTACCGGGGACTTTTGGGGAGTCTTGATGGCTAGTGAGGAGGCTGCCCCCAGCAAAAAGCCTAACAGGTGTATACTATACAGATGTCTCCCTGTTAAAGCCCAAGCAGCCAGAGAGGCTGAGGATGGGAGAGCCTGCGAAGGAAGTAGCTGGTGTGTTGATGGAGGCAGACTGACCAGGGCATACCCTTTACTGCTCTTTTCTAAAACAAAACAAGCAAATACCCTCCATTTTTCAGACTGAAATCTTCCTATCACCTAACCCCCAGTAAAAATCAATTTTAAACTTGGGCAAAACAAAAACCTAGACAAACTTCTACCACGATAATACACAGAGACAGTAATATAGACATATAATGTCATTACTGAACTGGAATTCAGACAAAAACACTAAACATCCTAGAAGAGTTACAACTCCAAACCCACTGCCAACCACCAAGAACACAGAGCTACGGGACGGACACCCATCCACCAAGCTGGGAACACAGTGCGGCCAGGGTTCTAGCACAGCCCACTGCACTCACGCCAAGCTGAAAACATGCCCACACAGGCCACAGTATATAGTCATTTTATTCCCTACCTAGCTTATAAAAATACTTACTAATCTAAAATCAGTTATTTCTGCATTAGAGAAGTCCTACTGCCAAAGCCTGGGGGAACCTAACTTCACACTTCTGTCACCAAGATGAATTCTTTCCCATTCCCATATAGTCTCACAAATTTAAATTAAATAATATATTAAATTATAGGATATAATGCCAAGTAGAATAAAAATCTCCAGATGAATCCTGCTGACCCTGCTGAGGGTCGAGGACACTAACAGGAATGAACGCTGTGCTGACCAGGAAGCAAGGTCATGGGGTGTCACCCCCGCGTGGTGGCTTACACTCGTCCCTCTCCCCACAGTGCCACTGTCAGGCCTGTTCCCTCCCACATGGCAGAAGCTTCAGCATCTCAGGCACAGAGGGACAGGCACTGGGCTTCAGGCCCCTCCATCACCTGCTTCCGGCTTCCTCCTTTGCCGCTCCTTTGTCCGGCAGAGCAGACCACAGGCACCTGCCGTCCACCCTAATCCTGTTTCAAGTTTTTTCTTTCTTTGAAGTTAGGAGTTTAGGGCACAAGATTTCTTTTGTAGTTCACACTGAATTCTAATTTGTGATCCTCCTGCCTCAGCTTTCTGAGTGCTACGATTATAAATGAACTTTTATTCAATTATGTGATTCTTTTCCAGGAACTACACCTATTAGCAATCACTAATTCAGTGGCCTAAGTTATGAGAAATCCTGAAGAGAGTGTCAGTTCATAATTTCCCAGTGTTACAACTTGCTTTGTACAGAGAACTCGGCCTCCAGAGGCATGACACATCCCGTCAAGCTTACCCTGAGCAGAACACTTAATGCCAACACAACTACAGACCTTTCCCACAGCAAATTAGAGGCCAGCTATGGAAGAGAGAAAGCTCACACCCATTATATACATAACTCTATATAACACCAACTCTCATGGTCTGGTCACCTGCTTATGGAAACATCTCCATCTAAGTAGTAAATTGTTAAAGTCATGGCTTGTTTATGTTTTTATTTTGAGATACAGTCTAACTATGTAGCCCTGGTTGGCCCAAAACTCAACAGTAGATCCTTCTGGCCTCAAACTTACAGAGATTTGCCCACCTCTGCACCCTCTGTGTGGGGATAAATGCTTACATGCTTTCACACCCAACTCTAAGCCACTTTTTTACTGATTTTTTAACATACCTGGAAACCATCTCTTCTCATATTAATACATCAGGACTCGATAGATAATTAAGTTGGCTGGTACATTCTAGTAACAAAACACTCTTAAGAGGTCATCTCCAACTTAAAACAAACCATTTATTGTCTACAGGACAGTCATTGTGCCCCTTAGCTGGTAATCACAGGTGGATATGCACTAAGCAATACACTCTCTTCCAGGTTACCACCTCAGAAAGCTCAGAAAATTCAATCTGAAGAGTAAGATTTATTATCTCTTGGTGGCAGCTGTCACCCTGAGAATAGGACAAGGTAAAGAAAATATACAGGACTTTGATTCTTCTACACAGATATACATAAAGTTAAGTTTATTAATGACTATTTTTGAAGCCAGCCATTTTATCCAATATTTAAATAACAAGCTATTTAGTATTAAAGCAGAAGTTACTGCACAACGTGACAGAAATACAGCTCTATCCAAAGGCCCTTCCCATACTTATACATTAAATGCTAGTTTTATTTAAGCAAGGCACCCCGACTTGATCTAAAACATAGGATGGCTACCCCACTGGAAAAGCAAATGAGGAGACTTAGATTGTTTGTTTTTTTTTCCCTATCTAGAGCTGGTTCAATTCAAGTGAAGCTATTAATGTCCTTACCAGTCTGGACTGCTTTGATATGTCACGTTACAATTTCAAACCTAATAGCCTTAAGATTTGTCCAAAAAAAAAAAAAAAGAAGGAAGCTTAGACTTCCAAGACACAAACAGACAGGCACCAACGTCAAATGCCTTCAGGTCAAGGCTTAGGACAGCAAAGTGTTTCTAAAGACGTAACTGCCGAGTGATCGCTTACACTCACTAACCTGTGGTTTGCTATTTTTTAAAACCTCTATCCCTAAGTAATCAAATACAGATAAAATGAAAAACTATTTGACCAAATCAGACTGGCTTATTAAAGTTCTGAAACCTTCTGTTGCTTTGGTGAGTGTTTGGTAAAAATACACCATTAATTTATCCCATGAGTTTTCTATCAGAGCTCTCAATCGTAGGCAACAACAAGCCGGAGTGAGGATCTAAGGAGCACTGGATGGAAACATCATCTGACATCTGTAACATATCCTCTGTGAAAGAAAACTAAATCACACAGATTAGACTTTCTCAATCACATCCTGGACTGTTTAAACAGATTTGAAATTTGTAGCTTATTTCATAAATCCCAAACCAAATCTTTCTTGTTCTTAACACAGCACTAAGATGCACAGATCCTTTCTCCAGCAGTTGCTGCCAATCAACTGGATCTTTTTATCCTACGTCCCAGAGAGATGTGCAAATGAGATGCTTCCTGCTTCATCCTGGAAATAAGAAACAAAAGTGTTATGTGTTTACTCACAATGAAAGACATTTCCTCCCACATCAATTAAAAATGTATTTTGCAGAAACTGAGCTAATATTACATGTTTAACAGTTATAATGTATCAGGGCTTTGTATCCAAAATTGCATTACCTATGTTTTCAAAACAGCTAAGTTCCTTAAAGAATCCATCACTACTCTCAGAAAAATGACTGCAATACAATATATTGAAATATAACAAAAGAAAAAAAGGCACTTTATATTTATGTAAGAGAACAAGTATCAAGAAATTTAGCAAAATGCTGCAGGTAAGTTAACCCAAATATCACACCATGTACTTAAGACGGAAACTTATTTTACAGCCAGGTACAGTGTACATGCCTGGAACCCCAGCACTTAAGACATTGAGTTGCAAGGAATAAAAGTTCAAGGACACCTCAGGCTATATAACAAACTCTTTTTCAAAAAGCCAAAACAAACACCAAAAAAAAAAAAAAAAGGGACATTGTAAAATCAAACAGTGCCAAATTAACTGTGACTCAGTGACAGCCCATGTCAGTAGAGGGCACACCCCTCAGCAGAGAAGCCTCCTGCAGGAGAGACTATTACAGGGACCATAGCCAGCAGGATGCAAAGAATCTACAAGTGTGAGTGACAGGCCCAACTGATACAGGTACAACCCAAGCCCCACCTCCAGCTCAGGGGCATCTCTGAGGGGCTGAGAAAGGATCAAGGTCAGAGGCTTAGCACCCTGCTGCCTAAGCACGACCCACATAAGGACAGCAGCTGAGGACCTGTCGGTGTGGACTGGGAATTTCACAAGGCTCCAAGCGCGGGCTTCAGGAACCAACTGCTGCTGAAAGGGATGAGACCTCAGACAGGATCCAGTCCCAGACGCTCAGTTCCAACAAGCACACAGGCAACACTGGAAGGACTGGGGGTGGAGAGAGGGGCTCGGGGAGAGGGAGAGAGACGTGTGTGTGTGTGTGTGTGTGTGTGTGTGTGTAACAATTATCAATGAGGTAGCCATTAATATGAGAGGAAGGGAAGGGGATATGGGAAGAATTTCAAGGGGTAGGAAGGGTAGAAGATGTAAATATAGCACTCAAGTACAAAATTCAAAAAAACTTATGGGTGTGTATATACCTTACAACTGAGGAAATGTACTTAAGTTTTAAAGGAATAAAAAGCTAATGTAAATACATTTCTGTGTTATGATTACAGCTATTAAAAGTAATTAATCAGTTTAGCCATATAACATGATGCTTAAAGCCACTACATCACCACATTTGTAAGAGATATTTTATATTGATGATTCACAACCATTATTTTGATCTTTACTGAAAAGAGAAATGTTGTGACAAATTTGGCATTATGGTTTCTTTAAAAAACACAAAAATATTATAAGAACATGCTTTCATTTTAATCTCGGGTATGGGATATGAGGCTGCTTCAGACTGTCCACAGCTGACTATGATTTGCCTCGTGCTCTAGCAGGGGTGTGATTTTTGCCACCTGCGCATAGTTTCTGCAATTGTGTGACATTTGGGATTCTGGGGACTTTTCATCAGAGGGTCTATGAATGCTAGAGCCACCCAGATGGGCCGCTGGTTGATGGTGGTTGGTCACTAGTTGTTTGGGAGGGTTGGTTGCTATTTGATATTAGTTATGGTTAAAGAAGAAAAACAAAGGAAGATTCAGGGATCTTTCTCTTGTGCTTCTTGTTATGAGAGGGTGAAAGGGCAGAGAAAAGCGGAAGAAAGAAGAACGCACAACGTAGCCAAAAGTCCAGCTGCAGAGGATGATTTATACCATATTACCAATTAGTGAGTTGATTATTAATTACTACAAGTTTTTCACAGTTGTAGCTTAATTACCTTATTTTCTGGGGTCCACTGAAGTCTTATTTTCCTTTAGGACATGAATTTAGGAACAACTCAATATACCTATGTTCTGAATATTTAAAAAAAGTTAGTTTTGCAAAGCCTGAAAAACATTAAAGCCAGTTTTAATCATACTTCAGACAGCAGCACAGATCCTTTAATCTTTCTCTAATAAAAACAAAGCTAAGACTGGTGGCACACAGCCATAGACCAGCTAACTGGAGCTGAAGAAGATCGCTTGTTTGAGATCAGCCAGACAACAATATCTGTCTCAAAATGATAGTAATAACTGGGTGTGCTGGCCTGAGGAAAGAGATTTAACACTGGTCTGGGCTACAAAGTGAGACATCCTCAGGCTAATCAAATACATAAAATTAAAAACAAAACAAAACAAACTAAACAGAAATATAAATATATAAAATAATCAGAAGACAAATTTGCATCTTCTACCTTCAAGTTAGTAGTACTAAAAAGAATGCAATTTTCCAAAGGAAAAAAATTCTAGGCCAATTCCCAAATACACGCATAACCGAAGCAACACGGCAGGAAACAGTGGGCGAACTTACGGACGTGGGACCGGTCCTTGAGCATGGCTGCGACGGCGTCCTCATGGGTGTCAAAGTGCACGTCAGCCTCTCCAGTGGCCTTCCCACTGGAGCTGTATTCCATGGTGATTCGCACAGGCTTCAGTGGAGCAAAGAACTAAATAGATGAGGGCAAACAAACAACACAATTACGAACTGTAGCTTTTCCCTCTTCTCCATAGCTAGTGACAGACAGGGGTACCCTGGGTCCTGATGCTGGGAAAATGGCCGGAGATAACTCAGCAGGTAAAGGCACCCCAAGTCCAATACCCGGGGGAAGTCTGACCCGTTGGGTGACCCCTGTGGGTACACATGCCATGAACACCTTCCCTTCTCTTCCCACCACCTCTCCCCCAAAATTCCACACAATAGTTTTTACAAGATGTTGCCAAGTGGCAGCAAAACAAAATTCCCAATCAACCTTGAGAACAATGATTACTCCAGAGCCTGTCACTGAGCTAGGTTCAGAAGGTCAGTTGTATGCAGTGCACTTTCAATGTGCCCGGAGCTTCAGGACACTGCATCACGGAACATGCAAGGGCTGCACTGTACTGGCAGCCCAAGACTCAGCGCTGAACTAAAAGTTGAGAAGGATCAAACTGCCTTATTCTGATTACTAAACCTCCACCTTACTACTGGCTCCATAAAACCCTGATGTTTTGCTTTCAATTATAATACAAAGGCACACTTTTTTGAAGTGAAGTGTCCTGTAAATCATGCACCGCAGCTACCAAGGATGAAGCAAGCTTCGGCAAGGGGGGAGATCCTGGCTGAAAGGAAATTGCAGAAACAGATCCCAACATCCCTCAAATGAACCCCCGTCCCACTTTAGATTGCTTAACCCTATGGAAATGTAGCTTACTGCCACACACATTTATAATGTCTTGGGCATTGGCTTGGAAAGGCAATCCTCTCATGTGGACAAAGTGCAGGGAAGGCATAGTTCCAAAATCAACAGCCTCTGGAAGTTTTTCTGACATCTCCTTAGGCAAGTCTGAGGAAGAACAAAACAGTCAAGGACACGAAAGCTTCCAGAGCTATTAGTAGATCATAATTAGATATGACCTTAAGTCAAAGTCCTCAGTACATCTTAAACCAGAGCACAGAACTATTAGCAGATCATAATTAGATATGACCTTAAGTCACAGTCCTCAGTACATCTTAAGCCAGAGCACAGGGGCTTTAAAGGCCAAAACCTGACATTTCTGCTATTTAACAGCTGTCACCTGAACAACCATTAAAAGCACTTAGGACCTCAAACCATTCGCAAATGAAGAATTTATCTCAATGTGACTAGACAATAAAATAGCCATTAATTAAATTGCAAAGTAGGAGGAACTGTCTCAGTTGTAGGTTCTAAAAACAAAAAATATAGCAAATTGAGTGTCAGGATAGCCCAGAGCATTGGGCTTATACACATTTCTAACTTCCAAAGATCTCAAAGAAAGAATTAACTCCAGAAGCAAGCTGAATTCCTTAGTTCATACACCTGGCTCTCTGAGCCATTTCCGCTTTAGTTTAGGCATTGTCATTTTTGGTTTGTTACATTTGTACTACCTCGCCTTTGAGACAGACTACAAAATGGCCAGGACAAAGAGAAACAAGGGGTGCCTATCTGCCAAAGTGACCACTCAGCTGGTCAGAGCTCCAGCGGCAATGGCTACCCACCTACATGGTGGCTTACAACACACACACACACACACACACACACACCACAAATAAGAATAACAAAAAATAATAGAGAGGACTAGGGAGACGCCCGGGGTCAGCATGACCTACTACCTCTAGCATGCACTTCTGAGGCCCTAAAGGTAAAGGCGATCTTTGGAAGAGACGGGAATTACCTATCTCTTTATCACTTTCAAAAGCTGTCATAGGCCGAACATCCTCGTTTACTTCATGTTCCTCAAATACCACTTCTGGTTCAGTTATGTATTTAGTAGTAGGAGAAGATGCCATTTTCTTTCCTTTATGAGATCCAACGTGTGTTCGAACTTCATTTCTTCTACTTGGAAATATCTCTATGTATCTAAAACAAACAAAATGAAAAGGCATAGACAATATAAAATAACTTAAAATAAAGACGGTGTACAGAAAACTTAAATTAGTAATTAGGTCTGTGTAGAGACGGCTCAGCAGTTAAGAGCACTTGCTGCTTCTCCAGAGGACCCACTGCTCAGCTCCCAGCACTCACATGGGGCAGCTCACAATCACCTACGACGCCAGCACACGGGAACCCAGCATCCTCTTCTGGAGTCTTGGGGCGCCTGCATGCATACATGCATTCATGCGTGCACATGCACACTTGCTCCATTTTTTTTTTTTTTTTTTTTTTGGTTTTTTGGATTTTTTTTTTCCGAGACAGGGTTTCTCTGTGTAGCCCTGGCTGTCCTGGAACTCACTCTGTAGACCAGGCTGGCCTCGAACTCAAAAATCCGCCTACCTCTGCCTCCCAGAGTGCTGGGATTACAGGCATGCACCACCACTGCCCAGCTTGCTCCAATTTTTTTAAAAAAATTGGACTAATCAGGTATATTATATTTCCACAGCTTATAAAACATGGAAATTCAAAGATGAGGGCAAGAATAAAAAAAATCCATCTACATATTACTTTATGAGAATGTCCTTTCAGCAGAATAGGTCAACATGCTAATTTTAATCATTAAGACTTTTGCCCCAAAATGTCACTTATGTATGTTTTATGTACATGTTATTTTTCATTTATGCAGTTTTTAAATGAACTTATTAAAGTTTAATTTTCACAGTACTTACATATCATGAGCTCCCTGTTTCAAGGGAATAACTTATAAACTAACATCATATCCCAGCTACTTATAAAAAAAAAATGTATGTGAACAGACATGTATTTTGTAGTAGTATTCTTTTGCGGTTAAAAGCACTGACTGCTCTTCCAAAGGTCCTGAGTTCAAATCCCAGCAACCAAATAGTGACTCAACCATCGCAATGAGATCTGACACCCTCTTCTGGTGTGACTGAAGACAGTTACGTGTACTTAGATATAATAATAAATACACTAAAAGCTACAAAGAACTTCTCCAGGACTTAACTAAGTAGCTAATGAGAAATTTAAAAATCATCACAAATACTATCAGGCACATGGACATATAACTATAATCCCAGGAGTAGGGGGTGGAAGCCAAAAGATCAGAGGTTCAGGCCAGCCTGGGCTATAGATCACGTTCAGGGGCCAATGAGATGGCCAGTGGGTAATGGCACTTGTTGTAACTGATGTAACTCTCATCTCCAGAACACACATAATGGACCGAGAGAACCAGCCCTTCCATGTTGTCCTAGCTGTCCTTGACTCTACAGACAAGCTCTGGCACATGAGTGTACTCAAATAAGCGCACAGACACAAGTAAGCAATAAAATCTCCTCTAAGTTAATGTGACTTCACGGCCAGCCTGGGTTACAGCAAGTGAAGTCTGAGCTCAGCTCTCTGGTGAAGAACCTCCCTAGCATGCTCAAAGCCCTAGGGTCCATCTGTGAGACCGGGAAAGACCAGCAACAGAGAACACCACTGCTTTGAGTGACAGCAGTACTGACACACACATAATACTCAGGAGGCAAAGGCAAGAGGAGGGCATGTTTGAGGCTAGCCTCATTCTATTTAGCAAGGTCCAGGCCAGTCTAGACTACACAGAAAACCCTTCTGCCAGAGTTTAAGACATTCCCAGCACCTACATAGTGGCTGACTACCATTTGTAACCCCAGTTTCTCCAGACCTAACAAGAAGCACACATGTGGTGCACACACATGCATGCAAGCAATATGTGATTTTATTTTATTCTTACACATAAAATCAATCTTAAAAAAAAAAAAAAAAAAAAACCTATGCCCAAAAGAACCCAAGGAACTTTGAATCAATCTTTAGAGGAAACTGAAGGCTAGAGAGATGGCTCAGTGGTTAAGAGCGCTTGAATGCTCTTCCAGAGGTCCTGAGTTCAAGGGCCACTGACTACATAGCAATGGGCTCTTGCTCTCTTCTGGTGTGCACGAAGACAGAGCACCCATACATATAAAATACATGAAAATAAATGCATCTTAAAAAAAAAAAGAGGCTCCTGAACTACACTAGCTTTGAAAAGGCTTCTTTTGCTTTTAACTTTAAAAGGAACGAAGTAAAGGCAACCAAACCGACTGGAGACGCTCCGCAGCCAGACTGGAGGGAGACCCTCCGAAGCCAGACTGGAGGGAGACCCTCCGCAGCCAGACTGGAGGGAGACCCTCCGCAGCCAGACTGGAGGGAGACCCTCCGCAGCCAGACTGGAGGGAGACCCTCCGCAGTCAGACTGGAGGGAGACCCTCCGAAGCCAGACTGGAGGGAGACGCTCCGCGGTCAGACTGGAGGAGATGCTCCGCAGTTAAGAGCGCCTGCTCTTGCAGAGGCCCTAGTTCTTTTCCCAGCACACAGCCACCCAGGTAGCTCTCAACCACCCCAACTCCAGTCCCAGGGCATCGACATCCTCTTTTGACCATCCTGGTTATTAGGCACCCATAATGCAGGTGAGCAAAACTTAAGTACATCTAAAAGGAAATCTAAGGAACACAGCAGAACAGTGATTTAAAAGTAGGCATTTTTACTAGATCTGCAAAAAATGAAACTAAAACATACATCTACCTCATTACATACACTCTTACAGGATATAAACACGACCTCCTACCTCATTACATACACCCTTACAGGATACAAACATGACCTCCTACCTCATTACATACACTCTTACAGGATACAAACATGACCTCCTACCTCATTACATACACTCTAACATGATATGACCATGTCAGTATATGAGAGAACTGAGCTGACTTCTTCAAAAGCCAATCCAAATTTTAAAAAGAGGGGGATGGACTAGGGAGAAAATTCAAATGGCTCAGCGCTGGCCACACATGCATAAGGCTCTGAGTGTGGATCTCCAGACCTTATGGTCCTTAACCATAAGAGTTGGAAGGCACGAGGGAGGAGGAGGCAGGTGGATCCCAAGGGCTTGCTGGCCACCAGTTTGGCTACTCTGCAAGCTCCAGTTCAGTGAGACCCACCTCAAATAAACAGGTGGAAAGAGACTGAGGAATGTGCAGTGTTAAGGTCTGGCCTCCAGCCTCCACATACACACAGATGGGTGGGCAAGCACACCTATAACATGCACACATGAATACACTGCACACAAACACATAAAACACAGAGGGCTTAAAAAAAGTAGATGTGCTCTAGATTAATAAAATTAGTAACATATCAAAAGTACTGTATGAACTTCTTGGATTCTGGGTCACATAAGTCATTATATAGATATTTTTGTTACAGATGGAAAAATGTGATTATGGGCAGCTAATAGGCCGTAAGATAGTGCTAATTTTGTTAGATGTGAAAATACTGTGGTTATAAAAGAAAATTTCTTTTAAAAGCACAGTAAAAAAAACAAACACAGTGAGACTTGGATTTTATAGGACCATCTTTCACTTAGAACTCAACATATCAGAGCAATTAATTTGAATGGTAGGCATCTGCAGCGCACTGTGGTATCCCTGGTTTAACACTGGATGACATGACAGCGACAGTACAACGCACTTATCAAATGACCTCTGCCAACAGCTGCTTCACTCACCGGTTACCAATTTCTTCCCTGTGCTTTAGAAGTGCTTGGTTAGCCATTTCTGGTTCTTCAAACTGTACATAGGCTTCCCCTGTTTTTCTTCTCCCTCTATAGTCCATCACAAAAGTAATGTCTACTATGTTCAGTCCTAGGATACAAAAAAAAATCAGCAATCAGTGCTACCAACAAGAGCTCTCTTCACGGGACTTAGCAGTTACTCACGCACTGTAGCATTTAGATGCTATGCGCCAGCTTCAAGGCTGTACATGTTCAAAGGACACACAATCCTTACGTGACTAAAATCTCAGTGCTTGTCAGGAGCCTGGGGAATGTTACAAATATATAGTACACTTCTCTCAAAGCTTTCCTTAGAGACCGTTAGTCTTTGAGGGGAGAAAGGGGGAGAGACTGATTATATTTTAGGAGACAGTTTTAAAACAAAGTTACTAACAGTCATATTTTGGAGTCAGAAGTTAGATAATGCTTCTTCTTCTGAGTTCAGATCTCCAGGATTCACATAAAACCCATTATGCGGTGACAGATCTCTAACGTCATCTCCCCCGGGTGCTGGGATTTTAGGTGTGAACCACCGTACAGTTTATGTGGTGCTGGGATCTCCTCCAGGGCTCTGTGAACGCTAAGCAAGCACTCCACCAACTGAGCTCTGCCCCCAGCCCAGATGGTTTTAAGTCACAGAAATGATTACTGGCCTGGACCACTGTTTTAAGAAAACCAGTTTCTTCATAGCTTAACAAATATTATGAAACTATTCTGGAAGATCTAGACATCAGAAAGATCTGCCTGAAAGACTGGAACACTTCAAAGGTACAAAAGGAAGAACAACAGTAGGAAGAGACCACAAGTCCAACACGACATCACTGTTACCACCTGCAAAGAAGTCCACGATGTCCTTTTCATCGCAGCTGTAAGGAAGTCCTCTCAGGCGCACCACACCATCACTGAGCACAGGTGAAGGTTTGACCTGCAGGCTCTTCATTAAGGCATCCACATCTTCATTGTTTATTTCATACACTACAAAGGAAAGCACACACACACACACAAAGATAAATACACTGCTACTTGAATTCAAACATTATAGTTTTAATCTTTGTAAATTTCTGTCAAGAATTTAACAAGTAACACTCAATATGCGTTCCAGGCATAAACTATTTAATCCTCAAAACTTTAGATAGACTTAGGCAATACTTTTATTCTACAGATTTAAAAACTGAGATTGAGCCAGGGAGATTTTTTCAGCAGTTCCAAATGTGATAGAAGAACCCACATCACAGGGAAAGGCTCAACTTCCTAGAGTTATCCTCTGGTATCCCCTTGTGGACTCTACCCCACATATCATATGTAAACACACACACACACACATACACACTCGAAAACCCATTTTTTAAAAAAAAATAAACAGAGCAGAGCTGAAGAGATGGCTTTTCCAAGGGGATCCAAGTTGGGTTTCCAGCTCCAGACCAGGGAGCTCACACCCTGCCAGCTCCAGCTACAAGGGATGTGACACCTGCCACCATCAGGGCCCCAGCATTCATATCCATATTACACACACACACACACACACACACACACACACACACACACTTTTCATTTTTACAAGCTATAAAATAATATCTAAAATTTTGTTTGAAAAATGCTATAATAAAGCCTAATTCTAATAGTAAGCTAAGATCATTAAGAAATGTAACATTAACCTCTATACCACTGTTGAAGGTTATACCACAGCTGCCTTGAAACATTTAAAGAAGACCCGAGGTCAGGCCCTGAGCTCACCCACCTTCCACATACCGCTGCCCCATGTACATCCGGTGCTTTTCTAAGGCCTTCTGGACATCCTGCTCGGACTCCATCTCGATTAAGGCATCGCCCCTCCGCTTCCCGTCTCTATTTAGGAGGAAATGTATTCCATTCTCACTGTTTCGGATTCTGCAGTCTGAAAATATAGGATTAAAGTCATTTAACACAAAAGTCAAAGCTCATCTCAATTTTACACATCACAACAATGCAGGAACCAAAATATGCTTAGATAGTTCTTCAGTTTCCAAATACACTTTTATTACATCCCCTCCCCCAAGTTCTCCCCCAGACGCTGAACACAACCTCAGGACTGAAACCATCCAAATGCTAATGAAGGTGGCAGTCTAAATATGTTCCAGGTAGAAAAGACAGGTGCCTTACACCTTTAATCCCAGCGCTCAGGAAGCAGAGGCAGGCAGATCTCTGAGTTTGAGGCCAACCTGGTTACATAGTGAGTTTCAAGACACCCAGGGCTACACAAAGAGAGTGCTGGGTGGGTGGGGGTGGGGAGGGGGACGAAAGCACATTAAAAAAAGAAAAGCCAAACACAGAACTCTTTATTTCCCAACCATTCATTAACCAGCAACTGATGCTTATTCTTGTCTTCCTTTAAAAACATATCTATAAAATACTTTCTGCAAAATAAACATTACAATAATCTAACTTTTCCCCCTTTCCACATACCAAAGACAATTTTTATACTATCCATTTCTTTTCTTTTCTCTCTCTCTCTCTCTCTTTTTTTTATTTTATTTATTTATTTATTTATTTATTTATTTATTTATTTATTTTGGTTTTCGATACAGGGTTTCTCTGCGTAGCCCTGGCTGTCCTGGTACTCACTCTGTAGACCAGGCTGGCCTCGAACTCAGAAACCCACCTGCCTCTGCCTTCCAAGTGCTGTGATTAAGAGCATGTGCCACCACTGCCCAGCATACTGCCCATTTCTTATGCAAACACAACAAATATCTGGTGAGTGGCTTATAAAATGTCTGATTCACATGACACCATCTTGTTTACATTAGGTGATACATTCAATCTTAGGAGGAAGAAATAAAATCAGAGTCAGATAGCAGCAATAAAAACTGGCCACACAGTGGGAAATCTCTCAAATGCATTAAAGAGAACTCAGTTCAATGTATGAGTTGTAGGGCAAGAACAGCTATTCTTCTACAAACTCCCATGCACGGGTTTGGCCTTTAGTTATGCACACAGGAAAACATGATGGTTAACTGATGTCACACTGTAATTTCAGCTTGTTTGACTTTTGTTATACTCAGTCTTATGTACTGCATATGGTACCCACATCAGCACATAGTATGAAAAGGTAATTAGCCAGAGTGGGACCATTCCTCACCCTCAGAGCTGCCTCCAACCAAACTGCTTCTTTAAAACACACGTAAGACATACCTGAGAAGAAGTTAAGAACATCTTCCACGGTGCAGGACCAAGGCAGCCCCTGAGCGCGAATGAGATACACATCATCCACCTCTTCTCCTAGCTTGGATGGGCTCAGTTCATACTCAGGTAGTGGTGGGAGGTCTTCCAGGTAAGTAGACTTGGACTCCTTTCAAGAATAAAACAATTGTAAAGACATTTCTTTGACAACCTACTTAGAAAACCGGTTACCTCTACAAAGAGATGAGATTATTTCAGTGATGAGAAGTACACTTCTCTACCCTCTGGTTTTGTTTTGTTAGAAGAGTGCCTGTCCATGTGGCCCAGGCTACCCCAAATGCACCACCATCCTGCCACAGTCTCCCGGGTGCTGGCTACGGGCTAGCTATACCAGCCGGGCTAGCTATACCAGCACGGCTTTGGTTTGTGTTTATATTTTTTATCTAAGGCAATATGCAAGTACATTCTGGAGGCAGTACTACCACTAAAGCAGGGCTGCCTTCCAAGCCCTGGAATAAAAATACTTTCATTAAAAGCCATACAATGACAAATTATTCCACTTAACTGAAAATTGCACCATACACAAAACACAACATCAAACCACCATCGTCTCAAGGCACTATCTGGAACAACGCAAGCTACAGAACAAGATGCCCTTAAAGTGTTATAATAAAAGTACAAAAATCCTGTAAATTAAAAAAGAAAACTACAGGGACAAAAAAGAATAAAGATGACAGATAAAAAGGATCGGACCTTCCAATTTGAGAAGGGAGGAGAAGTAGTAGCATCTGAAAACTAGCAAACACATTCCTCCAAATTGGACGGTAAAAAGGAGGGTCAAAGGCGAAAGAACACAGCAGCTGGCTATTGTGTGCTGGGCTTTACGAAGGGATATTTCACTTGGTAGGCTGAAGAAGTTAATGAAAAGACATTGGGACATGGGTAAATGTCTTGAAAAGACTAATGTAAGAGCAAGTGAATAAGGGGGAAAAAAAACCAGAAAAGGCAACAGCACAGAGACAGGCAGCAGGGGGCTCAGACATTGCTACTTTCCCTGTTTCCCCAGACTCCCATAAACATCTCATCTTTATTTTAAAAAAAGAAAAAAAAGAAAAGAAAAAGGTGCAGCATAAAGTATTGGGCTGGGATTCAAATCAATTAGCTCAGCTACTGGCAGACATCAGCCATGCAGATGAACCACCCAGATATCCCTAATTCAAACTGACGCAAAACTGAATTAAGATAAACACGGCCTGTGGCATTACGGGTTAGGTAGCCCAAAGCCGGCAGACGCTTCCCAGATGCCACATAAGCCGCAAAAAGGGAAATGATCCACATATACTGAGGACATAATACTTGCAATATGAATTCTTATAATGTCTTTCTGAAAGGGCAGGGAACGATAAAAAGAAAGATCGTGGCTCGTGGAGTCACAACTGAAGCCCCCAAATCCTCACCCACGGACGCCCCCGCCCCACACACGTTCTCTCCCAGTTTCCCACGGTCTCCCCCACGGCTCTCCGCGTCCGCAGCGTCCCGCTGCACCAAAGGTCCTTCTGTCAAGGCGAGTGGACTTGCAGAGGTGACCTTCAGTCAGGTGGACGCCCGCTTCTCCCCGCGGACGCGAGACAGGGGCGCGCGGGAGCCGTCCCCAGGCTAGCCCACGCTCCCGTGCGCGCGGGGCTGCGCGTCCGTGGCCGGCCGAGGAGGCCCGAGCCACCCGGCCTACCGCTCCCACCGCACGCACGCACGGCTGGCCCCGACCCTTCGCGGGCTCCCGCCTCTCAGCTTCACCTCCAGCGGGCATAAGGGGGGAGGTGGGGTGGGGGGCGTCGGCGGCACCCCCAAAACCTACCATGGGCCCGGCGGGAAACAAGGCCTCTACATTCACCCCAGCCACACTTACACTGCCCAACCGCCCAGACTCGGAGGGAACAAAACAAGAAGAGCCGGGGCCGGGAGAGCGTCCCTTGTTCCCGTGCCCAATAGGAGGACGGAGCGGGAGGGAGGCGGGGGTGCAGTGCGTGCCGCGGATCCCCGGGCGCGCACGCGAGGCGCTCGCGGACAGACGGACGCGGGCGCGCGGCCGCCGAGAGTCCCGCGCGCGGCGATACGTACCTGGCTGTAACCCCGCGCCGGGCCCGCGGCGACCGCCAGCGATCGCGGAAGCAGCGGGGCGCGCAGGGCCGAGTAGGAGGCGGCGGCAGCCGCGGCGGCGGAGGGACGGGCAGGGACGGGACCCGCCAGCCTCCCGGCGGCCGCAGGCCCGAGCTGCAGGCCCCGCGTCTGCGAAGCGGCGGCCGCGGCGGCCCCGAGGAGCAGCAGCAGGCGGCGGCGGCCGGAGACGCCCGACGGGAAGGTGCCGGCGGCCGAGTAGAAGGGCAGGCAGGCGGCGCCGGTCCGCCGGCAGCTGCTGCAGTTGCAGCCGCAACCCCGGAGCAACGCCCCTAGCACCCAGCGCGTCCCGGCCATCGGTTCCGGAGGCGGCGCGGGGCCAGGAGGTAGCCGCTGTGGCGCGAGAGGAGGGGAAGTGGAATCCAGGGCGGGGGAGGGGGCACCGAGCACCGGGCACATGCGCCGCGCGCACCCGGGGCTGAGACGAGGCTGGGAGGCGGAGGAGGGTGAGCAGCTCCGCCCGAGCTCCGCCCTCAGGGCGGGGCTTCGTGGTCGGTGGGCGTGTGGATGGGGTGACCTGAGAAGCCTCTGGAGTGGACGCCTTCCCAGGCCCTCCTGCTCAGGTTAGAGCTGAAGTCTGCGGGCCACGCAGGCCAGAAGGTGTTTCTGGAAGGAATGTGATACCTAGCTCTAAAACGTTTTGGGACGGCGCTGAGGGGGTGTGGATACCCTCAACGTCAAAATACGTGCAGAAGGCCAACTTTGTTTTGAACAGAAGCTCTGATTTTATATGTGTGTGTAATACATATACTATTTATCATATATTATATAAAATAAAGCCCTACTGTGTAGAGATTTGCAAATAAATGAGTAAATGAGTGGTTGTGCAGTTCTCTCTTGTGGCCAGGACCTGTCAATGGCAAAAAAAAAAAAAAAGATAAAGACAAATGGGAGTTCTTAGAGTAAAAATATGAAGGAGAAGCTGATGATTGCGGCTGAGGAGTGGGGGGTAAGGAGGAATCTCTGTGACTGGGGTGTAGTTTGGTGGCAGGGTAATCGCTTAGATCACCCCAACCTCCTGGTGGGTGAAGAGACCAATAAAAGTCTATCGTAGAAATTTTAACATATGTCAAAGTTTTCAAAATTCAATTCTTGTTTAATTTCCACAAGTAAATGAATTGCCTACATTTTTTAGTGTTCACCCCAGTGCCAGCTCTAAAACTTTTTAAAAGTTAACTATGTAGGGCTGGAGAGATGGCTCAGCGGTTAAGAGCACTGACTGCTCTTCCAGAGGTTTTGAGTTCAATTCCCAGCAACCACATGGTGGCTCACAATCATCTATAATGGGATCCCTGATGCCCTCTTCTGGTGTGTCTGAAGACAACTACAGTATACTCATAAAAATAAAATTAATAAATAAAAAAACTATATAATGGCAATCACCCTATGATATTCTTACAAAAACAATATGGACTTTTAAATTATTTTTAATGTATTAATATATGGGTCTTGTGACTGTTGAGTGGCTCCAGAAAGACCACTTCCGGCCAAATAGTTCCATGAGAGTTTATTGAGAAAGGAAAGGGCAAGGTAGTGGCAGAGAAGGGGGGGGGGGAGAGTGAGAGGAAAGAGAGGAGAGAGAGAGAGAAAGATCAGAGGGACCTTTATATATGGATGGTGACGCAGTCACAGGTAAAGGTGGGAGGTAAGTCAAGTGGATTCTGGGAATACGGTGGCTGTTGCCTTGGCAACAGGTGTGCAGGTCGCACTGTTGCCTATATGATGTCACAGGTTTCACAGGTCCTGATACCAACAAGTGTGGCCACGGAGACCAGACAGGGCATTAGAAGCCCTGGCACTGGAGTTAGAGACAATCGTAAGCCATCATGTAGGTGGTGGGAATTGAACTCGGGTCCTCTGAAAGAGCAGCCAGCCCTCTTGACCCATAAGCCACCTCTCCAGCCCCAATACAGACTTCTTAAAGGTAACATTCCGAGAACTTCCCTTTGAGACATTTAAGATTGTTGAGCATAAACTTTGGCTTGTTTATTCTGGACTACTTTTAGATTTAAGAAAACCAAGTACTTCACAGAGGAAAACATGTTTCTGTCCAAGAAGGAAAGAACAGAAAACCTGATTGGTTTGTTCCTTTTATACCTGAACTGTGGAGAAGAAGAGGCTCTGCCTCGTTTTATCTGTGAGACAGAAATCCTAAAGCAATGGCTCTCAACCTTCCTAATGTAGCTCTTTATTGCAGCTCATAACCATAAAACTATAAAACTATTATTGTCAGTATCCATCTTTTCCATGGCCTTGGTTGACCCCTGTGAAGGGGTCTCAGCCACAGCTTGGGAACCTCTGCCCTAGATGTTTTTTTCTTTTTATCTCTGGCAGGCTGGGGATCAGAGATGCCTCCCCAACCCTAGGTGAGAAGTCTTCCACTGAGCCACATATCCCCAGCCAGGTTCTAGTAAATGTTTCCTTTTTGTATTGCATCTCTGTATTTATTGTGGGTCCCATAGGCCCACAGGCGTGGTGTGGCAGATGCTCTGTGGTCAGAAGATAACTGAGGAGTTGGTTCCCTCCTTCCTCTTGGATCTCAGTCTGGGATCTACATAGGCTTAGCAGCAAGTGTTTTACCCTCTCAGTCATCTCAACAGACCCTGCGCTTTTCACTCAGGAGGGAAAATGGGTTATTCCCTGCGTTGCAGATTATCATCCCAGAGCACAGACTTGTAGAGTTATTGCATTCCCTTCCTGTGTGTGTGTGTGTGTGTGTGTGTGTGTGTGTGCTTGTGGAGACCAGATGTCCACATCACCCACATCACGTGTCTTCCTCTGTCACTCTCCACCTTATTTTTGGACAGAGTCTTTCACTAAACCCGGGAACTCACCCTTTCCATGATCTCACCTGTCCAGGGACACTCCCCAGAGTCTCCCTACCTCTGCGGCACTGAGTTTAGGGATGTAGGACTGACGCACCTGACTTTTTACACTGCTGCTAGAGAGCCGAACCCAGCTTGTGATTTTTACATAGTACTTTTACCCACTGACCCATCAAACCAGCTCCTCTTAAAAAAAAAAAAAAGTTGAAGCAACCATTCAAATATATATAAATCAAAATACTAAAACCCCAAATTACTAAAATACATAGACAGCATGTATACTGCTTGTAGGGCTTTTTTTGTTTTGTTTTTGTTTTTGTTTTATTTTGTTTTGTACCTCTGGCAGTTCTGGAACTCACAATGTAAACTAGGCTAGTATCCAACTCACAAGGGATCTCCTGTCTCTGCCTCCTAATTGCTGGGATTAAGGCATGGACTGCCACACCCAGCCTACCTTTTAGCATTCAATAAAACCAAGGTTCCAAATAGAAAAGTTGTTTGCTTAGAAGAAGTTGGGGAGATTATAAAGGAGAAAAGAGGCTGGAGACATATTCCGTTGTCTGACAAACATCCAGACACAGTGCCACATGTGCCTTGTATATTCAGAGCTCTCACGGGTGGAATGCAGAGCCATGGGCTTATGACTGGATTTACAGAGAAAATAGCAAGTTTTCTAAATTGAAAGTAATAGAGTTTCGGAACACCAGACTTTAAAAAATCAATTGTAGCATAAGCTTTGCGTCCCAGCACTCAGGAGGAGGCAGAAGCAGGAGGTCTCTGAGTTCAAGGCCAGCCTGGACCACACAGTAAGTTGTGGGCCAACAGGGGACGAGCAAATACTGTCTCAAACAAACAAACAAACAAAAAACAAATTTTTAAAAACTCCACTATAAATGGCCATGGTGTGGGGGTGAGGCGGGAGTGTGCGCACTCCCGGGAAACGCTCCTCATCCCTGCCACATCTCTCCAGTCTATGGAAATCTTTCTCATGATTGTTTGTGGTGTGCTGTCAAAGATCAGAACAAAGCTGAGATGAAGAAATAAAAATGAGGGGCTGGAGAGATGGCTCAGCGGTTAAGAGCACTGAGTGCCCTTCCAGAGGTCCTGAGTCCAAGTCCCAGCAACCACATGGTGGCTCACAATTATCTGTAACAAGACCAGATACCCTCTTCTGGTGTGTCTGAAGACAGCTATCATGTACTTTCATGTAATAAGTAAATAAATCTTAAAAAAAAAAAAATAAAAGCTCTTAAAAAAGAAAGAAAGAAAGAAAGAAAGAAAGAAAGAAAATGACCCCCCCCCCCCAAATAGGTGAGGCAATCCAGGAAGTACAAGAAGTTGAGCTCTGTTTGGATTAAATGTGGTGCTGTTAGAGTGAAGCTGGAAAGAGTTTAGTTGAGGACTGAGTAACCTGGAGCAGCCAGGCAGGCCTGATGGGAAGGGCAGCATCAGCATCAAAGCTCGGGCACAGAGATAATCGTTAAACAGAGAGCGCACCTATCTTATCTGTAAGTTACTCATCAAATACTCCACTGTAGCAGTCTCTTAAGTGTAACAGGGGCAGGTTGTCACCCTGCTTCTTTGACCGCTCTGCAAGTAAAGCCAAAATAAATAGATGGAAACGCTAGTTGCGGGAGAATAAAGAGAAAACAGTCAAGTCTCCCCAGCTCTGAAAAACTAGGAGGGGATAATGGCTCTGGTTGCTAATAAAAGAAGAGTTCATTTTATTGTCTGCGTCCTTCCATTCCGGAGAGGTGAGCACGCTTTTCCTCTGATGTGTAATGAAGCTGAGTTCATCTCAAAGGACACCCCACACATACCATACACAACCCTCTTTGCATTTGAAAGAAACTAAAGGTCCGGAGCCATGCCGGGCGGGCAACAAGCCTAGGGTGGCAACAGGAAAAGGCTTGAAGTCAAGAGCCGTAAAGAAATGGTGCCCATCTGTGCAACCTTGGGTTGAGGTGCTACTCAACGTCCAAGATTAAAGCCAGTTTATTGCGTTGCATGGATGCAAGATAGCTTGAAGAATTGAGGCTGCCAGTTATTTCCAGGACAAGACAAAGAAATGCCTTTGTCACTAACGCCACAGCCTCCCCTTTTATCTGAGCAAAAACCTCCTCCTCTGGAGCTGCATTTCTCGACCTGTGGGTCTTGACCCCTTTAGGGGGTCAAACAGCCCTTTTACAGAGGGGGACTTAAGCACATCAGAACACACAGATAGTTATAATTCGTGTAACAGTAGCCGAATTACAATTGTGAAGTAGCAAGGGAAACAATTCCATGGTTAGGGGTCGTCACCACAGCATGAGGAGCTATATTAAAGGATCACAGAAGAAGAAGGCTGAGAACCACTGTGCGAGAGTTGGTTGGGTTTTTGAGACAGGATTTCACTCTCATCCATCTCAGCTTCCCCAATGATGCCATTACAGATCTGTACCACCACTGTTAGCAGAGGGATGGTTTATTTGTAATATCTCTAGGTGAAACATGGAAATCTAGAGTTATAAACTCAGCTCAATCTCTGTTGTTTAGTGTGTGTCTTTAACATCCGTTTTGTCGGTTGGCTTATATTCACTATTAACATATATATATAGTTGGCTTATATTATCTAATGGTATTTCACACAGATTCCTTCTATGAAGGGATAAAAATGCCTACTTACAAATGATTGACATCTGATAAATTAGTGCTTTTCCAAATACTGTCACAACTCTACTTGTTAAAATTGAACCAGACCTCTGGGAAGGAAGACAGCAGTTGAATACTTACTTGAATGAAATGTTCTAAGACAGAATAATTTCAATAAAAAGTAAATGGATATTTCATGTTTACTTTTTCAATCGCATCTTCGTTATTTTTACAGGGTTGGGGGCAGCAGCATGTGGAGGCCTGAGGATTACTCGACAGAGCCAGCTCTCTTGCCCCACCACGTGGATCTCAGGAAGCAGGCTGTCCGATTGGCAGCCAACACCTACCCTACAGAGGCATCTCAGCCTGCCTGGTGTTTCTTCTTGAGACTTGCTGCGTCACACAGTCACAAAAATGGAGATGCCAGGGAATGCTGCAGAGTCAGCACTAATATGAGAGGCGCGTCTCGGGATACCTGAAAAACAGAATGAGGGGCTATGGCATCTCCTAGCCAAGTTCATGACGTCAAGATGGGAGAGCTGTCTGCCCTTCTGCATCTGAGCAGTTACATCTCCTGTTTCTCCTAAAATGGCTCACAGTAGTTTACAACCATCTATCCCCAG
Source organism: Apodemus sylvaticus (assembly GCF_947179515.1). Lineage (NCBI taxonomy): Eukaryota > Metazoa > Chordata > Mammalia > Rodentia > Muridae > Apodemus > Apodemus sylvaticus. The sequence continues at coordinate 20,754,259 of NC_067482.1, read as the reverse complement.
ATACAAAATGTAGAGGAACTATGAACTCTTGCTCAATGGGCACCATTCTCAATAATCATCACTAATTCATAGCTAAGATGTAAACCAGATTTTAAAAAAGAAAAACTGTGCAGAGTCTATCTGCACACATTCAAGTGTGTGTGTGTGTGCGTGTGCGCCGTTCACTTCTGCCCTCAGTTTCTCTAGTGTCATCCAGTCACAATATATGGATACTGTTCCCACTTTCTTTTTTTGTTTGTTTGTTTGTTTCGTTTTTTCGAGACAGGGTTTCTCTGTATAGCCCTGGCTGTCCTGGAACTCACTCTGTAGACCAGGCTGGCCTCGAACTCAGAAATCCACCTGCCTCTGCCTCCCAAGTGCTGGGATTACAGGCATGCGCCACCACTGCCTGGCCTGTTCCCACTTTCTTGTGTGTCCCTTTCAGGAAGGTCATGCAGTGTTTCTTCGGGTGTAGATTTGGTGATTCCTCTGTTCCTGGGATTCCGAGTAGTTTTGTACCCAACTCTGAAAGGGCATGCTGAAGCTCTTGTGCTCCTAAAGCTGAGAACGAAAGAATGAAAAGGAAGCAAAATGAGAGGGGGTGGTGAGGGAGAGGGGGGAGAGGGAGAGAGGGGGGAGAGGGAAAGAGAGAGAGAGAGCTGGTGTTAGAAGGAACAGAGGACACCACTGAGGAGAAAAATACAGATGAAATCCATAAAAGAAAAAAACACCTCAGTAAATCCATGAGGATGTCTGGAAGAACGCCCTGCCCTCCCTCTTCAGGAATATAGCCAAGAACTTAGCAAGAACCCCCTTAAGGTTGGTGTTTTCTTTTTCTGTATAATTTGCTTCCAAGGAAAATTTCTCTTCCTGGGGGAAAAAGCTGCCATGAATCCTTTTACGCAGCTTTAGGGAGCTAAAGTATAAACGAATATCACAGCCGACCCGGAGGGAACTGACACGCAAAAAGCCCAAGACTTTAAACCGGACATTTGCACATGGCTGATCTACCGCCTCCTGCTCTGTGACTTCCACGAAGTCATTTACCTCTCTCCACTTCATTTTCCTAAATTCTAAACGTTGAGTGTCGAGGCCCCTCACCTGCTAACCGGTGGTAATTATCTTCTTAGCACTGTCAAATGCTTTCTTCCCTCCAATTCCATCTCAATATTTACTTGTGGATAATCTGTCTTGACTCCCAAAGGGCATAAGGCAGCTGCTATCAAAGGAAAACAAACTTAAAAAAAAAAAAACAAACAAATTCTGTGGAAAAGGAACAGTTAAGCTTGAGTTACAGGTCAAAGGGCCTGTTTGACGTTTCCAGCGTGTGGGGCAGGAATATGGATGGTAGGACATGGGGGAGGGGCAGGGGGAGCGGATGCAGGCTTTTGGATGGAATTGGTTTGGTTTTGTTTTTTTTTGACAGGATTTCACTCCTGCTCATCTAGTTCAGCTTCCCGGGTACTGTCATTACAGATCAGAACCTCCGTAGTTAGCAGAATTATGGTTTATTTATGGTTTATTTGTAATAAATATCTCTAGCCAAAAAAAAAAAAAAAGAAAAAAAGTCAATAGTCAATGGTAAATTATGCTCTGGGTAGGATATTTTTCCAATGAATATAGAAACATAATACATTTTTAAATTCTCGTGCATTTTCACCGGTGTCTGCGGGAGCACATGCCAGAGTTCTCAGAGATCAGAAGTAAACATGGCACCTCCCGAAGCTGCCATTACAGTTAGCTGAGAACTGTCTGACACGGGTGCTAGAACCCAAACTTGGATCGCCTTCAAGGTCAGCAAGCCCTCTTGACCACTGAGACATCCCTTTAGCCCAAACACCTAGGTTGCAGAATAATCTCACAGTGTAGTTTTAACCCTGCCTGTTTGCAGGTTCCTTTGATAACAAATACTAGAGGCAGAAAGAAGTGTTTACAGAAATGTGTACCGTCCTATAAACAAAGGCCACACCTTTACTTAGTAGGATACCATTGGCAAAGATTCAAGGAGTCTGTGACTCCACTCTGTTCCGCTGTAGTCTGTTTCTCAAGGTCTGTTCATTATTCTAACTGCCTTATTAGGGAGGGGGGAGCCACTGCCGCTAGTGTTACTGTGGAGACTCAGCTGAGGGTAGATGCAAGGCAAATGCTCCATCCACTACAGGGCTCCACCCGCAGCCCCTCGACCTACTACAATAACCGGAATTGAATCTCCATCTAAGCATGGGATCGACTGGAATCCACAGGCCTAACTTCTAGGTTGTCTTTTCTTCATTTCTTGGTTTTTATGAGGGTTTAGTTGGTTGGTTTGAGACAGAGTCTGACTGTATAGCCCTGCCTGACCTGAAACTAGCTCTGTGTAGACCAGGCAAGTTCTTGAAACTCTCTATGTAGATCAGGCTAGCCTTGATGTCACAGAGATCCACCCACCTCTGCTTTCTGAGTGCTGGGATGTGTGCCAGCATGCTCAATTTGGTTTTGTTTGTTTTGTTCTTGTGAACATAAGCTATCTGGGGGCCTCGGTCATCATAAGAACACGTCCCCAGGAATTTTCGAGAACCTTAATTGTATTCCACACTGCTATTCACCATCCACGACACTCCTTAGACTCTCTGGACATCAACTGCTGAGGTAGGTCTCTCTGCATTAAAGGTGTGTGCTGGGCGTGTTTCAGAAGTTCCCCTCTCCTCCGGGGGACCTGGCCCTTCAGGGCAATCCCACACGATTTTGGTTGTTTTGTCTCTCACTGAAATTTTCTTACAGATGGTGACTCTGACCTCATCCTTTTAAGAACATGGAGTCAGGGGTTCTCTCTTCTGAGGTAATTCCTTCCAGGAATGACAACATACACCCTTCTTGTGTTAGAGCAGCAACTCTTCTCAACATGTCAGTAGCCCCTTTGGGGGTTGAACCACCCTTTCACAGGGGTCCTGTAAGGCCATTGGAAAACACAGATTTTTACATCGCTGTTCATAACAGTAGCAACATTACAGTTCTGAAGCAGTAGCAAAAGTAATTTTATGGTTGGAGGTCACCATAACATGAGGAACCGTATCCAAGGGATGTAGCATGAGGAGGGTTTCGAACCACTGTACTAGAGAAATCTGTAAATGAGAACAGTCTTTTCTTTCAAGGTTCTTACAGTCTAATATGGAAAACAGGTAGGAAGTCAGCTGCGGCAGAATGCAATTAGTGATTAGTTGCTGTAATAAACTTTCCTTAGGACGCCATTGGACTTCAAAGGCAGGACCTTTCACATGCTTATGGCGTGGAAGATGACAAGAAGCTGACTTCAAAGTTGGATTGTAAAGAAATAAAGATTAACAAAATAAAGGAGAGACCTGGGCTATTCAAAGCCCAGGGAATCCCCCCCCCCCCAAAGAGAACCTGAAGAATTCAGTGAATTTCAAATGATTTATAGCAGGGATTTGGGACTGGTGAGTAGGTGGGGAAATTAAAGAGCCTCATGCATGGCTGTGTGTTTGTTTTCTTTGTCGTGTTGGTCACACTGGGTGAGTGGAGAAGACCATCTTCAAACTTTAGGTTGAAAGCACTTGAACTTTATTTGTTAGAAGACGGGCCGCCCATTGAAGCAGAAGTCGAATTATATAATAAACATTTATATTTAGATATGCAATGGATTTGAGGAAGGACTGTAAAAAGATAAGAGACCAGAGGTAGTTAGGGACTGAAGCAGTAATTCTCGGGGGAAAGCAGATCCTAGAAGAGCCATATCAAAAGTGGTGTGGGCTGTCAGAAAGTCAGCATCCTGAAAAGAGCTTTTCCTGAATGCTTGGGCATCCTGGGAGAGGCTTTCGGGTGGAGCCGTCAGCAGAGGCACTGGCGGGGGAAGCTTTAGTCCTTCTTGTCATAAGTGGGAAAAATAACAAGCTTCTTTCGGCAATGTCAGAGGGTAAGAAATTCTAGGGGAAGGAAAACATATTAAAAAGATTTAATCAAAAGATTCTAACCCAGCTTAATTTCCTTTACAGTTCCCAGTCTATGTGGAACAAATCCAATAGGAGCAAACCTGTGTTCCCTAAGAAAAACACTTGAGGTTTGGCTGTAGTGAAGGAGAGGGAGGGAGGATGGAGGGGTTATTCAGGGACTTGAAAGTAAAGGTGCTGTCTCCATTTCTCCGTTGATGTCATTTTCAGCCTCATTGTCAAATTCATCCCTGTATAGCGATGCATGAGCATGACTGCATACGTAGGGCAGGCCAGTTTTATAACAGGTAAAAAGGAAGCTATTCCCTAGGACATCTGCGTGTCCCCTGTCCGGAGCAAGGAACAAAGCCTTTCTTCCATCTGCCCCTCCCTACCCTACCCTATCAGAGGGTTTCAAATCCGCCATTTGCATTTCTGAAGAAATGGCACAGTAAGTCACATGAAGGTGTTAATGACCTATCAGACAGCCTTCATCCTGGGGTAGGGGACCCTAGGAAATACAGAGCAACCAGCAAAGGTCTCCTGAGAGAAGAGGGCACCCAGATTCCTAATGATGGGCTCCGGGGACTTAGCCAAATGCATTAAGACCTAGAGTTTGTCCAGTACACCATCTCCAGGATTTCTTTCTGTATTATTTTGACTTGGGAATCCAGAGTAGATTACAGGGAGATTTTTGACTTGTAGCTAAATGTAGGAACTGTTAACTGTCATACCTCGCAAACAAAACACCACCAAGACTCCTATCTCACACAAACACAGGAAGTGAGTGTCTTCAGGCTACAGACATACTAAGGAATTTCACACTGAAGTCTCTGAGGGATATGTTATTTTTTTAAAAGCACATTAGGAACCTGATAAGATGTGTTGGTGACATTCAGAGTTTCTGAGTATCCTTCAGCAGTGTTTGTGTGTATGTGTGTGTGTGTGTGTGTGTGTGTGTGGTGTAGTGTATGTACTTGTGGGTGTGTATATGTGAGTGTAGAGGTCAGCTGCTGCAAAGGAGCAGACATTTGTGAATATGCTTAAACAGGTCTGAGGATTAGGAAGGGGCTTTAACCTGTTGCCTGATGCGGCTATGTTCAAAATATTCAAGGTGAATTTGAGGGATGAAAGAAAATTTAAGTGAATAAAGTAAAAGACCTTCAGGATTGGAGAGATGGTTCAGTGGATATGAGCAACGGCTGGTCATGCAGAGCACCTGAGTTAAATTCCTAGCACGTACATGCTGGGACAATGGCTCACAACCGTCTATAACTCCAGTTCTAAGGGACCCAGTGTCCTTTCTGGCTTCCAAGGTCACCAGGCACACACATGGTATACAGGCATACATGCAGACAAAACACCCATTCATATAACAGTAAGGTGTTTATTTATTTATTCAACTGTTTTGCTTAGAGACAGGGTTCTGTTACGTACCTCTTGATCACCTGGAGTATAGATTAAGCTAAATAAAGTAAAAGACCTTCAGGGTTCGAGAGATGGTTCCGTGGATATGAGCAACGGCTGGTCATGCAGAGCACCTGAGTTAAATTCCTAGCACATACATGCTGGGACAATGGCTCACAACCGTCTATAACTCCAGTTCTAAGGGAGGCATATATGACAGAGATATGCCTCCGCCTCCTGCATGCTGCCGTTAAAGGTGTGGGCCACCTTGTCCATCAAATAATTTCTTAATTAAATACTAAATGCTTGTTAATAATTCAGTGGCTGCAGAATACGCTAATGGGCTGCATATAAAAAAAATCCTATCACCATCTGTACAGTTGGTATTATACAATTTATAAAATGCTTCATGTAGGAGTTCAGATATGAATTCAGGAAAATGATTAAGTCATACTATTGTCATTAATCCCCAAGATCCCAAGTAGCCTCTGACTTGTGCGTGTCATGTAGTTTCTTCTGGTCTTCAAAGTCATCTATCTGTGCAGTGCTTCAGCTGTAGCTCTTTCCAACTATGTGAATATTCTTTCTTTTTCATACTTTTATTAAAAGCATGATGTATGGGCAGGTGGTGGTGGGACACACCTTTAATTCCAGCACTTAGGACTCATAGGCAGGTGGATCTCCGAGGTTGAGGCCAGCCTGGTCTACAGAGAGAGAGCTCTAAGACAGCCAGGGCTACACAGAGAAACCCTGCCTCAGAAACAAGAACAAAGCATGATATATATTTATATGTTATGGTCAGGATTACAAAGTCCAGCCCCCAGTCTTGTCATCACTAATAGACCAAAATAATCTCCTTCCTACTTTACACAAGATAATTTAGAGTATCAGTAGTATTCTAGGCAGACTGGGTATCGTGAACCTGTGTAACCATTTAGTCTTCTTTACATTTGTTTGTTGTGTGCGTGACATATAAAAAAAAATTACAGGAGTTCTTTCTCTACTTCCGCGGTGTTTGTCCTGGAGATTGAATCAGGTGGTCAGGCTTGGGTGCCTTTGTTTGCTGACCCTTCCCCAGTTTATAAGCCTTTATACTGAACTTCCGGTTTGCAGGAACCGTGTGGAGGCAGAAGAACGAGTTGACTGACTTAATGAAGACGCCACTAGACAGATTCTGAATCTGTACATCCTGCAGAATATTTGGTCTCTTTCACAACTCCGTGTCAGGAGTGGGAGGCAGGCAATCTAGATGTAAAGAATGCCAAACGACCTCTCCTTTGCTACTCCAGTTGGTCTTCGGCCACTCATTCTCACCCGGGGCACAGCACGGAAAAAGCTCGCAGAAAATAGTGAGCAGCAGTCAGCGCTGACATCAGCACTGTCACTTGTGGGTCTCAACCGCCAGCGGTTCATTTTACACATGTGCTTTGTGATGGGTCTCAAGTCCAGACCTTTCCTGGGACAATGAGATGCTGGGTGCCCATGTGTTTGAAACCTAGAAAAGCAGTATTGCTCATGGCAAAAAAATGTTTGGTCAACAGGAAATAACTAGCAGATAAATCCCTTCTTGTTCCATCAAGGATGTCCCTCAAACGAAACATGCTCATCTGATCTGAAGATGGCCCCAGAGGAACAAGCAATCTGTCACCCTTGATAAAAGGAGTTTAAGAAGTTTAAGCCTTAGCACAAATAGAAAGGGTAACCTGGAGGGTGAGACCCCATGCACTGAAGGCTCTGAGTTATAAAAAGATAAACTCGTTTGCAAAAAAAGAAACACAAACAAAAAAATCTTTATCTAAACAAAGAGACCACAGGAATGATGTGCTTGGCACCTAAGAAAAAGGTTTTCCTGGTTCAACTATGCCAGCACTGGGAGGCAGCTACAGAGCCACTAACTAAACCCCGGGCCTGCAGCAGAACCTGCCATTACCCACTTGGCACTGGTTCTGAAACAGACAGGGTCTTTAAAGCTTTCAATAAGATTTTTAAGAAAAACCGAAGAAGCTAGGCTGTCTGCGTCAAGAGTCAAAGATTCCCTTGAAGGAGCCCCTGATCAGCCTCTGTGTAAAACTGCAAAGTGAGGCCTAACTTGTAAGGGGGACCCTGGAGTTTCTGAAGAGAGTGTGAACCAAGAAACGCTTCGGACATCAAGTGTGAGGGGATCTAAGCACTACAGGTAGCAGAGCCACAGGTGCAAGTTCATTAAACACATGCAGGATGATGTCATGCACCCGGTCTATTAAACACACACAGGATGATGTCATGCACCCGGTCTATTAAACACATGCAGGATGACATCATGCACCTGGTCCATTAAACACATGCAAGATGACATCAGGCACCCGGTCTATTAAACACACAGGATGACGTCATGCACCCAGTCCGTTAAGCACACAGGATGACGTCACACACCTCCGCTGCAAGACCTGTGTTCAGAATTCAGTGTTTGCCCTGCTGGTTAGCTCTCACTGTGGCCTAGTCTTCTACAGCTTAGCTTCTCTTCCTCCCTTTGAGAATGGGAACGTTTCAACAGAAAGAGTGTTTACTCTGTGCCATTGTGGAATGGGGGTGTGTAGCTTGTTTCCTGTTTTCACAGGGTATTGTGGTTAAGATTTTGCCTGGGGTTTTAGAAGAGACTTTGAACTTGGGGATTTTGAAGTTTGGTTACAGCTAAGACTATGTCATGACCACCCCCCCAACACACACACACACACACACACATGCTTTATTTTGATCTTAACTATGGGTATATGTATGTGTCTGTGCACATGTGCGTGCAGTTTTCCAGGGAGTCTAGAAGAGGGCATGGGATCCCCTGGACTGGAGTTGTAAGTGGCTGTGAGGTAGATGCTAGGAACTGAACTCAAGTACTGAGTCAGTACTTCTATTCTCTTGATAACTGAGCCAGCTCTCCAGCCCACGGGTTTTGCTTACAAAACAAAAGAAAGACAGACTAGAGACTGTCAAGCAGTAACCAGCCTGGTTGAGTATAATCAGGATTTCCTACCTAAAACTATAGCTTTTAAAAAAGATATTTATTTATTTATTTACTAATTTACTTATTTATTATGTATAGTGTTTTGCTTGCATGTATGCCTACATACCAGAAGAGGGCACCAGATCTCCTCACAGATGGTTATGAGCCACAATGTGGTTGCTTGGAATTGAACTCAGGACCTCTGGAAGTGCTGTTAGCCTCTGAGCCATATCTCCAGCCTCTAAAAAAATGTATCTGTTTAGCTTTCCAAGACTTCTTAGTAAGTCAATCCAGAGGTGACTAGAAAGTTAGTGAGATGGGAGCCAGCACCTAGTATGAGGTGTGAAACTTAATTTGTTTCTACTTAAATGTATGAAAGAAAAGCACTTTAACTTTTCTTCTCTTTAAATGTTTTCTTTGTCTTTTTTATGTGGATTGGTTCTTTGCCTGCCCAAGTAACAATGTTGGGTCCTGGAACTGGAATTACAGACACATTTGAGTTGCCATATGGGAGCTGGGGAATCGAACCCAGGGGCTTGGAAGAGAACCTAGTGGTTGCTCTTAACTACTGAGCCATCTCTCCAGCCCCTAACTTTTCTCCTCAAGGGAATGGCATAGGGCTGGAGAGATGGCTCAGCGGTTAGCAGCACTGACTGCTCTTCCAGAGGTCCTGAGTTCAATTCCCAGCAACCACATGGAGGCTCACAACCATCTCTAATGGGATGTGATGTCCTCTTCTGGTGGGTCTAAGACAGCTACAGTGTACTCTCATTCATGAAATAAATCTGAAAGAAAGAAAGAAAGAAAGAAAGAAAGAAAGAAAGAAAGAAAGAAAGAAAGAAAGGAAGGAAGGCATAATTGGAGAAGTTGAGAGAGCTTGCACAGAGCATCCGCTGTCCTGTGAAGCACACCGGTGTTACCGCACCTCAGACACTAGCTTTCATTCAAGTCTGGACAAAACTACATCTTTTTTGGGTGGGGGGGGGGATTTGGGTTTGGTTTTTTCGAGACAGTGTTTCTCTGTATAGCCCTGGCTGTCCTGGAACTCACTCTGTAGACCAGGCTGGCCTTGAACTCAGAAATCCACCTGCCTCTGCCTCCCAGAGTGCTGGAATTACAGGCATGTGCCACCACCGCCCAGCATGGACAAAACTAAATCTTAAGTAGAAAACATAACCTTCCTTTCTAAAAATAGCAACTCAGCAGCCACACGACAAAGAAGGAGGGAGTGGGAACAGGCCCTGGGGACACAGTGGCAGGTGCTCGGGCTCTACATTCTTTCTGCGACCAGATAGTGACTCTCGAGTTAGTTTCCAGACACTGGCCTTCAGGAGGAAAGAGAAGGAGTGAGCTACAGAGCAGACATTTTTCTTCGGATGGTGCTCCCTCTCTCTGCCAGGGATCTTTGGGAAACTAGAGTCTCCATCTCTGATCCTCCAAGACGGCAGGTGCCTGGGGTCAATCCAAGTTACAAAACGAATGAAACGTTTTGAGAACTTTTCAGAAATTAGGCTCGATGACCTTTTGACCTGTGGCTACTTCTGTGATCCTCTGTGATATGGAGATGATCAGGTATGAACTCTGACCTGGCAGATCTCAGACATCATAGATCTTCATATGTGAACAAGAACTCTTGGAGAAAGCAAAAAAGGCAGAGGAAAATCACCCGGTCATTTGGGTTCGCTCTCAACATTTTGGGTTTATTTTAATTATTTTACAATAATCAAGGTGTCATAACAAGATCTCTTTAAAAATACAGCGACTTAAACAGGAGAGGCATTTCACTGAATAGGCTAGAGACCCACAGTTCTGGGCTGGTAAGAAGGTTTCACCATACTCATCAGCCAGTTCTCGTCTCTGCGTCCAAGCTTGGTTTGTTTTTGCATCCTAGCCATGGCATAGGAAAGAACAAGTCAATGAAGGGTGTGATGGTTTGTTTGTATGTGCTCTGCCCAGGGAATGGCACTTTTAGAGGGTGTGGCCCCATCGGAGTAGGTGTGGCCTTTTGGAGTAGGCATGGCACTGTGGGTGTAGGCTTTTAGCCAGAGCAATACAAATGTGGTTATATACAGCCAAGCATTGGACCAAGCATGGGGACCCCAATGGGGAAGTTAGGGCAAGGACCATAGGAGCTGAAGGGGTTTGCAACCTCATAGGAAGAACAAGATCCCCCCCAGAGCTCCCAGGGACCAGACCACCAACCTAAGAGTACACATGGGGGACCCATGGCTCCAGCTGCACATGTAGCAGAGGATGGCCTTATTTGGCATCAATAGGAAGGGAGCCCCTTTGGTCCTGTGGAGGCTTGATGACCCAGGATAGGGGAACACTAGACAGGTGGGAATTAAATGAGAAATATAGAGTATTGGCAGAAATTACATGTAGATGATAAAAAATATTATTTTCTTTCATTTTCTGAAGACTCTGCAGTCTCTTCCCAGTCTTGGCCCATGTTCTCATCTGCTTCTGTGATTATGTAAACTCTCTTCGAGCCAGCCACAGTTGACCGGAGGATATCATAGGGAACAAAGGGCTACTTTCAGTCCTGTCCAGAGTCTTCCCAGGAGAGACCAGCCTTTGGCCTTAAGAGAGACGCAGATGATCCACGGAAAACTTACGCAAATAATAAGCAAGAGGAGCCTGTGACAGTGTCTGTGATCGATGATGACATACTCATTCGGATCTACATGTAATTTCTGCCAATTCTCTATAGTTCTCATTTAATTCCCACTACAACCCTGTAACTCAGATGATGTCTTAGTCAGGGTTTCTATTCTTTACAAACATCATGACCAGAAGCAAGTTTGGAAGGAAAGGTTTATTCAGCTCACACTTCCACATTGCTGTTCACCAAAGGAAGTCAGGACTGGAGCTCAAGCAGGTCAGGAAGCAGGAGCTGATGCAGAGGCCATGGAGGGATGTTCCTTACTGGCTTGCTTCCCCTGGCTTGATCAGCCTGCTCTCTTATAGAACCCAAGAGCACCAGCCCAGGGTGGCACCACCCACAAGGGGCCCTCCCCACTTGATCACTAATTGAGGACTTTTAGGAGAGTCTCCCTCACGGGGAAGCAGAGAAGTCAGATTTGAGAACCGCAGGAGAGACATCATCTAGCAATGTAGATGTATAGAGAAAACAACTCCACGGGAGGGCTGCCCAGAAGGAAACAGGGGAGCAGAGATAAAATATAGATTTAGAAAGTGTTAATTCAAGAATACCAGAGGGGAGTATGTGCTACCTACGGGGAGGTCAGGAAGTGCCCAGTCATTGAGCTAGAAAGGCATATGACAAATATCACTGCATATGTAAATCTTTCATTTGCTAATCCAGAGAGCTCTGAAGGGTGGCCAGAAGCAGGAGGGAGCTCAAAGTGGATTAACAATTCACTGCTACATTTAGGAAGCAGAAAATCACCACATTTGAAGCCCTACTTATTAAAGGAAAATTTTTGATGAAAGTCCTACTTTAAGAAGAAGATAAAAACCTAAAAAGTATTATGGGAAAACCTGAAGCTGGAAGATTTGTTCTACATAAATGCTATTTGAAAAGTAGCACTAAAAATAAGAATTTACTATTTATATACGGTTATTAATATACTCAAAGTTTCCTATCAAAACTAAAAGTATTCAAATGTTGAAAACGCAGGGCTGATAAATTCATTTTAATGATAAAAATTCATTTAAATTTATTTCACTCTGTTTTCTTCTCTAGTGCTATTTTAAGAAAAAAAAGCAGGGGTCTCAAGAGATAATGTAGCAGTTAAGAACATTTACTACTGTTGCAGAGGATCTAGGTTCAGTTGTCAGCACCCACAGGGCAGCTCTGTTAGAACCATCTGGAACTCTAGCTCCAGGCCATCTGACATCATCTCCAAGATGAGCACTTCACATCCATGATGTGCATACATGCATTCAAGCAAATACCCACATACATAAAATAAAAAGAAAACCTCCCACAATTTTTTTTTTCCAAGATAGGGTTTCTCTGTGTAGCCCTGGCTGTCCTGGAACTCACTCTGTAGACCAGGCAGGCCTCAAACTCAGAAATCCACCTGCCTCTGCCTCCCAAGTGCTGGGACCAAAGGCATGCGCTACACCCCCCCCCCCCCAGCTCCCAAATTTTTAAAGACATTAAGATTTTTAATTTATCATTTTTGCTTTTTTTGTGCATTGACCTTTTCTTTTGTCTGCTTGTGTGCCTGAAGCCATTCAAGGTCAATCGTGAATGCTCAGCCCCAGTTCATTTGGCTTCGTCTCTGAAGTTTATTGGCTACTGTGGATAGATTAAATGAGATGGTAAGCTTGAAATTGCCTTGGCAATAGATATTTAGTTATAAAGGATCTCTCCTTGGAAGGCCTCTTCTCAAAGAGAATAGCAATTCTATTTAACTATGTCATTCATAAAGGGTTATTGTATCAATGCTCGCTCATAGATCACTGTGAAGAAAAATGTCAAAGGAATGTTAAAAGGAATGCCTGGATAGCACCAAAATTGTCTCGCAGACATGTGGTGATTCATCTCAGCTAGACTCAAGGCTGCTTTGGAGAACTTAACCTCGGGTTAAGAGTATAGCTGTGCTCTTCCCTCACAGGCTTTAGTCAGGTCAGGTGCTTTTAGTTTCTTCTGCCCTGCTACCAACTGCGAGGTTATCTGGGCATTTGTCACTAAAACTGCCAGAATGACAAGAATGAAGGACTTGATAACTCATAATTTGAGGGTTGGTGTGATGGGTTTGTTCCCGGGTTTTAGCACCAATGAAGGGGGCATAAAAAGAGAGAGAGGGGTTTAGGGAGTGTGGCACGGCGGTGTGGGGGAAGGGGGTGCCTAGGTGGGCCCATGCCCAGGCACCTCTTCCCCCTGAGGGACCACATGCACACAGACATGGTATAGAGTAGAGTTTATTATTCAGGGCAAAGGATGGGAGAGAGAGAGAGAGAGAGAGAGAGAGTACAGAAGTGGAGGCTGGCCATGACCACGTGGAGAGGGGGGGAGGGGAGGAGAGCCCAAGAGGGGCAGAGAGGTGAGAGTGCCAAGAGGCAAGAGGGATGAGAGAGAGAGGAGGGGCAAGTAGCCCCTTTTATAGTGGGCCAGGTCTATGGGGCGGGGCATACCTGGCTGTTGCCAGGTAAGTGTGGGGTAGAGCTTAGACAGAATACTAACATGGTGAATATCAGAGATAACTGACCTGACCAGCTTCGGGGAGGGGGAGACTATTTTTGGTCTTTCTGATGAATGGTTTTTAAAATCAATGTGAATCATTTCACACTACAGTATACGTGTTTTAAAAAAAAAACACATTGGTTGAAATAAATGAGAAAGCATTGTGTGAAAATATTAGTGCTCTGTAGTAGGGTATGGTACACCTTCCTGGGAACCCAGCATCTAACGCTGAGGCTCAAGGACTAGGGAATCATGTGCTTGTCTTCAAATAATAAAGCAAAAATGATGCCACAATTAAAATATAAATTGTCCCTTGTGTTCCTTCGCTCATGTAGCTGCTTTCAACCCTGTCAACAATCCCTTCCTAATTGGAACAAAGTATTCCTGTTATATGCAAACAAAGCAAACATAAATTAATGTAATCCTTTACACAACAAAGATAGCATAGGCTAGGATATTTTTGTTGTTGTGTTTTGGGTGCTTTTTGGTTGTTGTTGTTTTGAAAGAAAAAGAAAATGTTTGGCGGTTCCTCAGAAAACTGGGCAAGTCACTTCTGGAGGACCCTGCTATACCACTCCTGGGCATATACCCAGAGGATCCCCCAGCATGTAATAAGGATACATGCTCCACGATGTTCATAGCAGCCTTATTTATAATTGCCAGAAGCTGGAAAGAACCCAGGTATCCCTCAATGGAAAAATGGATGCAAAAAATGGAGTACTATTCAGCAATTAAAAACAATGAATTCATGAAATTCTTAGACAAATGGATGGAGTTGGAGAACATCATACTAAGTAAGGTAACCCAGTATCAAAAGATCAATCATGGTATGCACTCACTAATAAGTGGATATTAACCTAGAAAACTGTTTGGGAATACCCAAAACATAATCCACACATCAAATGAGGTACAAGAACGGAGGAGTGGCCCCTGGTTCTGGAAAGACTCAGTGTAGCAGTATAGGGCAAAACCAGAACAGGGAGCCGGTCAGTGATGGCACACGCCTGTAATCCCAGCACTCTGGGAGGCAGAGGCAGGCAGATTTCTGAGTTTGAGGCCAGCCTGGTCTACAGAGTGAGTTCCAGGATAGCCAGGGCTATACAGAGAAACCCTGTCTCGAAAAAACCAAATCCAAAAAACCAAAAAAAAAAAAAAAAACCAAAAAACAAAACAAAACAAAACAAAACAAAACAAAAAAACAAAAAACAAAAAAAACAACAGGGAAGTGGGAAGGGGTAGATGCGGGAACAGGAGGAGGGAAGGGGGCTTATGTGACTTTCGGGGAGTGGGGGGTCAGAAAAGGGGAAATCATTTGAAATGTAAATAAAAAATATATCAAATAAAAAAACAATTAAATAAAAAAAAAAAGAAAACAAAAAGAAAATGTTGGTAAGGATGTGTGAAAAAGGAGCTTTTCTATACTACTGGTGGGAAAGTAAACTGGTCCAGCCTCTGTGGGATTCAGCGTGGATGTCCATCACAAAACTAAAAATAGGACCACTTGAGGACCCACCTGCACCACTCCTGCGTATATACACAGAACCCAAGTCTACACGGCACAGAATCATGGACACCTGGATGATTACTGTTGCCCAGATCCATGGCGACAGGGAAACGGGGGCAACCTAGATGCCCAGCAGTGGCTGAGTAAGTGGATAAAGAACATGTGGGCCCGAGACGCTATCAGATTTTATGGGTGAGGGTGGGATAAAGAAAAACAAAATGTTGATCTGTACAGAAACATGGATGAAACCAGAGATCATTATACTAAGCAAAATAAGTCCGACTCAGGGCACCAAACACCACCTGTTTTCTTGCCTGTGAGCCCTACTTTTTTTTTTTTTTTTTTTTTTTTTTTTTTTTTTTTTTTGGTTTTTTGAGACAGGGTTTCTCTGTGTAGCCCTGGATGTCCTGGAACTCACTCTGTAGACCAGGCTGGCTTCAAACTCAGAAATCCCACCTGCCTCTGCCTCCCAAGTGCTGGGATTACAGGCGTGCACTACCATGCCCGGCAAAGCCCTACGTTTTAATTTATGTATGAGACAGATAATACCTATGTACATGTGTCTCCCTACCCCTGTGTGTGTGTGTGTCTGTGTGTGTGTGTGTGTGTGTGTGTGTGTATAAAGTCAGAAGGAGCTGCAGGTGGTACTCTAATTATTACAAACCCACTGCCCCTTGCTTCATATTCAATAAAACTTTTTTACTGAAGGAAGGAAGGGCCGGGCCTGTAATCCCAGCACTCTGGGAGGCAGAGGCAGGCAGATTTCTGAGTTCCAGGCCAGCCTGGTCTACAGAGTGAGTTCCAGGACAGCCAGGGTTATACAGAGAAACCCTGTCTCAGAAAAAAAAAAAAAAAAAAAAAACCAAATCCAAAAAACAAACAAACAAACAAACAAAAAACAAAAAAAAAGAAGGAAGGAGAGAATGGGACTATGAATGAGAAAGGATAAACAGATCCTAAAGGATGGGGAAGGACAGAATAAAGACGCGTGACATGTGACATGAAAACAGAAGGGAGGGCTGGAGAGATGGCTCAGCGGTTAAGAGCAGTGCCTGCTCTTCCAGAGGTCCTGAATCAGTTCCCAGCAGGGAATCGCTGTCTGCCTTGGTAAGTCCCGATGCTCCAGGAGATAGCTCTGCACACAGGTTCATATACACTGCCCTGGTCATGCTCAGCAGGTCACAAAACTTAATAAAGAACGGGGACGTGGAAGAGAGGAGGGTTGGTAGGAAGCAAAGCACGCTGATGTGGGTGGGGCAGGGCTGAGAATACGTGAATAAACGTGACAGAACACTTTATACGCCTGGATGAAATTGTCAAATCATATGTTTCATTTTTAAAATTGAAAAAAAAACCATTGTTATAACCAATAGAATAATCCACTAAAGTTTTCAATATAAAAGGAATATATAAGAAACAATATACCGTTCATCTAGCACCGTGGTGCTAAGTACTAAAAAATATCTATATTTTCCATTATGCTAGAAAGGAGAAATATGTTTTCAGGGAGGAAAAACAGAAGAATGCAGGAAATCCCGACTGATATAACCTTCACAATTTCATAGCTATCCCCTGTGCATCAAGACATCTTACAGTGTTTAATACAATCCTTCTACCGTGTGCTGTGTACTGTTACTTGTCTCTTTTTGTAGATGGGAGAAATGGTACGGCCAGTTTCACCTGTCCAACATTTCAATATTTAAAATTTTTCAAAATTTAAATTTTTACATTGGTTGTTTTGTTTTATGCCGGTTTATCGTCCAATACCCCTTTCCTATTTGGGAAGAATCTATTGCTGTGTGTGGTGTTGGTAGGATTCAGTATGATTCATTTTCTGAAGAGGGAAGAAACAGGATCCTCCTGTCCAGGCATTGGCTATGGAGTCAGTGGAAACAGGAGACCAGCAACAGGTAGATCTATTCACAGCATCCTGCAGAAACGTCCCTGGGAGAGGTGTGGGGAGGCCAAGCTTCTCTGCCAAAAGATGCCTATTGTACTTTGTGGTTTTTAACTGGAGGGAGTCCTTTAGTTTCTATATGAATGATAGCTCTTGACCTTAGATTCCTGCTGATCTGGTGAGCCCCACAAAACAATTCAGGAACACACACACACACCACTCCTATTTCTTTTTTGTTTTGTTTTTTTTTCCCCTTTCTTTTTCGTTTGTGAGGTAGTGTCTCACTAGGTGCTCTGCCTCCAGAGAGCCAAATGACCAGGCTATTGCTTGAAACCCAAAGACCTAACTCTAAGTGTTGGTCAAACTTTGTAAACCATACAAAGACCCGCCTCATTTTTTTCTGCTCTTTTCTTCCTCCGTCTCCTCTTCCTCCTTCTCTTGCTCCTTCTTCTCCTTCAACTAGGTTTCTCTGTTCCCTGGCACTCACTCTGTAGACTATGCTGGCCTTGAACTCATGGAGAACTGCCTGCCTCTCAGAGCTACAATTAAAGGCACCTGCCACCACAGCCTGCCTCATATTATTTTCCTAATTTTCTATCTTTTCCATATCATCCTCAGTTCCTCCCTGGGTTTATCATCATTTCCCAAGCCTTCTGATATGGTCTGGATGTCCCCTCTAAACCTAATGTTGATATTTCGTCCCACTGCAACAATATTAAGAGGTGGGAACCTTTAAGCAATGGTTGGGTAAGGAGACTCTGCCCTTGTGTGTGGAGTAAGCCCTCTAGGGTAGGAGTGAGTCCCTGATAAAAGGACAGGTTTAGCCGCATTTCTTTTCTGTCTTGATTGTTCTCACTTGCTCTTCTGCTGCATTATGACTTGACTTTCCCAGACTCCCATGATGTAAGCTAAATAAGCTTCTATTGTGTATAAGTTACCCAGCCGGAAGCATTCAGTTAGAACAGCAGAAAACAGACTCTCCATCCCGTGCAGAACGCCGCTGTCTGACTCATAGGAAAAATGCCATCTGAGCATTATTTATGTGGTGTTTGTAGGCACACAGTGCATGTGTGTGTGTGAATGCCATGGCCCATGTGGACAGCTGTGGTAGTCAATTCTCTCCTTCCCTCGTGTGAACTGTGGTGACTGAATTCATTAGGTTTGATAACAAACATCTTTCCTGCTGACACATCTCACTGGTCCATGAAAAATATTATTATTATTATTATTAATGTGTCTGTATGCTTGTTTGCCGGCGCATGTATGTGTTCAAGCTTGTATGTACATGTGTGCATCTGTGCACGTGTGCATACATTTGTGCATGTCTGTGTGTGTTCTTTATTTATTCTTTGACACTTTCATGTGTATATACAATGTATCTTGGCCAGATCTGTCTTTATTCTCCTTTCTGAACTTGGAGAATGGTGTCTAGCGCAGAGCGTCAGAGTTTCGGCCTATCATGTGGGGAAGGCACCGGAGTTCAAGGTAGCAGGAGTACAGGGCAGAAAAGCGGCGAGAACTAGCTCAGAACAAACTTGGCCAGCCCCAAGTCATAAAGACTCCACGGCCTTCAAACCAGTGCCAGGGTTTCTCTGTGTAGCGCTGGCTGTTCCAGAATTCACTCTGTAGACCAGGCTGGCCTCGAACTCAGAAATCCGCCAGCCTCTGCCAACCAAGTGCTGGGATTACAGGCGTGCGTGCGCCACCACTCCAGGCTTACAGGGCATTTTCTAACTATTGATTGATGGGCAAGGGCCCAGCCCACTGTGGGTGGGGTCATCCCTGGGTTGGTGGTTCTGGCTTCCTTAAGAAAGTGGCTGAGCAAGCCAGGGGAAGGAAGGAAGCCAGTCAGCAGCCCCATTCCAGTCAGCATCAGCCCCCATTCCTCTGCATCAGCAGCTGTCTCCAGGCTCTAGACCTGACTGAGTTCTTGTCCTGAATTCCTTAGATGCTGAACTGCGATGTGGAAGTGTAAGCCACATAAACCTTTTCCTTCCCATCTTGCTTTCGGTCATAGTGTTTCATCCGAGTAATAGAAACCCTAACTAAGACAGTGACAGGGACAGGGAGGGATTTGACTGGATCTTCACTTAGCTTGTCATGCAATAATGACTGTGCTACTTCTCTAGCTGAGATAACAGTCACGTCGAAGGGGAAATTAGACTCTGCCCTAATCTTATGTGGTTTGCTGGACAGACAGGAACTCAATATTAAAAGAGAAAAAAAATGGAGCCATAGGTACAGGTGCAGAGAGGTAAAGTGGAGAAAGAGAAGAGGGGTAAAAGGCCTGTGGAGAAGCTCTCTGGAATCCTACTGTGTTATAAACCTCCAATGTTATTTTTCTTCCTTTTTATCTTTTTTGTAGATTATTTTGGATGGCAGCTAGCATCCCCCCCCCTTGCTTTTTAAGAGGACTATTATTGGGAGGCTGGAGAGATGTCTAAGAATACCCAGCTCCTGGAACTGCCTCTACCTCAGGCACATGCACATATACTGACATATACATGTATATATAATTGAGTAATTGTAAAATATTCTTTTACATTGTTTTATTCTTTTAAATTTTATTTTATGTGTTTTTTGTTTTAATATTTGTTTATTTCATGTATGTGAGTACACTGTCGCTGTCTTTAGACACACCAGAAAAGGACATCCGATCCCATGACAGATGGTTGTGAGCCACTATGTGGTTGCTGGGAATTGAACTCAGGACCTCTGGAAGAACAGTCAGTGCTCTTAACCACTGAGCCATTTCTCCAGCCCCCTTGTTTTTTGTTTTTGTTTTGTTTCCCTGCATATTTGTCTGAAACACCATAGAAAGTGTTTATTTGGCTTACACTTACATATCTCTGTTCATCATTGAAGGAAGTCAGGACAGGGACAGACAGGACGGGAACCTAGAAGCAGGAGCTGATGCAGAGGCCACAGAGCGGGGCTGCTAACTGGCTTGTTTCCCAGAGCTTGCTCAGCCTACTTATAGAACCCAGGGCCAGCAGCCCAGGGGTGGCTCCACCCACAATGGGCTGGGCCCCTCGCCATCAATCACTAATTAAGACAGTTCCCTACAAGCTTGACTACAGCCAGATCTAATGGAGTCGTCTTTCTCAATTGAAGCTCCCTCCTCTCAGATGACTATAGCTTGTGTCCAGATGATACAAAACTAGCCAGCACTGACCCCCTGGAGCAAGAATTAGAGAGTGTCCAGAGCTTCCGTGTAAGAGCTGAGGATTGATCTTATATCCTCTAGAAGAGCAGTGAGTGCTCCTAAATGCTGAGCCATATCTCTGGCCAGGACACTACATTTTCATAGAAATGAGTATCATTGGAGTTACCCTGCCTAAGCAATAATTCTCCTTCCAGAAATCACAGGTGACACCATCGATGCACTTTGGTCCCTGGACATGCAGAAATCAAACTAGTACTAACCAGAAAGTGTCCTCTCTGTTGGCTATCTTTTCTTTGATAGTACTGGAAAGTACAATGAATGTTGCTTGGGGTGTGTGTTTGTGGGGGGGGGGTAGTCTTAACCAGCTGTGAACTATGTGGATGACAATAGTGACTTGTGAGGCCAGATGTGCCTTGGAGCAATAGTGGCATGAATGGTACTAGGGTAACCAACCACTTTCCAATTGGATTTTAAGGCTCCCTCAACAGGAGGAAACACATGCCTAGTACTGTTAACCTTGCTAAGAATCCATGGTTGAGGACCTCACAAGCCCCAAGGGTGAACTGCTATCCTGTTAAACGGACATGGTATCAGACTGCCGTCTAAACAGATATGTACCTACCCGTTAGCGCAGCTCTCAGACTTCATTAGAGACGTTTCTTTGTTCAATAGGTGATGGTTAATGCAGAATCCCACAACTAGTCAAAGCGGTGAGAATAAGTGTCAGTGGGCTCATCTGCCAATGGGCCGTCTCTGTCCCCACCACACATGCAGCTCAGGAGCATTGTGGAAGAGGGGGCGGAAAGATCAAGATCCAGATGTTGGAGACGATGGAGCAATGTCTCCGGGCATGACAATATCACAGTGCTCATAGACACAAAGCAGGTGTGGGGAGTGTCTGCACAAGGTCAAGCCAGACAACATTCCAGCACGGAGGAACAATTCTTTCATGACCACCCCCCCTGGCAATTGAGATATTATTGATTGACAGTAATGGCTTGGGGGGGGGCAGGGTTAGTTCGCTTTAAGGGTGTGGCTCCTGATAGGTCAACCATGCACCAGCAAATGACTGGCATATCATGAGTATGTTATAATACAAATTGGGTTTTTTTGTTTTGTTTTTTTGTTTTTTGAGGGGAGCCGTGGAGAGATTATTCAATGGTTTAAAGCACCGATTACCTTTTAAGATGACCTGGGTCTGAGTGCCAGCAACCACATGGTGGGTCATGAGTGTCTGTAGCTCTAGTTCTGGGGGATCTGACACCCTTTTCTCGCCTCCCAAGGAAACCAGACATGTATTTGGTGCATAGACATACATGCAAGCAAAACACATGTACATTTAAAATTAAACTAAATTTAAAAAGAAATGAAGTGGGTAGGTGTGAGGAGGTGAGGGGTGAATCTGAGAGGAGTTAGGAGTAGGATAATATTATATATTATATATAAAACATGCAATATATTTGTATTTTATATGCACGTGCATACCTCTACACACACACACACACACACACACACACACCTTTCTTTTTGAGATAGTCTGACACTATATAACCCTGGCTTGCCTGAAATTCAGTATGTAGACCAGGCTGGCCTTAAACTCACAGGGTTCTACTTGTCTTTACATCACAAGTACTGGCATTAAAGGCATGTACCACCCATGCTTGGCTAAGAAATATTTTTTTGTGGGCCAAAGAGAGGCAAAAATGAGGAGCTAGAGCTGAAGAAGTGGCTCAGTGGTTAAGGCTTCCTGCTGCTTTTGCAGGCACCTGGGTTTAGTTTCCAGCATCCATATCAGGCTGCTTAGAACCATAACTCTGGCTCTAGGGGTTCCAGCATCCTCTTCTGTCCTCCATGGGAACTTCACTTATGCATGAACACACACACACACACACACACACACACACACACACACACACACGCTCACACGCTCACACGCTCACACACTCACATACAATTAAGAATAACAATAAATAAAGACCTGAGCTTAATAGGTAGAACCCACTTCAAGAAATAAAAAAAGGAGGGAAGGTGGACAAACAGATGGACAGATATATGACCAGAACTTACTTTTAATCCCAGCACTAGGGAAGTAGAAGTAAATCCTTGGTTTCATTGGCCAGCTGTCCTAGCCTAGCCTAATAGAGTATAGAGTGTATCTTTGATATAACAACAAATGTCCTTTCTAGCCACTACATGCTTGTATACATGTGTGCATGCTGACATGTACCCACACATGTATCCACACATTGCACATAAACACATAGGAAAAATATTAGGGGCTGGAGAGATGGCTCAGTGGTTAAGAGCACTGACTGCTCTTCCAAAAGTCCTGAGTTCAAATCCCAGCAACCACATGGTGGCTCACAACCATCTGAAATGGGGTCCAATGCACTCTTCTGATGTATGTCTGAAGACAGCTACAGTGTACTCATATAAATAAATGTAAACACATTTTTATTTTTAAAAAAAGCCACATATACATGACTGGAGTGAAATATGGTCTATGTAGCCCAAGCTGGCTTCTGCCAGACTCAGCTCTTCTGCCTCAGTCTGGATTATAGATGTGCATTGCCATACCTGGCTCCAGGTGTATTGTGTCTGTTCTTCGGGGCTCTACACATTCTCTGTTCTTCCTGTGATGCCGTCTCCCTGTCTTTAGTCTCCAGCAAATTTTCCACCTGGAGAAGATCTACTAATTCTTTCTTTCTTTCTTTTTCTTTCTTTCTTTCTTTCTTTCTTTCTTTCTTTCTTTCTTTCTTTCTTTCTTTCTTTCTTTCTTTCTTTTTTTTCTTTTTTCTTTTTTTGGTTTTTCTGAGACAGGGTTTCTCTGTATAGCCCTGGCTGTCCTGGAACTCACTCTGTAGTAGACCAGGCTGGCCTTGAACCCAGAAATCCGTGGGTCTCTGCCTCCCAAGTGCTGGGATTAAAGGCTTGTGCCACCACGGCAGCTAATAACTCTTTAAGATTGCTTCTTTCTGCTGGGGAGATGGCTCAGTGATGTCCCGGTTGGGTCCCTATAGTCCTAGGTATATAGTCCTGTTATGAGGAGTCACATTGTGATGACTTCTTTACATTCTGAAGCTAGAATTATGCCTTGAGATGGTGATGTTGTCTCTCTCTTTCTTGACCTCACTGTTAGGTGGTTATTGGGCCGTTGTGGGTGTCTGTTAAATAAATGTTACTGATAGAGCCAGCAGAACATTTTCTAGCAAGGAGATAGGAAGGTCACAGAGCGCTCAGAATCTCTCTCTACAAGGCTTCTTTAAAAAAAACAAACAATGCCGGGCAGTAGTGGCCCAAGCCTGTAATCCCAGCACTCTGGGAGGCAGAGGCAGGCAGATTTCTGAGTTCGAGGCCAGCCTGGTCTACAGAGTGAGTTCCAGGACAGCCAGGGCTATACAGAGAAACCCTGTTTCGAAAATACCCAAAAACAAACAAACAAACAAACAAACAAAAGAATGTTTTATTGCTTCTTTGTAAATTTCGCATCATGTACCCCAATCCTACTCATCTCCCTGTCCCCCCACAGCCTCCCTAAGCCCTTGGAACCTCCCCTGAAAAAGAAAACAAAAAGTAAAAATTAAAAAGACAAACACAAAAAACAATCCATTTCGTTGGATAGTTGCAGTGTGCCACTGGGTCTCACAGTTTACTTCTCTGCACTGAGGCTGAGGGGCCAGCTGATCTCCCAAGGGCAGCAGCAGGGGCAGGGCGGGGCGGGCATTCCTTCTAGGCTCCGCCTAACACTTTTCTAACAACAGCCAGGTATCTAGCAACAGCTCTCTCTCTCTCTCTCTCTCTCTCTCTCTCTCTCTCTCTCTCTCTCTCTCTCCCTCTCTCTTCTCTCTCTCCCCCCCCCTCTCTCTCTTCTCTCTCTCTCTCTTCCTCTCTCTTCTCTCTCTCTCCCCCCCCTCTCTCTCTTCTCTCTCTCTCTCTCTCTCTCTCTCTCTCTCTCTCTCTCTCTCTCTCTCTCTCTCCTTTCCCCTCTCTTCCCAGTAGGCCTCTTCTCTTTCTCGGTCCCCTTTTTTTTTCTCTGCCTCTACCCCCTTCCCATACCCACAAATAAACTCTATTCTGTACCACACCCGTCTTATGGCTGGTATCTCAGGATCTCACGGGCAAGGGATGCTATAGTCTGGGCCTGCTGTGATACCCCCCTCCCACCGCACCATACCACACTCTACCAAACATATCCTTGGTTTAATAAAACACATCAGAGGGATTCCTTCCTGGTGGGCATTTTGAGACCATAGAGTCCAAAACATAGTTTTAGTTGGGAAGGATTGCAATATTTCTTCTGAGGCAAAAGAAACGGTTTGACTCTATGTGATCAGATTCTTACGGGTCAGGGCAGGATAATTCTGTTGTATAAGGTGGAATGAATATCATCTCTCTGGCTCTAAGAGGATTATAGCTCTTTCAGGTTGCTATGGTTATGACTATGACAACTAAAGAAAACATGCAGAGACGCCAAGAAGCAGGTGTAGCAATGGCCATCGCAGAGGGAGAACAAATGGGCGTGTCTGGGGTCCTTGGATTCCAGCAGTCTTACAGGCAGGGATTCAAAGCGACAACTAAGAAGAATTCCTTCAAAGCGATGCACTAAGATGAATACCGTCAGTCTTGTTCCTCCTCTACTCCCTGCCCCTCCTTAATTCCCTCCTCCCTCTATTTTCTTTGGCCCAGAACTCACTATATAGCCTAGGCTCACAGCAGTTCTCTGTTCTTGCTTTGCCTCTGGAAGGTGGCACGGTTCATTCTTTCAACTTATGCAAATTCTTAAATTGTCATAACTGATTCCTTTCATTCTCGGGTGTGTGTGCTTTCTGTGATTCTGAGGTAGAGAGTTGAGCTGGTGGGAACAGCCTAAACCCCCGGTCACCACCCAAGGGCAGCAGCCTCTCAGAGCAAGCTCTGTTTTACTCAGCCAAATACGAACTTGTGCCGGTGAAAGCAACAGCTGCTGGTTCCTAGAGTATTTTTAAGTGGCACCCAGTTGGGATGCTCTTTATGTCTATATATGGTCCTTCAGGCTACAGGACCTCGAGGAGATGATGGGCTCAAAAACACAGCCTCCTTGAAATGCCATCTGCATCTCTTGATCGCTGACAGCCTATCAGCAGCCTGCTCTCTGCTAAACTTCCACAAGGTTAAAAGTTAAGCCCCTTTCTGGCAAACTCAGCTGTGGCTCCTCCGTCCCCCACACAGTCTCCAGGCTTTTCTGAGATTCAAGGAGAGACTTGTTTAGTCTCCATATATATCCAAGCTGCTTAGTTACCAAGTCTTGAGCATAACATGCACCGCAAGCAAACAGACTGGACTGTAGTACCAAGCAAAGCAAGCCGACCAAGTCCCCGGAGCCCACGTGTTATATGTAGCAAACCGCATCACAGCTGGCAGAGTTAATTTTAGACCTGGGATCTTGGCAATGGCCCGCCCATTTGTAAAAGGTGACTTTGGATAACGTTGAAAGGATTCTCTATTCTCATCTGCATGCCGCATACTAAAGGAGTAGTTGCTTTTTCTTCTTGTGGGGAAGACAAATTTGGGCAACGCTAAACTGCTTGACAGAGAAATAAAATTCAACATTTACTGAAAAAGTACAAGGTCCATTTTATCTTACATTCTAAAGTGCATATGCGCATGCGT
Source organism: Apodemus sylvaticus (assembly GCF_947179515.1). Lineage (NCBI taxonomy): Eukaryota > Metazoa > Chordata > Mammalia > Rodentia > Muridae > Apodemus > Apodemus sylvaticus. The sequence continues at coordinate 20,728,599 of NC_067482.1, read as the reverse complement.
GTGCTTGTGTATGTGCCTACCTGTGTGCGTGCGTGTGTGCGTGCGTGTGTAGGGGGAGGGTATGTATGCCACAGTGTGAGTGTCAAGTCAGCAAACACCTTCCAGAGTTCGTTCTCTCCATCAATCACCTGGATTCTGAGGACCAGACTCAAGTCAGCAGGTGATGTCATCCATCCGGAGAGCTTGATAACTTGGTTTTTTTTAGGTGTTGGGGATTGATCTAGGGCTTGGACTTACCACTGAGTATACTTCTGGTTCACACAAAATCTCTTATAACATCCTACGGGTTGAGGTCCCCAAACTTATGCCAAAAATAGCATTTCCTAAAAAGTCCTGAGAGGCTGACTCTTTTGGGGTGGGGAGTGGAATCAATTTCTCTGTTGTGCTTCAAAACACCACAATATAAAGAACTTAATTCTTTTTAATTTTTTAATTTTGTATTTGTAACTTATTTTATTTATAACTTAATTTTTTATTAAGTTATGCTATTTATAAATAAATGCAAGCAGTAATTGTTTTTCTTTTAGTTTTTTCTAGACAGGGTTTCTCTGTTGAAAGGATTCCTTATTTACTTATTTTATGTATATGAGTACACTGTAGCTGTACAGATGGTTGTGAGCCAACCTGTGCTTGCTGGGAATTGAACTCAGGACCTCTGCTCACTTTGGCCCCCACTTCCTCCAGCCCAAAGACGTATTTTTTTGTAAGTACATTGTAGCTGTCTTCAGACACACCAGAAGAGGGAGTCAGATCCCTTTACCGATGGTTGTGAGCCATCATATGGGTGCTGGGATTTGAACTCAGGACCTTCAGAAGAACAGTCAGTGCTCTTAACCACTGAGCCATCTCTCCAGCCCCACAGTATCCAGTCTTAGAGAATGTTAAAGATTAAACCCAAGGCCTACCATGCCAGGTATACCCTCTACTACAGAGTTGCATTTCAAGTTTCATCTTCCATACCATTTATTTCTGAATACATAGAATATAATACTCTGATCTCCAAAGCAAGAGACCTCCTTTGTTTATTTGAGAAAAGATCTCACTATGTTGCCTTGGCCAGTCTGATACACATAGGGATCCACCTGCTTCTGCCTCCTGAGCGCTCAGATTAAAGGAGTGTTTCCCCACGCCTGGAAAGAGATATCCCTTTAGTACACAACCATACATAAACACAAACCTTTCTCTGCTGCAGGACTTTTGATCACACCGTGAACCCCAAGATTGTGTCATTTACTGAAAAAACAAAAACGTTTCTAGTTGTGGTGTGGCTCAGCCCTTAGCACACACACCCTTAGTACATAACTTTAATCCCAAATAATAAAGTTAAACTTAGTTTGTAGAAGAAAGCACCCATGTTTAAAAGTGATATCTACTTGAGTGGCAGACAAAGTGATGAATCAGAGAAAGATCTGACAGAATAGGATACGCCCATTCTCATGAGAAGAGAGAGGACAGGGAAGCTACTTCACGGGCAGTGCAGAGAGGCAGAAGACAGTTTTTACCAGAACAGTTGTATAGAGACAGGTTGGAGATAGAACAAGCTAGACACAGGTGAAGACAGAATGAGCCCGAGAATTAGAAGGAGCCATTTTAGCTGGATTGGTTAGAGCTCCAGCAAACCTCTGGAGTCCACCTTTCTCCTTCTCTGCCCCAGTGTTGTAGATACAGACCATGGCCAGTGTGCCTGTGTTTGTTGTTATTTTTTGCTTGTTGCCATTTTGAGACAGGGTCTCATTATGCAAGCGTTGCCTTGAGACTCACAGAGCTCTGTCTGCCTCTTCCTCCTGAGTTCTGGTATAAGAGACATGTGCCATGATGCCCAACTATGCTTGGCTTTATATGTGGGTGCTGGACACCCAACTCAGGTCTCCATGCTTGCACAATAGTTATTCTTGAACATCTTCCCTGGATCCTCCATTCTTTCCTCAGTCAAACTACTCTGTCTCCAGAAGTATTTGTTATCTGCAGTTTATCTTTGATGAAGCAAAGTCAGGTTGGATTGCTGGCTATAAGAAGTAGAATTGTATAGCATGCATGCCAAATCTACTTAGAATATATTCATTTTCTTTTTCTTTTCTTTCTTTTCTTTTTTTTTTCAAGACAGGGTTTCTCTGTGTAGTCCTGGCTGTCCTGGAACTCACTCTGTAGACCAGGCTGGCCTCGAACTAAGAAATCCACCTGCCTCTGCCTCCCAGAGTGCTGGGATTACTGGTGTGTGCCACCACCGCCTGGCTGAATATATTCATTTTCACTGAGTCTATGTGGGAGCGGGAGAAAGTGGGGGAAATGCAGTTTCCGAAGCTCAGATTGTACTTACTTGCTCTAGCTGAGCAAGTTATACTCTTCCCTTGTTTATAAAAGGAGGGAAATAGCACACAATATCAGCTTCATGAAACATTATGATCTAAATTAAAAAAACAAACAAACCACGAAATAGAATGTGTGAAACCTAAAGTGATGGGCTCATAGAAATATTTGATAAGTGGTAGCTGCAAAACCAATCTTATGTAACAAACTAATTGATGTAATAATCACCACATCTAAATATTATACAATCAAAACATTCCTTCGGGACACAATGCATCTTATCAGGTTACTAAGACTTTGCCACCAGACATCTTCTGCTAGATTTTTGGTTTAGATGTCCATTCTCCCAGAAGCAGATCACATTTCTGAATCAAAGGAGGACAGCTTCTTAAGGAATTTTAGGACTTTGGGGTGAAGTAAGCATTTCTTCCCTCTGACATTAGGAGTGTCTGCTTTTAGTTTTATAGTTGAAAGACTATCTTTAAATAGATGCAGAAAGAAAGCTGACTAGTGCAGGATGAATAATGATTCCTTGTTCAAAAAGCATTATTACTTCTAGCAACTTTATGAAAATATCTTTTATTATTCATTGACAATTCAAATCTGCATATAATCTGTCATGATCATGTCTAACCCCAATTCCCCTCTAATTCCTCTGGACCCTCCCTTCCCCCACATCTCCTTCCCACTTTCCTGTCTCCTCCATTTTGAACTCCCTGAGTACTATAAGCACTGCTGTCTGGAATGTTGATTGACCAATGTGGGCTTGATGTCCTCCGGGCAGTCATGGCTGCAGAGTTTGCAAGTGCAGAGGCTGTGGCATGTCTGGAAGGCCGTTTCACAACGCTCCTTACCGACCTCCAGCTCTTACGTCCTCTCCCTTCCGTTTCCTGAGCCAGGTGTGTAGAGAGAATCTCTCTAGCATCACCCGTCTACAAAAAAAGCTGATGGCTGATGAGCTGAGGCAGGAAATAGGAGGTGAGACACAGGCAAGAAGAGAGGGGATTCTGGGAACTCGTGAGAGTGTAAAAGAGACATTCAATTGCATAGCGAGGAGGTGGACACGAGCCAGCAAGTAGCAGAACTCAAGTAGAGATTCAGCTGAGGTGCTGAGGAAGATGCTAAGGAGACCAGAAGGAAGAAGTGGGCTGGGACTGAAGGAGAGGTAACTCACCAAATGGTAGACACAGAATAGTCTGAATGGGTTAAAGAGGTTATGAGCTAATCAGGAGGGAGCTAAAGTTTGTGGCCAACACATTTAATAATAATCAGTCTCAGAGTGGTCATTCTGGGAGCAGAGACCGGGAAAGGAAAAATGGAATTAATTTTTACACACGTGTGGTAGAAAGTTGTTATAGATGTCTCACAAGGCCTAAACACTTACCAGTCATTGTTTTTCAGTACTTTAACCAGTTATGAATCAATAACTACTTCCTACTACAGGAAGAAGCCTCTCTGAGCAAAAACTATGGGTATAAATATAATTCAGCCTCATTGGGCTGATTATCAAGTATTTTGTTATAGCAATAGAAAGCTGACCACTGGTTTCTCCTTCTGTGCCTTTCTTTTCTTTTATTGAAGGAATAGGGTCTGTCATGGTTTCCCCACATTCTGAATTTTGCTGATTGCATATGGTATAATTTTAATAAAAAAAAAAGTCCCAACATCCTTTCTCACCTGTATATTTTATGCATTGGTAAATTAGATCTAGAGGCTTGATGAGACTCTGTTTCTATTTTGGGATGAGAATTAAAGAAAGAAGAAACACAGATGTTTAACACTTGCCTGATCTATTTTTACCTGGAATAATTTCCTATTTAAAGCTCCTTCTGAGCCTTTAGCGATTTTTTTTTCTTTTTTTGGTTTTTAGAGACAGGGTTTCTCTGTATAGCCCTGGCTATGCTGGAACTCACTCTGTAGACCAGGCTGGCCTCGAACTCAGAAATCCGCCTGCCTCTGCCTCCCAAGTGCTGGGATTACAGGCCTGTGCCACCACTGCCCAGCACGATTTTTTTTTTTTTAAAGATTCACTTATTTATAATATGTAAGTACACTGTAGTTGTCTTCAGACACCAGAAGAGGGCATCAGATCTCTTTACAAGATGGTTGTGAGCCATCATGTGGGTGCTGGGATTTGAACTCATGACCTTTGGAAGAGCAGTCAGTGCTCTTACCCATTGAGCCATCTCTCCAGCTCCCCCCCAACCCCCTTCTGAGCCTTTAAAAGCCATTCAATTACTGGAGATTCCTACATTCACATTTAGGGTTCAGATTTCTCCTAGGCATCTCAGAGAGGTCAAAACGTGACCTGGGTGCCTAACAGACACCTCAAAGGAGAGATGTCCAAAATGGAGCCTTTGGTTCCATTTTCTAATTTGACTCATATCTTCTCTATCACCCATGGCGGTGCTACCCACTAATCGCCCAAGTGAAAAACCCCAACCACCTTTGACTCCCTCCTTCCACTAACCCCTCCCACCAATCTCAAGAACAGTTGGTTTTACATCATTTCTTTCCTTTTTTCTATGAACAATACCATCTTAAATAAACTCTTAGTTTCCGAGAACCACCTGGATGATTTCAGAAGTCCATAGCTTCTGAAATGCTCCACAGTGGACAGTGATTTCCCTATGAAATGCACATCAGGGTCAAAAGTTGATTGTGGCCGGGCAGTGGTGGCGCAGGCCTGTAATCCCAGCACTCTGGGAGGCAGAGGCAGGCGGATTTCTGAGTTCGAGGCCAGCCTGGTCTACAAAGTGAGTTCCAGGACAGCCAGGGCTATACAGAGAAACCCTGTCTCGAAAAAACCAAATAAAACAAACAAACAAACAAAAAAAAAAAACAAACAAAAGTTGATTGTGAGCTGTGTGGTGACTTAGTAGATTAACCTATGGCTTTTTGTAAATGTTTAATATTTGACAATTATTCTGACTAATTTTGCATTATTATATATATCATATTTGTTTACTTCTATTTGGGAATTAGAGAGAGATATTCTATTTATAGAATATAAATAGAGATTCTATTTATACACATAGATAAAATAAAAACTTTAGGTCTGGGCAGATGGCTTAGTAGTTAAATGCCATTTAATGTAGCAATACAGGTAACCGACAGGTGGGCATAGCCACCCACCTATAATTCTGTGGCTCAGAAGACCTGGTTGGGATCCCCATAGGGAGCTGGTTAGATTAGTTAGTGAGCAGTCAGTGCTCTTACCCACTGAGCCATCTCTCCAGCTCCCCCACCCCCCTTCTGAGCCTTTAAAAGCCATTCAATTACTGGAGACTCCTACATTCACATTTGGGGTCAACTATGAGTCTCTGCCTTACCAAATAAAAGTGGATAGCAGTTGAGGAAGACTTCTAAAATCGTCCTTGTGGGCCTACACATAGGAGCACGTGTTCAGAAGCTACTCTGCACACATACACACATACGATTAAACACTTTGGTATAGTCACACTCCAGAACTGAAAAAAAAAAATGTTTTAGGAAGTAGAATAAAATATACTGTTAAAGGAGAAATTATCATTATTAAAAACATCTACTTGAATGTAATTTTCTGATTCTGAAATTCCTTCTAGTATACTGAAGACAGTCTTTGCTTGATTTAAAGTCTAACCTTGCAGAACTATATTCTGTATTTTTTTTTAATTTTTTTATTCGATATAATTTATTTATATTTCAAATGATTTCCCCTTTTCTAGCCCCCTCCACTCCCCGAAAGTCCCGTAAGCCCCCTTCTCGTCCCCTGTCCTCCCACCCACCCCTTCCCACTTCCCCGTTCTGGTTTTGCCGAATACTGTTTCACTGAGTCTATATTCTGTATTATTAGCATGACATTTCTCTAATTTTTAGGATGCCAAGTCAAGGAGGCATTTCCAGCGATGTGCTAGACCAGTGCTCAGCAGGAAGACTTGCAGAGGCTTCCTTCCTGCCTCTGCCAGGCTTTTCTCTGATTCAGTCTAAGAAGATAGACTTTATATCAGTGCAGAGGCAGGGGCCACCTAAGGCAAATCAGGAAGCAGGTAAGAATGCGCACCAGGCTTTAGAAGGATGCCTCTGGCAGGTCCGAACTTCAGAACCAAAAAGCTTCTTAAAGGTCATGGAATAGTCAGGTGGAGGTAGTTCATGCCTTTAATCTCAGCACTCAGGAGGCAGAGGCAGAGAGGCAGAGGCAGGCAGATCTCTGAGTTCAAGTCCAGCTGGTCTACAGAGCAAGCTCTAGGACTGCCAAGGCCATATAGAGAAACCTTGTCTCAAAAAACAAAAACAAACCAGTCAAAAGATTTTAAAATAATCAAAAGCTTTACTGTACTGTTTCTCTGAGTCAGTGTCTGGAACGATAGTCTCAGGTTAGTCTCAAACTCATTCTCCTGCCTCTGTAGCCTTCTTTCCTAAGCACACAGCCATGTCTGGCTGCCAGAGCCAGTTAAGAGTGGGTGAGACTGGGGCTCTGACATGCTCCTTCAATTATTCTTCCTCAAGTAGTTTCTAACCTGTTGAGGTAAATCTCACCTTTGGAAGACCTTTATGGAATTATATATGGTATAGTAACTAGTATTATGTTAAGATTTGAATATAAGGCTTTTAGGCATGTGCCACCATACCGGGGTCTATGTTATCTTCTGAAGCTGTCTTTTCAAATTATTATTTGCTGTTCCTAAGATAACACAAGGTTCGGGTTTCTTGCATTTAGGTTTTTTTTTAAACCATTTAGCCAATGCGGCTGAACACTGATGTATAAACTGGAAACATTTAATATTTGTATCACCTCAAGAATCTTCTGTCTTTTGGAATGCTAAGCTCAAGTTCGGTTAATATCTGCACATTGTTCCATTTAAATTCCTAGATTCAGCATCAGGTGCGAGGAAAGAATACCACTTTTGCCTATGTTAAAAAAAAGTGAATCTTGTTTTCCCTTCAAAGGGCGATAATGCGGCCCTATCCTAGTCATATGGTAGAAAGTCATGCACCACCCCACCCCCACCTTATCTTCTTGTGCTGTCTTGGCTTACTTCAAACTTTGTTATCCTTCTGCCTCAGTCTTTGAGGTGTAGAGATTCAGGCAAGCACCACCACGCACTGCTTGTCTATTTATTTATTGTGAAAATCAGAGGACAACTTGTGGGAACTGGTTCTCTTTACCTCGTGGGTTCCAGGCTATCAGGCTTGGTGGCGGGTTCTTTTACTGGCTGAATCATCTGAGGAGCCACCAAACATTTTTAAATATATAAGCTTTGCCCTCGGCTTTTAAAGCACGTGAGCATTAAAGTCCCTCCGAGTGCCAGGCTGAACAATTCCCTGCGTTCTGTGCATCAGTTCTTAGAAGGGACTCCACGACGGGTTAATCCATATGGCCACGGGTCATCAGCTTTCCATCCACTCAGGACTTCATCTCTCCTTCGATCCCTCAGTTTCCCTAGCTGCTGGCGGTTGTTCAAATAAAGATCTTACCTCCTCTGAACTCGGGGTTTTAAGATATGCCCTTTAGATGAAAAGCTTCTAAAACATTTAATTCCCTTTCCCAAAATCCCATCCCCAGGTCATCACAAGCGGAAAAACGTCTTTTTTAAAATGCGGGCGTTGAGGGACTGGGGATGTAGCTCAGTTCGCGGGGTGCTTGCCTAAATCAGAGCACAGAGAGCGAGTCCAAGGCCATCCGCTGTCCTCTGATGGCGACTCCCTCCCTCTCTACAGGACCCAGGAGTCCGGGAGCGGAAGTCCTTTTCCCGGCTGGGCTCCGAACCCCACGGCGAGCTCCCGGCGCCGGGCACCGGGCCACGCCCCCGGCCACGCCCCCTGGCCACGTGCTCGGGCAAACTCGCCGCGGGTCAGCGTGCGAGGCCAGGCCGAGGTGACCCGAAGGTGATCCCGAGGTGGGCGGGCCGCCGGAGCTCGCTCTCGCGAGACTTCGCTGCGGGGGCGCGGGCCTGCGAGGAGGACGCGGCGGGCGGCGCTTCCTCGGCCGCTCGGCTTCCACTCCGCGGAGCCCGTCGAGTCCTGGTCTAGCCACTTCCGCCCCTCCGCCGGCCGCTGGAAGGAGCGAAGCCAAAGAAGTCGCGGCCGCCCCGCCGCCGGCGCGCGTCCTCCGCCCTCCCCCTCGCCTTTTCTCTGATCCAAGTCCGCCGTCCCTTCGCTCTGCCGAGCCCGCAGCCCACGCCGCGGCCGACATGAGCTTCTTGTTGTAAGTAGCCCGGTAGCGCCGGCTTTGTTCCCTAGCCCCTGGGCCCCGGGCTCCCGAGGCCCCGACCTCCGTGTGCTGCCCGGGCCCTGCTTCCCTGTCCTCCTGGAGCTGCCCTTCCCCACCTCCCCGTCCTTCTGGTGCTCTCAGGGCTCTGCCTCCCCGTCCTGGTGCTCCCGGGCCCTGCCTCTCCGCGTCCTCCTGGTGTTCCCGGGCCTTACCTCTCCATCCTCCTGGTGTTCCCGGGCCTTGCCTCCCCGTCCTCCTGGTGTTCCCGGGCCCTGCCTCACCGTCCTCCTGGTGTTCCCGGGCCCTGCCTCACCGTCCTCCTGGAGCTGCTTTTCCCTGCCTGTCCGTCCTCCTGGTGCACTCAGGGCTCTGCCTCTCCGTCCTCCTGGTGTTCCCGGGCCTTGCCTCCCCGTCCTCCTGGTGTTCCCGGGCCCTGCCTCCCCGTCCTGGTGTTCGCGGGTCCTGCCTCTCCGTCCTCCTGGAGCTGCTTTTCCCTGCCTCTCCGTCCTCCTGGAGCTGCTTTTCCCTGCCTCTCCATCCTCCTGGTGCTCTCAGGGCTCTGCTTCTCCGTCCTCCTGGTGTTCCCGGGCCCTGCCTCTCCGTCCTCCTGGTGTTCCCGGGTCCTGCCTCCCCGTCCTGGTGTTCGCGGGTCCTGCCTTTCCGTCCTCCTGGAGCTGCTTTTCCCTGCCTCTCCATCCTCCTGGTGCTCTCAGGGCTCTGCCTCTCCGTCCTCCTGGTGTTCCCCGGCCCTGCCTCCCTGTCCTCCTGGAGCTGCTTTTCCCCGCCTCCCCGTCCTCCTAGTGCTCTCAGGGCTCTGCCTCTCCGTCCTCCTGGTGTTCCCCGGCCCTGCCTCCCTGTCCTCCTGGAGCTGCTTTTCCCTGCCTCCCCGTCCTCCTGGTGTTCTCAGGGCCCAGCCTCCCCGTCCTCCTGGTGCTACATGGACCCCAGTGTCGATGTCTGCATTTCTCTATCAGCTCAGTCTCAGCTCTTTGCCTGTTGTCTCTGTCTCCGTCTGTCTTTTTGTGTCTCTCTTTCGATATAGATACGTGTGTTTGCAAGCTCACCTCCCACTCGTGTGTGCATGTGTGGTTCCACGCTTACCTCCCACTCTTTCTGACGTCTCCCAACACTTGACAGTTCTCCCAGCTCAGAGCCAGCTGCCCAGTCCTGTTTTCTGAGTCCCAAGCCTGGAAGCGGGATTGTTCTTATCTGGCTACCTCGGACCCCTTTTACATCTCTGTTAGGTCTTAGGGTTGAGAAACTGAGAGCCAAGTTCCATAGAGATGATTTCAAAACAGGGTTGCTTGAGGGCTTGGGGATCTGGCAGTGCTTTCTTGGTTTGTAGAGGTTCTGTCTTTTCATTCACCTTCCAGATAGGATGTGGGTAATGTGCTCATGGTGAATTTAGGTCCACTGGGCTGTAGTTCTCCAGTCGTCTGCTAACCAACTTCAGTGTTACATTTAGTGCTGGGCATTATCTTATTCACCATGTATTTCAGACCAGTTTGAGGTGAAGGTGGGGATCGGGGCACAAAAATAAGACAGGAGGGGGTTGGAACTTCCACATCCTTGAGATGATACGGAAGAGTAGAACTCCTTTGAAGGCTTTCTCAGAATTACCCTGGTGCTTAGAAAGCTAATTTAAAACCAAAATAAAAACACACACACTTCAGGGTTGTAGTCCACCTCATAAATGCGCCTTTATTGTTGTGGAGCAAACAGAATGTAGCCATTGGTTTCTGTTCAGATTGTCTTTCCCAACCCCCATAGTTTCAGTCGTTAAATTGGTAGCACTATTCCCTCATGCTCATATCTAGGGTACCATTTCTTTATAGGGTGTTGGACATGATGAAAGGCTCACCCTGAACCCATTTTCTCCTAGGCACAGGGTCTGCCTGACACATTTTGAACTCAGTAGTAAATTTATTTTAGGGCTGATCCTGAGTTTGTCAGTGGAAGAGGAGAGAAACCCAGTGACTTCCTTTTTTTTTCTGGATTTTTTGGACTTGTTTTTTTTCGAGACAGGTTTTCTTTGTATAGCCCTGGCTGTCCTGGAACTCACTCTGTAGACCAGGCTGGCCTAGAACTCAGTAATCTGCCTGCCTCTACCTCCCAGAGTGCTGGGATTACAGGCGTGCTCCACCACTGCCTGGCTCAACCCGGTGGCTTGTGCAGTAAGTTGTCTGTCTCATAGTTTACCTTTAATCAACATACCCAAGCAACTCCCATGCTCGGTGTAATTTGACATCACTTATATTCTGTTCTCAAGAATGTAAAAGGAGTAAACAGCAGTGTGGATGGTTGCTTCTGACAGGCTTGTGTTTTTTGGAACTCATAAACTAACATGGTTGAAGTGTAGGAGGGTCATATTTGCTTGAAACTTGTGATTGGAAAGGGGCTAGTGTTGCTTCCTTAATACAGATGTAATTGAGTTCTGTTTTTATGTAGCTCAGTATTAGGTGAGGCATGTGGTAGGTCATTTTTAACTAATGAATATTAGTTATATAAGACAATATTGCTATAACTAATGTGATCATCAAGAGAGTTTGTACTATTTTGGGAACAATTTTTCTAGCAAGGTCACAAATAGCTTTCTCAGGTAGGGATTGCCCTTAACATACCTTCAACAGGTTTTGCCTATCAGTTTAACAACACAAAAATGTTAATCTGGAGGGAGCCAGGCCTGGTGGCACACAACTTTAATCCCAGCATTTAAGAAGCAGAATCAGGTGAATCTCTGAGTTCAAGGTCAGCCTAGTCTACCCAGAGATTTCCAGGTCAGCCACAGAGTCTGTCTAAAAAAGAAACAAAAATTTAATCTGGCAAGTTTTATTTGATAGTTTATTATTCAGGGGAAGCAGAGAAAGAGAAAAATTTAAAGAGTTAAGTACAGATATCCTCTGGTTCTTGGAACCTTTTTGGGAAGGTTACTGTAAGTAGATAAAGCAGAGGAAATAGGCTAGTGAGAGATAGGGTTAGAACACCATGAGTCATGTCTGAGAAGGAGAACTCTAGTGATTACAGACCCACAGCCTTAACTGTGCTCCTGCACTAGTGTAGACACGAGTATCATTTATGATAAGGTAGACAAGCTTCTTGCCTAGTGGAGTTTATGCTCACTCAGTGACCACATAGGATAATGTCAGGATAATGTCAAGTCAGTGAGTGTGGAAGAACATGGGCTGTGGAACAAAGTAAGGTGGGGAAAGGACTGTGCCTAGGGCCTGGAGGCAGGGAAGGGCAGTCCTGGTAGGCACTCAGACAGCCCTCCAGAGTGACATTTCTCTGTAATTCTTGTACAGATGCTTATGGTAAAATTTCTTGCATTATGTGAAAGGCTGGGGTAAACTGTGCTTGTGTTATAACATTGGCCTCTGTGTGTCTGCAGATTAAATTGAACTCCCAGATGCTGAATATAGAAACTGGAGAGTTTGAAGAGTGGAGAGTATGGGTAGACTGTATCAGTCAGTCAGTCAGTCAGACAGACAGTCAGTCAGTCAGTCAGTCATCCAGTCATCTCCCACGGCCATACTGCACTCAGGAGGTCCTGAAACCTAGGAAGCAGTTGTCCTGGGCAGGCTTCAAGGAGGTTTATGAAAAAAAGGGTACTATTTAGTGAAAGGTAAGAGTTCTCTAAGGAAGAAAGGGGGAAATAGTACATTTTACTTCTTAGCAAATGGGCTCTTCAAAATTCACTATTCTACTGGAGGGACAAAATCATAATTATCAGCTGAGAATTGCTGGTCCAGTCTTTGGAAAACAGTTCTCTCTTAGGTTTTTGTTGTTGGTGTTGGTGCTGGTGGTAGGTTTTGTTTTTTATTTTTATAATTTATGTCTGTAAAGTGCAGAGAAATTAGAATAAAAATGATTCCTGGTAATTAGTCATCAAAAAGTATGTTGTGTTCTTTTTGTTTCTAGCATTTTAAAATTCTTTCGAGAAATAATGAAAAAAATGGAAGTATTCTTTCCTAATATAAGGCTTTTTGATAGAGTTAAAACAATATAATTAACTGTATCAAAAGATGGTTTAGGGATATGAAATAATATCAGTCATTTATTTCTATACAGGAGAAACAAAAGTGGTTTGGGAAGGGAAGGGAGAAAGGAAGGAACTATGTATTAGTTACTTTGCTGGATACCTTCCATCTTTCTATTGTAACAATAATAATGTAAGAAGAGAGAGACCGACACCCCTACCCCATCAGTGGTGGTGCATACCTTTAATCCCAGCACTTGGGAGGCAAAGGCAGGTGGATTTCTGAGTTCTAGGCCAGCCTAGTCTACAGACTGAGTTTCAGGACAGCCAAGGCCACACAGGAAAAACCTGTTCGGAAAAACTGAAAAAAAAAAGAAAGAAAAGAAAAGAGACCCAGCCATTTGTTTTTTTGTTTGTTTGTTTGTTTTTTGTTTTTTTCTAGACAGTTTTTCTACGTACCCCTGGCTCCCTCTGTATGCACTCCCTCTGTAGACCAGGCTGCCTTGGACCTGAGAGATCCACCTGGGATTAAAGGTGTGTGCCACCTTTACCCAGCTGAGACCCAGCATTTTGTCTGAGTTCATATTTATGTGCTTTTTCCCTCCTGTCCTCTTTTCTGTGTCTAACTCACCATCCCTAGTTTTCATTTTTAAACAAATGAGTTAGCTGATTTTAGGGCATTACTGTTGTACTCTACAATATGTTAATTAATAGCAAGGTAGTAATTTTGTGAATGTTTAAAGTGAGCCAGAAACTAGGTCCTTTAAATGTTTCCTTAGTTTTAATTTATGTATGTGAATGTTTTGCTTGACTTTTTGTGAAGCATGCACATGAGTGCCTGTGGAGGTCACAAGAGGGCATTGGGTCCCCTGAGACTGGAGCTGCAGATGGGTAGGTACTATGAACTGAACCTGGGTTCTCTGGGAGATCTGTAAGTGCATGTAGCTGCTCAGCCGCCTCTCCAGCCTGGGCACTCAGTACTTTAAAGACCTTAAATGACCAGCAGGAATCCAACTTTTTAGATAGGGAAATTGGCACAAAAATGTCACGTAGTCAATAAATGGCATAGCTAATTTAAGCCCTGGAAGTCTGGATCTAGGGATATGATCTATACTGTCTTGTCTGTGGATTCAACATCGTGTTTATGTTTTATATCTACCCTCCCTACCCCTTGTGCTGGCTAGGGTTCCTTCTTCCCAGGAAGGTGGTCTATCAGTGACCTAAATCCTTAGTTTACATAACAATGTATTTTTAAAAGGTGGTTTTCAAGTCAGAGATGTTTCCAGATATAGTCTATGTTAGCAGGTACTGTGTTTGTATTGGTAGAGTCCTTTTCTAAGGCTTTGACACTAACAGGAAGACAAAGGAGAAACTTTAAACTTGATATAACTCATTCTTACATTAATATTAAATTAGTTTACTGGAGATATTACAAAACAAGAAAAGAAAGAAAATAAATCTTGGTGGTCATGCTGGTACATGTCTGTAATCTCCAGGAAGCAGGAAGACTGCCAGTTTGAGCCTGTGACACATCCGAGATAATTGCTTCAAACATTCAGAGAATATAATTTACAACTAGAACTTCACAGATAACTATAGTATGCATTTTTGGATATAACTTTGCAAGTATTTTCTGTCACATTATACAAATTGATAATTTATCACCAATTAAAAAATGGATCCTTTCCATACATAAACGTGTCAGTTTCCTTGTGATGGTGCATATAGACTTTTGAGCAGTGAAATGACTGAACTGGTCAATGGGTGTGCATGCAAGCTTGATGAGCAGAGTATGACAGGGACCCATTATAAGGCTGTGTCTGCTAAGGGTTCCACCACCATGCAAGAACATCATCCCCAAAACAGCCCCTTTAGCAAATTAACCTTTCAGGAAAATACTGCCCATGTTCAAACTATAGCACTAATGAATGTAAGACTTTATAATATCTCCAATTTGACAGTAAGCTATAAAATAATCATAGAAAAATTAATTAGAACTCTAGTATTAAAGTATTATAATAATAATTAAACTTTATAACTATAATTACAAATTGCAGCTATAAAATCTTTTCTTTTGCTGAATTGCTTAACATTTTATTTTAGCCAGGCATGGTGGTACAAACCTTTAATCTCAGCACTGGGGAGGCAGAGGCAGGTGAATCACTGAGTTTGAGGCTAGCCTGGTTTGCAGAGTGAGTTCTAGGACAGTCAGGGCTACACAGAGAAACCTTGTCTTAAAAACCAAAAACATTTTTTTTTAATTTTAAAAGTTATCTTTAAAAAGACTTCAAAGATTTTACAGATCTTACCTAGAGATCCTATCATTAACTTTAACATTTCAGAGTAACACACACACACACACACAGATCCATACACACAGACACAGTCAGACACACAGACACACATACACACACACATACATCATAGACACACACACACATACGTAGATGTGCAGATAAGACACACACAGATAAGACAGAGTTTTTTCAGTCCCCTATAGTATTGGAGATGAAACCCAGTACTTGATAAGAAGCTCAGTTGCCAGACCCACAGATTTTTAACTAAAATATTTCTTCTGTCTTCTTTTGTGACCTTTATCCTTGAGTACTGAGGCAATTTTTGTAGGGTGTCCCTCACTTTCAGTTTCTCTGATATTTTCTTGTGCACATAGGTTATGTGTATGGGGCAGAAGTGCACTGAAGTGGTGCTCCATTTTTTATGGTATCTGATCACATTTGTTGAAATCTGTATTGGTCTGTTACTGGTGTGTAGTGTCTCCCCACACCACCCCCAACCCCAACCCCAGGGTTACTCTGTGCAGCCCTTGGTGTCCTGGAACTCACCCTGTAGACCAGGCTGGCCTCGAACTCAAGAAATCCGCCTGCCTCTGCCTCCCAAATGCTGGAATTAAAGGCGTGCGCCACCTCTTCCAGACTTAAATCATTTTCTATCAAAACTTGTAATACACATTTCTGTATTGACTTATGTAAAGAATGTGTAATGTACACAATTTAGCTAAAGATTTTCAGTGCTTATTTGAGAAAGTAAGGCATCTATCTTTCTTATATGTTAGTTTGGATTACGTAACCAAATTGTAGTAAATTTCTGTCTTTGCCATTTGAAAGGATGGCATGGTAAGTCTTGAGGATTCTGTAACCAACAAGATTTATGGCCATGCATAGCTGAAGTTCTGGCTGCAGACATTTTAATGTCTCAGCCAGGCTCAGAGCTGTTCCCATGGAGAGGGACCAGCAAATCATGTTTGTGTGTGTTTATATACACTCATTCATTCATTCATACATGCATACATGCATACATGCTTAGACCATCAGCTTTGGCTTGTTCCTCAACTAGCTCATAACTTATATAGAACCCGTTTAAACTATTTTATGTTTTCTACATGGTTAGTACCTCTCTTCAGGTTTATGTGACTGTCTCCTCCAGAGTTCAGGGGGAATCGCCCTCTTGCCTGACTCTTTCTTAGAATCCTCCCCTCCCCTTTCCCTCTTGGATTGCCCACTTCCGATTTCTTGCCTCAGCTCATTGGACATAGGCTTTTTTAATTGGCACGTGATGCTTCTGTACAGTTCATAAGAGACCCTCTTTGCACTGGGGAGGTGTTCACTTGCGCACAAGCATGCATGCAACCTGCATACCCAAACACAACAATCTAGGGAAATGGATTTTTTTAAAAGATTTATTTATTTATTTATACATTTATTTATTATGTGTAAGTACACTGTAGCTGTTTTCAGACACTCCAGAAGAGGGCATTATGGATGGTTGTGAGCTGCCATGTAGTTGCTGGGATTTGAACTCAGGACCTTTGGAAGAGCAGTCAGTGCTCTTAACTGCTGAGCTACCTCTCCAGCCCCTGGAAATGGATTCTTAATGTTCTTCAGTTACTTAGGATCTGAAACTACTAACTCACGTTGGTGCTCAGATTGTCTCAGTTTTGGTCGGTGTCAGCTCTGATACTGCTTTCTGTGTCCCTTCACTTATGCTCACCTGTTGTGACGTACATCCAGCTTGTGACACAGGGCATTCCAGGGTTACCGTACACTTGCTGTGCCTCTCAGCCTTGGATCTGGCCAGTTCGCTTGAGGGCTTTGATTGCATTCAGTGGAGAATAGTATTTAGAAAACAAAATATAGATGCCTTATATACCTGCTACAGCTGTCTTGCTGTTCCTGAGTCATCTCCCTGGACACTGCTACAACATGATACCCATACAAATGTATGTCCATTAAAAACATCTGTAGGTATTATGTGAGGTTGCAGCACTCAGGCCTGTAACACAGGCTTCATTCTAGCCTCCCCTGGGGGTCGGTCCTTCCTTCCTTCCTTCCTTCCTTCCTTCCTTCCTTCCTTCCTTCCTTCCTTCCTTCCTTCCTTCCTTCCTTCCTTCCTTCCTTCCTTCCTTCCTTCCTTCCTTCCTTCCGATTTTAGTTTTTTCGAGACAGGGTTTCTCTGTGTAGCCCTGGCTGTCCTGGAACTCACTCTGTAGACCAGGCTGGCCTCGAACGCCTGCCTCTGCCTCCCAAGTGCTGGGATTACAGGTATGCGCCACCACCACCCGGCTCGTTCTTCACTCTCTTAAAGCCTGTCTTGGAGTTGTCCTCATGTACTTCTTTGCTACCTAGTGGGTTTTTTGGTTTGTTTGTTTATTTGTTTTGACTGGTCTTGGTTACTTTCCTTGTGGCCTGGGCACTAGCTGTTCTGCAGCTGCCCCAGGTTATTGCCTCCGACTCCTGAGTGGGTGCCTATGGTAGATATCTTAAGAATGAAAGCAGTGTGAGACTCCACATGTATGGTATTTGTGCATCTAGGCAATCTTCTTCTTTCCTTTGAAGTTTGTGTTTAGTAACAATTCTTAGGAAATATTGGGGGAACTACTACACATTTTTGTTTATAAAAAGTTTTACTCCATAAATTATAGTTGTGTGCAACAATGATATGAATATTACAGCATTTTGATGACTGTTAGAGGCTGTTATTTTATAACAATTTCCAATAAATAATAGTTTCTGTACTTTCATTATACTAGTTATTAGTGGTACTTAAAGGAAACTAAGAATTTGAAGGAAAGCAAGTATCTGGCATTATTTGAATAATCTAATAGGTAGCCTTATTGCTAGCTTTTGTAATTGATTATTTTTATTTATTATTATTACTATTACTACTACTACTACTACTATTATTATTATTATTATTATACAGTGTTTTGCTTTGTAATTCAGAGGTCCTGGAGCTTACTATGAAACCCAGGCTAGCTTCAAACATGTAATGATTCTGCCTTAGCCTCCAGAGGGCTGGGCTCACAGATGTATGCCACCTCACCCAGCTGCTTTACTGTACTTTAAGTTTTATGTATTTGTGGGTCAGTGTTTTGGTTAGTGCACCTTGTATAAGGCAGTGCTCATACACATCAGAAAAGGACATCGATCCCCTGGCACTGGAGTTACTGATGGTTGTGAGTGCCATCGGCCGTGAGCTTCTTGGATATAAGCATTGACTTTTAGTGCTGCTTGGATTTGGAGAGATTTTTTTTCCCTTCTGTCTTTCAAGACAGGGTTTCCCTGTTTGTAGCCCTGGCTGTCCTAGAACTCACTCTGTAGACCAGCTTGACCTTGAACTCACAAGAGATCCACCTGCCTCTGCCTCTCAAGTGCTAGGATAAAGGTGTGTGCCAACATTGTCCAGTTAGAGAACTTGGTGTTTAATACATTCAACTGAAGAAACGTGTGAACGCTTCAGTGTTCTACCTCTTGACCTTATCCAGCATTTTACGTTTGGAGTTATTCTGAGAGTATAAAGATTTACATGGAAAATATTTCAGATAAACACATTAAAATTGACAATTTTCATGGAAAATTTAAGAGTAAAGTGGTAGACAGTAAACCTTGCTAAATTAATTGAAATATGGGATAGAAACATTTTATGATAGAATTGAAGATTTACGTGAAAAATATTTCTGATAAAATTGTAAAAAATGTAGAAAAACATGTTAGAATTGAAGATTATCTTGGAAAATATTATATAGATATAATAATGGTAGGTATAAATTATTCCTAAGTTAATTGAAAGTTATAAACATTTTCTGATAAACGTGAAGATTTACATGGAAACTTTCTGATAAAATTGAAGAAATATATAGAAAAACATGTTAAAATTAAAGATTATCATGGAAATTATATAGATAAAATAGTAGGCATAAAGATAATTCTTGATTGAAGGTGGAGTTATAAACATTTTCAGATAACATTGAAGATTTACATGGAAAATATTTCTGGTAAAATTCAAGAAATAAATAGACAAACACATTAAAATTGACTATTTCATGGAAAATTTTACATATAAAATGGTAGATACAAAACTTTCTAAATTAATTGAAGGTGGAATTAGAAACATTTGTGATAAAATCAAAGATTTACATTGTAAACATTTCTGGTAAATAGAGGAAATATATAGAAAGACATTAAATTGAAGATTATCATGAAAAATATGCAGATAAAATGGTAGACATAAAACATTACTAAATTAAAAGGGGAATTACAAACATTTTCTGATAAGATTGAAGATTTATATGAGAAATATTTCGTTAGTCTTTTTATTGGGGAGTTGAGTCCATTGTTGTTAAGAGATATTAAGGAATAGTGATTGTTGCTTCCTGTTATTTTTATGTTTGTGTGGTGATCTTTTTTTAGGTTTGTTGGAAGATTACTTTCTTGCTTTTTTTAGGGTGTAGTTTCCCTCATTGTGTTGGCATTTTCCATCAATTATCCTTTGTAGGGCTGGATTTTTGGACAGATATTATGTAAATTTGGTTTTATCATGAAATATCATGGTTTCTCCATCTATGATGATTGAGAGTTTTGCTGGGTATGGTAGCCTGGGCATTTGTGTTCTCTTAGAGTCTGTATGAGGTCTGCCCAGGAGATAGTATGTATTTAAATAATCAAATATTTCCTTCCCTTCTCTTTTTATTCACAGTGGTAGTCGCTCTTCTAAAACTTTTAAACCAAAGAAGAACATCCCAGAGGGGTCTCACCAGTATGAACTCTTAAAACACGCAGAAGCCACACTGGGCAGTGGCAACCTGCGGATGGCTGTCATGCTTCCTGAGGGAGAGGACCTGAATGAGTGGGTTGCAGTTAACAGTGAGTTGCCCTGTTGTTTCTCAGCAGACTATGGGTGGGGGTCAGTGACCTTCCTAGGTGAATGTAGAGGTGCTGTCTAGTCTAGGATCTATTTAGCTTGATATCAAAATATAGTGATGTCAAAATAGTCTGATCTCACAATATAGTGATGATGAAAAGCCTGATCTCACAATATAATGATGACACAATCCAGCTTTAGTTTTTATGACTAAATTTCTGAATATGAAATTTTATGAAGTCAATAGAACTGTACTGTCACTTTTTGAATTATGTGATTAATATAGTGTGAATTATAGTTTTAGACTAAGACACTTTTGTTGTTAGAAATAAAATGTTTTGTTTCTTCATTTTATTGGTGAGAGCCATCTTAACTATAAGGTGATTTTTGTGACATCTCAAAGATAATGGGAATAAATTTCTAGTGTATATGTACATTATTACAGGGTCTCATTGTGTAGTCTTGGCTGGTTTAGAATCACTATGTTGGCCGGGTGGTGGTGGCGGCGCATGCCTTTAATCCCAGCACTTGGGAGGCAGAGGCAGGCGGATTTCTGAGTTCGAGGCCAGCCTGGTCTACAGAGTGAGTTCCAGGGAGAAACCCTGTCTCGAAAAACCAAAAAAAAAAAAAAGAGTCACTATGTTGATTATGATGGTCTTCAATTTGGAGAGATTCATCTGCCTTGCCCTTGCTGTCCCCTGCTGTCCCCTCCTGTCTGCTGACCCCTCTTCCTTTTGGCACTTGTTTGTGCTTTTGTACCTTTGAGAGCTCATTTATTAATTTATTTAGTTATTTAAATTTTTATACTTATTTGTGTGTATGTGCGCATACATACATGTTAATGTGCATGGGTATACATGCCACAGCAAATATGTGGAGGTCAGAGGACAGTTTTCTCCCTCTTCCATGTGGGTCCTAGAGATCAAATTCAGGTTGTCAGGCTTGGTGGAAAGCACTCTTGTCCATTGAGTTTTTGCATGCATATACTGTCATATTTGGCCAGCATGCATATACTGATTAAGAAATATTAAGAATGACTGTGTAGAACTCTATTGTAGAACACAAGACAGTGTCAGAAGTATAGAAGCAGATAATTACTTTCAGGCTCAGTTGCTGGCCTTGATTGTCTGTTGTCTAGAATAACACTATTCTCTTCTGGCCTCCATATTGCACACACAGGCATTTACAATATGTTGGCAGTTCTTGAGTTTTTGTATTTTGAAGTAAGTTTTTAGCTAGGGGGTGGGGTGGCTTTGGAATGGCAATCCATTATCATTTAAATTTGTGGTTTTATTATTACCAATTTTTCCATAGAATTTTATGATTATCTTGAAACATTTTAAATTGTTATATTTCCTGTGTGTGTGTTGTTTTTTTCTATATATTTCTTTGTATAATACATATATATATAATTTTTTTGTGGGTGTGAGTTGCCAATACTTTTTGCCTTCTTGCTCTCTAATACAAGCACCTAATCAGTTGAGACTTTAGTGTGAACTTTCCTGATCACCCCTGATTTTGTAGGAAAAATACCTGGGATTCTGCTTAAATAGACTCAAAATTACTTTTTTACTATTTACATTTACTTATGGTGGACATTTGCTTTTCAGCTGTGGATTTTTTCAATCAAATCAATATGCTTTATGGAACCATCACAGACTTCTGTACAGAGGAGAGCTGTCCGGTGATGTCAGCTGGACCAAAGTAAGACACGGCTAATGGCCCGTTTCCTTATCGCTGTTATTGTGCTCTTAGCTGAGAAGGCAGTGTCTAGCCATGCACTTTCTAGGTTCTGACAGTGCCTTAGGGACGTCCCTGTCACTGATGAGCTTGGTGCCACCGCCTGCCTTCTGGCTGCTTCTGCCTTTGCTCTCCATCCACCTGAACCAGCTTTCTGGAAACTCCTTGCCAGACACTCTGTTTCTCCTGCGTCATTTATCCTTCTTGGACGTTTTCCTTCTCTTTTGTTTCTTCTTTTTTATCTTATGTTAATATTTTAAAATGTTTCACCTTTGTTACAAGCCCTTGCTAAACATTAAATATTTCTTTTTCTTTGGAGCTGCTTAGGATTCTTCAGTATGGATGTGTTCTTTAAAAGGACTGTTGTCAATTTGTGTGTGTGGGTGTGTGTAGGTGTGTGCATATTGAGTCAGGTGCCCAGTGGCCAGAGACAGCTGATCTCCTGGAGCTGCTTGAAGGTGGAGCTTCTCTCAGGGCCTCTGAAAGAGCCTGGGACGCTCCAACAGCTGAGGTGTCTCTCCAGACCTAGTGCTTTTGCTTTTTATGATGATCACAGTTTTTCATTGTGTTGTGTTTATGCTGTGTGTACATGTGTATGCAGGATCAAATCTGGGACTTCAGGTGTGCCACTCAATTCTTTATTCTTTTAAATATGTCTTGGTGCAAAGATACCACTTATCACCTCCACAGCAATCAATAAATATTGGTTGGGCCAATGCCCTTTTGAAGTTGGCCTTTTACTATTGCTATTAATAAAGGCTGCTGCTATTTATTTAGTGATATGTATATACATATTTTACTTCATATTATAACATTCACTGGAAAAAATTGACCCGTCTATTTTTTGTGAGCATAAGGAATTTAGTTAGCTAATCAAAGAACTATCGGAGATGTGGGTGCTCAGGAAAGGCGTGTTACTCTCTTAGAAGGAGGGTAAACCACACACTGGCCATTCTCACTAGAAGAGCTGAGTGCTGGGTTTGGTGTACACTGCTTTCTTGCCCACAGAGAGGAGTTTTCCCACATCCGTTTCCCTGATTCCTTTAGAGCTCTTCTGTTAGAATTGTATCTGGTGAGTTTCTCCTCTCAAAAGAACTCTTTATTTTGGAGAACTGTCCTTTATGGAACTTGTGTTGTTGCTTTTTGAGACAGTGTTTATGTAGTCTGGTCAATCCTGAACTCCCTGTATAGACCAGGTCCGCCTGGGACTCAACAGAGATTTGCCTGGATTAAAGATGTCTACCACCATTCCTGACCCTCTATAGATCTTTAATTGAATTGCCTTTCTTTATCAAATTCGATTTTAAATTAATTAGATATCCCTTCGGCTAAATAATGTGTTTCAGACACGTAATAATGTCTTAGTTTTATCAAATTTCTGTTACTTGTTATTTTAAAATTTCTTAGTGTAAAAGGGCATTGGAGAAATGAAATTCCCTTTTAGAACTTAATTCCTGTTGGTATTATTGGTGTTCATATGTTTTAAGTTTCATGTGAAAATGGATAGTTTTAATTTTACAATTACATGGTTAATTTGCATGGAGGAACAGATTCCTCTGCAGCATATTGCCTGCCTACTTGCTCCCCTCTTGTCTTTTTCCTTAAAAAAAATTAAAACAATTGTTCAAAGACTGCTTCTTCTCTGTGTGGCCCAGGTAGGCATTAGACCAGAACTCTCCTGAGTGAGTGTGCCTCCTGTGTTAGGAGTAGAGCCCTCCTGAGTGAGTGTGCCTCCTGTGTTAGGAGTAGAGCCCTCCTGAGGGAGTGTGCCTCCTGTGTTAGGAGTAGAGCCCTCCTGAGGGAGTGTGCCTCCTGTGTTAGGAGTAGAGCCCTCCTGAGGGAGTGTGCCTCCTGTGTTAGGAGTAGAGCCCTCCTGAGGGAGTGTGCCTCCTGTGTTAGGAGTAGAGCCCTCCTGAGGGAGCATACCTCCTGTGTTAGGTTACGCTGTACCCACCATGCTCAGCTCTTTGTTCAGGGCATTGCAGTTTGTCATGGTGGGGACAAAGCCCCCAAATAAAAAGAATTGTGCTGCATTTTATGTAAGGAAGAAAAGCTTAAAGTTCAAAGATAGGACATAATAGGGCAGAAGTTGGTTCTCCTACTTCAGTAGTATTTTCTTCTGTCCTGTATTAGAGAAAGCTCTTTAAGAAAAGTCAAAGGCTGCTCATGGAGGCCTGTGCTTTAAGCCTAGCGTTTGGGACACAGAGTCAGGTGAAACTCAGAGTTTCAAGCTAACATGGTCTACATAGTGAGATAGGGAAAGAAAAGAGAAAGAAAGGAAAAGATAGAAAACCAGACAGGTGAGGAAAACATCTAAGTAGAAGATAAATTTGATATGATCTTGTTAGGTTGGATTGTGGTAAATGTAAAACAGGCTGCTGTTAATTGGAAATTTGAACCTAGCTGGAAGTATAGATTGTTTAAAACATGTTAGTGTATACATTCAGAATACAAATATACATACATTTATACCTCTCATCTGATGTAATTTTTTCTATTGCAGATATGAATATCACTGGGCAGACGGAACAAACATAAAAAAGCCCATTAAGTGTTCTGCACCAAAGTATATTGATTACCTGATGACGTGGGTTCAGGACCAGCTGGATGATGAGACATTATTTCCATCAAAAATTGGTAAAAATATTTTATGTAATTGAGATAAATCATAGTGTATTTAATTTATGTTTCTACAGTTGTTCTCTCCCTTCCTGCCCTGCTCATTTGAGTGGTTTCTTGGGACTTCATTGATGAGGCAGTTTCTGAGACACATAGGAGCTTGCTAGCCCAGTTATGACGGAAGCAAGCTGTCTCGTGTTGTTAATTGATTTTTTTTTTCACTCTTGCACCTAGAGTTGTAACTGAAAGGGTAGACAATACAGTGTCTCCTTCTTGACTTAATTTATCATTTGCTAAAATTTCTGTGCTATTTCAGATTAAAATATTATTGACATTGATTCTAATAAAAGACTGTCTTTTGAGTGTGTGATTGGGTGTGTTTGAGTTCTTGCCCCCATCTCCCTGAAAATGTTTTTCTTTGCAGCCCTGGTTGTCCTGGAAACCGTTCTGTAGACCAGGTTGACAGACTAAGAGATTCGACTGCCTCTACCTTCTGAGTGCTGAGATTAAAGGCATGCACCACCATTACCAGTTCCTTTCTTTCTTAAAAAAAGAAAAAGAAAGAAATTATAAACATCTAGTAGTTTTCCTTCTTAGTAGAAAGTTCCAGATGGAAACTTACTACTGTTCTGGGAGCCATAGCAGGTTACCACATCAATAAAAATATTTCTAACTTTATACATTTCAGGAGTATTCTTGGAACCTGTTTTACACTAAATATTAAGGATACCTCTTTATAATTTTAAGTGATGAACCTGGTGAATTTATGATACAGCAGGGTGAAAAATATCCGGCCTATCTTATAGATAGTGGATAATAAAACCTGTCCTATTCATGTTTTTTTTTTTTTTAAAGATTTATTTATTATATGGAAGCACACTGTAGCTGTCTTCAGACACTCCAGAAGAGGGCATCAGATCTCATTACAGATGGTTGTGAGCCACTATGTGGTTGCTGGGATTTGAACTCAGGACCTTCGGAAGAGCAATCAGTGCTCTTATCTGCTGAGCCAACTCTTCAGCCCCCCCATTCATGTTTATTTACTTTTTCCCCAAACTTTATGGCTTATATCTATTTTTATACTTATAATAAAGAAATGACTTTTATAGCTTTTAAAATTGTTCTTAATGATTTTGTGTTCATCTGTTTTGAGATAGGGTCTTCCTCTGTAGCTCAGGCTGGCATGAAGCCAGTGGCAATGCTGGCTGAGCCTCCTGAGTGTGAATGCAGGAATGAGCCATCGTGTGTCACAGAGATTCTGAAATCAGGATCTGTGAGGAAAGACACAGACCCGAGGGCTTGGCCTGATACAGAGAAGGGTGGCATGATTGGTGGATTTGCTTTTAAAGGCAATTAAGTCTGAATTGCCACTACTAGACAGTTGATACGTTTTTTACCTTTTAAAACTACTCACAAGTATGTTTTCTGAAAAAAAAAAATACCTGTAGAATATTGTTATACAACGTTTGACTAACATTGTATGAATTCCATAGAGCACTTACCTCTGAAATCTTAGGTCGTATTTGTGGTTTTCAGCTTTTCCTAGTAATGTCCTTTATAGCTAAAGAGAAGATCACTGCAAATGGTTTCCATGGAGTGCTCTGTCTTGTTAATCTCTGTAGTTTAGAATACGTGGACTTTAGTCCTTTTTTGTTTTATCATGACTTGAATATTGTAGAATGTGCTTTGGTTGTGGTGTGTTTATTTCTTGTGATTTTTAGTTGTGTTAGATGGACAATAGTATTATGATACTAGTAATACCAGTGTTTGGTTGTCTTGCCAAGTTCAACATTTAGAATACATGATTTTGTATTTCTTTCTTTGTGTGTACACTATTGTGTGTACATGTGTGTGCATGTGGGGGTCAGTTCAACCTTGTGGAACCTGTTCTTTTCTTCACCTTTATATGCTTTCTGGGGATTAAACACAGTTTAGAGGGCTCAAAGAACAGGTGCTTTTACTTCTTAAACCATCGAATGGGCTCAGATTTTTATTAAAATTTAAAAAATTGTATATATCTGTTATAAATCATGATAATAAACAAATTAATATGCATTCTGTTATAAATCATGATAATAAACAAATTAATGTGCATCCTGTTATAGTCTGGTATACACTTAGGACAATATCCTCCCAAGAGCAAATTTTATCTTTTTTTGTTCTTTTGAGGCAGAGTTTTGCTATGTATCCCATGCTGGCCTCGAATTCACTATCAACCTGCCTTAGTGTCCCTGGTGCTGAGATTACAGACATAAGTCACCATGTCTGAGTCAGAATCTCCTTAAGGCTAAGTGTGTGTGTTTGTATGTCTGATATATGAAAAATAGTTTAAATATAACTGAAATGTTATGTACATTAACATTAGTTATGTTAGCACACATTTGTGTAGCACTTAATATTAACACATCTAGCAACCTGGGTGTGAGTTTTAGCTTATTTGTAAAGTGACTTCTATGTTAGAAGTACAGTATACCCTAAAGAAGAGTCATTCATGTTTAAGAGGCTCTCTGGAGTCCCTTTATTCATCATGTGCTAAGACCTTCGCAGAGGTTTTATGGGCATGTAGAGTAGGGATGGTGCGCAGCCCGTCTTCCAGCCCTGTCGCTGCTCAGTGACAATCACACTGCTTTGTCTCTTCCCTTACTAATAGAGGGTGCTTATCTCTTTTCTAGGTGTTCCATTCCCGAAGAATTTCATGTCAGTGGCAAAAACAATACTCAAACGACTCTTCAGAGTTTATGCTCATATTTATCACCAACATTTTGACCCCGTGATCCAGCTTCAGGAGGAAGCACATCTCAATACATCTTTCAAGCACTTTATTTTTTTCGTTCAGGTAGGGTGACTCATGAAGCTTCTGTTGCTTCCTGTTTATCTTTAGAATTCTGTGATGAATAAATGAATATATACTGTCAGGACAGATTTTGCTATCTCTAATCTGCATTCTGTTTTGTTTTACACTTTCCATGATGATAATGACAGGCCTTTTGCTCTCTTTAACTTAAGTCTAAAATGGCTCTAAGATGCCTTGTGTTGCTTGGGCTGCTTCAATTTCCAGGCCATACAAGTTACTAAGTTTTAGGCTATACTGGGCCAGAAGATCTTGTCTTAACAAACACAAAATGGATAGACAACAACAAAAAACAACAGAAGCAAGTAACAAACAAAAACCAATCAGAGTAGAAGAAAAAAAAAAGAATTCAAATCTGAATCTGAACTGGACTAGTTGGGCAGACACTCTGTGGGCTTGGTGGCAAGCGAGCGAGCATTTTAGTATCCTTCCACAGTCTCTGTTTACAAGACAACATCCTGGGTTGTTTATTACGGGACGCTTTTCTAGATGAATGTTTTGAATATTACATTCTTCCCCTCCCTCCCTCCCTCCCTCCCTTCCTCCCTTCCTCCCTCCCTCCCTCCCCAAGATTTATTATTATATGTAAGTATGCTGTAGCTTTCAGACACACCAGAAGAGGCATCAGCCCATTACGGATGGTGACCCATTACGGTGAGCCACCATGTGCTTGCTGGGATTTGAACTCGGGACCTTCAGAAGAGCAGTCATTACTTTTAACTGCTGAGGCATCTCTCCAGCCCCCCCCCCCATTTCTTTTGAAAACCATATTCTAAGTGATTTTGACGCTAATAGCTATTTGTCATGGGTAAGAAAAGAAAGGTCACAGTGTGTTCTAGTGGTCCCTTAGAGTTTGAACTGTCTTGCTGGTTGATTTTCTCTTTATTTAATCCTCAGAGAGCTAGCCTTAGAAATGTAGAATAATAATTAAAAAAAAAAAAAAAAAAAGAAATGTAGAATAAGAAGCCAGGCATAGTGGCCGGTACACACAATCTCAGAACTCCGGAGGCTGAGCAGGAGAATCAGGAGTTGAAGGTCAGCCTAGGTTACTCTTCTGTACCTTGTCTCAAACAAGGAAAGAAAGAACTATATATTAATACATTTTTATTTAATTCTCTATTTAGAGAAATAATAAGGAAAGGTGAAAGAGTTGGAAATAGATGAGCCAACTAGATTTTTTTTTTTTTCTGAGTCAAGCCAACTAGGTTTTGCTGGCTGTTTCTGTAGAGATTAAAGCAAGTTTTACTTTGTATTTTTGTATGTAAACACAAGTCTATTAATGTCTTTACTTTCCACTGAGGAAACATGTCCACTTTGACATGTTTCCTTACACTAAAGGCACACTTCTTTTAAGTTATCCATGAAAACACATTT
Organism: Apodemus sylvaticus; assembly: GCF_947179515.1. Taxonomy (NCBI): domain Eukaryota; kingdom Metazoa; phylum Chordata; class Mammalia; order Rodentia; family Muridae; genus Apodemus; species Apodemus sylvaticus. Next base: position 20,700,381 of record NC_067482.1, on the reverse strand, counting down.
TGAGAGGTTGTAGCTTCCTAAAACTTCTTAAGGGGGGTTATGTGATAGTCCCCTCTGGACACACATAGCAACAGAACCCACTTCATTCTAAGAGTTGCATTAATATATGGTTAGCAGAAAATGATTGCCAAAGTTTAGGTTTTGTTGGGTCAGGAGTAAATATTCTTCCTTTAAACATGTTTTACTTTACTCTTTAGTTGTAAAGTATACTTTTTGCTACAGTGGGCATCAGTCTAGAGAACTGTGCTGATCATAGTGTACTAACTAGCAGCACCCTCTGACGAAGAAGGCCATTGTTTGGACCTTCAGATTTAGAGAATCCTGCTCTGGCTGCATACAGTCTTGCTCGGCAGGGCCAAAAACATATGTGCCAGATTCCTTTTTGTAGCTTATGCACTTAGAATATATGTGATCCTAGAATTCCTTACCCACATGATCTCAGATAAACATGGTGGATGTTTTCTTTGGACACTAGGTCACACCTCTGCTAGGTATAACTTCAGACATAAGTCCTACCCAGATGATACCTGCTTGTTATACGAATGTGCACATCTCTCATACATGCCAGTCAACTTATTTTTACCTTTTTTGCATGAGGCTCCTTTGTCCGTAGATGGAGCTTGAGGTTGGAAAAGCCAAAGGTTGACTGAGGGCCAGGAACTCAGAGTTGGCTCTCCTCATGTGATCTGCTTTCTAGTGTAGAATCCTGAGGAGGTTTTGGAATTCTAAATTTGAATCTGTCTTTCTTCTTACTCTGGACATTTGTCAAGACAGGAAGACATGCTTTATTTAACAGTGTTACTTTAATGTGCAATACAAAAATGTAGTCATGTGGTATATATTCCCATATTCTTGGCCTAATTCCGTGGATCTGAGGGATAGGCTTGTAGTGTTAAGGCTAGTGCTTCTCTACAGTTGATTGTGGTGCTTGGCCTATACTGGGGGGTTGAATAAGGTCCAACTTGCAGAAGATTGGAAGTGTATGTGACCTTTAATCATTGTTTAAAATTGTAGTTCAGGAGAACTTTAAAAAGTCGTTTTAAAAGATATAGTACCTTGGTTATTGGCAGTTTGAAGCATTCTGACTTCCGTAAGTTTTCCATGGTAAAATCTTTTTCTTTGCAGTGATATCAGATCCCTATTTGATTGACACATTTCAATGCCACCAGTGTACTCTTTTCAGCGGGAAGCCACAGCTCCCACTTACTGATTGGAAGTTATACAGTGTTCCAGGTATTACATGACGTGGTTAACAGCATTTACCACATGTAGTATCCACAATAGTTTCATGAGGTAGGGGGCGTTTATGTTTAATATTATAGATACTTAATGTAATAGCTATGTAAAAACAGAGCATCAAGGGACTTAAGTGATTTTTCTTAAGACAATGAATGATTTTTAAAAAGTGATTATTTACTTCAGAAGCTAATCCCAGTCCTGTTCATGGTAATTTGCTTTGGAATTAGATGCAAATAATGTTTTGCTGTTTTTAGGAGTTCAACCTTATTGACAGACGAGAGTTGGCACCACTGCAAGAGCTGATTGAAAAACTCACCTCAAAGGACAGATAAAAGGATACAAAGCTCTTCGTCAGATGGAGCTGTGTACAGTATAGTTGGCTTTGTTATATTTCATTTTTATCTAGATTGTTTCTGTTTTAGGTTTTGGGGCTTGCTTGGGTTCCCTTTCTCTTCTGAATATATAAAATCATAGCCTGTTGCTAGAGGAAGCCGAGACCCATTCTCTACATTAGAAAAGGGCAAATTTTGTCATAGTGGTATACAGTATTTTTTCTTTTCTATTTCATTTTTATTAACCTGGTTTTGGTTACTTGAGGAATTTATATGATAATTGTATGCTGGAAACATGCAAACTGACTGAAGTGCTGATGGACTGGGTACTTTGTCGTCGTAAACTGTGGCCCACTTTGGAGTCCCTAAAAAAGACTTACGTGTTTTTAAGTGCCTTGATAGGCTCGCTTCTGAGGTGCAAAGCACAGAAATAGGACTGAACAGAGCTTGAGACAATATTAGAGTTTCTATTTAAGGCACTTAGTGTGCATGTTATAAAGTAATCTGTTATAAAAGCCATAGTTTACTCAAAGTGATGAGCTCCAGCTTTTACTATGTTGAAAAACACATAATTTGTAAAGTTGTGCATGTAGAACATAAATATAAAACAACAAATTATTTCTTAATTATTTTTGACACAATTTGTAAAGGTGTGCATGTAGAACATAAATGTAAAACAACAAAATTCTTAATTATTTTTGATATTGACTAATATATTCTGCTCAACAGCTGTTTAAAGTTCTACAAGCAGGTCTTTTCCATCTCTTAATATCTGTGATATTGAAATTTGAGGATGTTGAAATGTAATAGATACTGCATTTCAGCTTCTTTCTACATGTAAGTGCACTGTAAGTGTAAAACTTCAGGTTATATATAGAATTGCCATCTTCAGAAAGGATGTTGAACTGTGAGGTTTCCTAGCAATTGCCAAACGAGCCGTAAGTGCAGAATCCCTTTGTACTTCAAAGAGGAAAGGAAAAGTGAGACCTGCCACGGCAGGCTTTAGTTTGGGAAATTATAGAGAGGATTAGTGTGGAGTCAGATTCTAGAAAGTCCTGTTTTAAAACCCTGGGATAGAATGGTGTCTATTACTTAAAGTCTGGGAGGCTTCCTTTTAGAGATCAGCTTCCGTGAGAAGTTAAACATAAGTAATTAGTTTTAGGTACAGACATTAAACATGGAATTAACAATTATTGGGGGAAATTAATCACCTTAGCATTTCCATTCAGTGAATGGAGCTGGTATTTGCCTGTCATTTTAAATGATACACTACCTTGATTATTGGTGCAGTTTGAAGCATCCTGACTCCTTATTTTTCCACTGTGAGAAATCATTTTTTCTTTGTAGTGATATCAAGTAATGAAAATGTTAGCTCAGTAGTTAATAACTTTGAAATATTAGTTGAGATGACATTCTGTTAAATTATCTTCATGAATTACAGGTTCAGGAATTTGGTTTTTGAATAAATACTGAGGTTCTCTCCCTTTCAGTTTTGTTCTTGAGAAATACTCTTTTCAGACTCTGAAAATTAATTTTTTAATTAATTTTGTCAGTTTGGATAAATCCACTCCCCTCAATTTTCTCTTTCTAGTTAGAGACACTTACAAACACTTAGTGGAAAAGAGTCTAAAATGAAATGAGCAAGTGGACAATGATACAGTTGGATGCCCTTACAATCATGATCACTAGGAACTGCCTTTTTCTCCATTTGATTTCTATAATGGCAATTACTTACCAAGTAACAATAATAAAAGGAACAAAAGAGCTTGGAAAAGGTAGATAATACTGGGCATTTATTAGTAATGCTTATTTATCAACTGACAGCTAGCTGATTTCTTTAAAATACTTTTTCTTAGTATCTAAATAGGTAATATCAACCAATATGGGTTGGTTCAGAATTCCGATGTTTGATTCCTCTCTATACAGGAAACGAAGCACATAACTACTAACTAGTCTTCCGTAGTATAGGACTTTATATCACTCCTGCAACAGGGGTCTTTTATAGCAGCAGCATGTAGGGAGAGGAATAAGAGGTTGCTTCGGGTCCTTTAAGCCTTACATATATTACACTGTCAGAATGAAAACCAGTCCTAGAAACTAGTGCTTGACAATAGGACTTACCACTCTGCATGGATAGCAGTTTATGTTCACTTTGCCAGAATCTCAGGTGCTATATTTTCAAGTCAGCACTCAAGCTTTGGGAAATAAGGAAAGGTGGTGTGTGTGTGTGTGTGTGTCTATATTGGTGAGAAAGAGTAGACATTCTTCTGGGACAAGGCCTGGCAATTGTACACGGAATTGGGTGGCTATAATAACTAAAGAAACACCAGGATACAAGAGAAGGTCAGTTTAATAAAAATTTGGTTAGAGAGTAAAATGCACCCCCCCCCCCTTTTTTCTCTGTGTAGCTCTGGCTGTTCTGGAACGAAACTGGCCTTGAACTCATAGGGATCTGCTTGCTTCTGCCTCCGAGTGTTGGGATTACAGGCATGCTCCACTACTTTGCTGCAAAATGCTGTTTTATAAAGTAAGGATCAAAGCTTGATTTTGCAGGACAGCTTGCTTATAAATGTGTCTTAGTTTCTTTTCAGAACTGTTAATTTATAAATAAATAATTATCCCCTTTTAATTCTTTCCTTATTTTTTGAGACTGGGTTTTTTTATTTTTATAGCTCTGGCTTATAGATCAGATCTCAAACTGTAAGAGATCTGCTTGCCTTTGTACCCCAAATGCTGGCATAAAAGGTAAGCACTACCATAACTGGCTGCAATTGTAAAAGTGCAAGCTGGTTTTCCTTATTCTTTCTTAAGCTCATCCCATACAATTGAATGTAGTAAATTATCATTACAGTTGTTATTCACATTACTTTGGTTAAATGTAGACACGATGAAGCAAGGTTTAGGAATTACTTAGTTGTCAGAGTGGTGGTGGTGAAGAGAAACTGATCAAGTGAATTGTTTGTCATTAGCAGTAGTTAGTGCACCTGGCCTTGTTCGTTTGCTGGCCTGGTTCTTCCACGGCCCATAGAAGCCATGCTATTAGACTGCCCCCGACAGAAAGCACGTGTGCTGTGACTGCTGTGGAGCTCTGTCTACCTTAAAATGAAAGAATTCTAGATCGTTGCCTCTTCTTAACTCTGTTTTGCTCATCCCTGTAAACTCTAAATGGTCAACATAAAGTTAGCGGAGTATTTTTTAATATGTATTTCAGTTACTACTACCTGGAATATCAGGCTAGATGAAGCACTACAATCTCTTGTCAGAAAATGGGAATATGGATAGTTATATTTTACATATTTCGTCACTAGATTCCACTTTATGTAATGAACAATTTCCATGCTTATGGGGAAAGAAGCAAAACAACATATTTCTTTTATAGCTTTGCCTACATCCTCTCTGAGAGAGATTGTGATAACCACTGAAATGGTAGATTATGTAAGATGTAAATACTAAGTTATCACACTGCCTTTTAAGATGAGCATGATGTACCACACACCCAAAGGAGAGTTGACCTTCAAAGCAGCTCTCTTTGGAACATAGTTTATTTCGGCTCTGTTACAAAGTATATTTCTGGACCTTTGTCCTAGGTCATAGGTGCTTTGAGAATTGACTTAAGACTATGTAAGAAAAGTCAGTTTCATCTTTTTAGTAGTACAAAAACAATTTTTGAAGCTTTGTAGAACCTACATTAACTACCAAACCATGCCCACTAACTTGGCTATTTCCCGAGAACCAAGCCAGTATGGAAAACAAGGGTATATTTTAGGCTCTAAATCTGCTGAGACGAGGGCTACGGATACTGACTGCATCACAGGAATATATGTTCTGGATGTTACTATTGGAAGCCAGAACCATTATTTACATATGAAAGCTTTTTTTATTTCTCTGTATTTGTATAGAATTTTAAAACCAAGGTCTTTCTCTAGAACTTGCTTTCTATTTTTTCTCTTCCCCCTTTGCCCCCTAAAACTTTTGAATTGTGCTTGGATAGTTTTGATTGAGAGGATAGTATGGAAAATGGATCCAGTACTTAGAACAGCAGTTTAAAGAAACAAAACCTTTATTTACCTCCATTGTTTTTTTTATTTTGTTTTGAACAGGTTTTTCTTTCAATTTGTCTTTAATGAAAGACTGGAGATTGATGTACAGGAAAATTGGAAACAATTTTATTATTATGCCAAATTTTAGCCTACTTATCATTAATACTATTAAAAATTATGTAAGTATTCAGCATATGTCATTAAAAACTGATTGTCTTTTGAAAATACACTGGATCAAAAGTTCATTTGTAATTTGGAATGTGATTGCATCCTAGGAAAGCATCTAACTTTGGAGCTTACTTGATACATTAAAGGACTTAGCAGTTACAAATTCAGCTCAGTCTTTAAGCATCAACCCTAATGTACCTTACACATTATTATTTTGTGGTACTGTAGAGATAGATGTCCATAGGAGCTGCTGTTACCAGTGCAATTGTATGTGAGGTGATAAATGATTAAAGGTCTGTTTCAAGATTTACTAGGAAAGTTCAGTGCTAACAAATATGCAAAGAATTCTGAATGCAAATGGTTTGACTTTTTAAGGCTTCCCTAAGTAGTTATTCTATGAGAATTCATTTCTATCACTAATAGTTGGATTTATTTGTATTCTGACAAAAGAGAAAAAAGTACAAAATAAAATATCAGGCCACCTTCTATGTGTGGTACAAGCTGCTGCTCCTTCCCCCTTCCCTCCCTCCTTCCCTTCCTCCCTCCCCCCCTCTCTCTCTCTCCCTTCTCTTTTGTATATTTGCTACACAGGAGAAAGCTTGGGAATCTCAGACACGCAGGAAGTGAAATCACTGGCCTTTAAGATTTGTGTTTTCCTACTCAGTCTGCGTTGTGTGTACACACATACCTGCTCACACGAACTCAAGGCTGAATTTACAGTTCACCATTGTTAAGAGATTCATACAGGTTTTCTTTGGTTGACTTTCTTTATGTCACCAGAGCTACAGTTATTGGTGACATAATGTGACAATTTTTTTAATTTCTCTGTCATAATTATTCCTTTATGGAATTTTTCTACTTTTGCACAAATCTGAGTTTTAGTTTTGATTTTGAAATAGTTGTATAAGTTGTAAAATGGGTTAGTGTATTTTCGTTTGAGAACACTTTCCTTCTTAAATTGCCCTGCAGAAATGACTATTTTTTAGGGAAAATAGTTTTTTACAGCTATTAAACTGTATTTGTTATTTTTGTATATGTATAACCAGGGTGGTGAGATCACTAATATTTTAGGAAATATCTTTGTTATATTTGATTTTTTCCTATACATTTAAGTTATTACTTAAAATTATTGGTAGAAATAATGTTGTGAAGATAGCTTATAAAGGAATACTTAAAGTCAGAATAGAAATCATTTCTGAAGACAAAAATCAGAAATGCTGCATGTGCCAGGTAATGGAAGCAGAAGGGCAGCATTCACGTTGTGCAATTGCTTAAGAATGCACAAAGAGAAAAGTCCATTCTCATGGGGTCAGGTTCTCTAGTAAGATAGTTAGATGGGACAAAAATGATCTAAAATATGAAATGCAACGTAGGCGCCATATTGTAAATTGTGCCAAGATTATGCAAATTGTAGTTAATTGATCAAAGTTGTTTTACTGTTATTTTAAAGGAAATACTGAATGTCAGAAAATCTGTAATATGTTTTATTTGACAAATGTAAATAACGTATATATAGTCTTATATGTGGCAGAATGGGAGGTATTTAAATTTTAGGTTTTTTTCTTTAGAAGAAAATGTTTATAAGGAAAAAAACCCTAATAAATACTTTTGTTTGGCCATGAATCCTGTCTTTGCATTACTGTTTATTTTCACTATAGGTATTTCTACAATGAAAACATTTTAAAGCAAAGTAAAGGTATCTACAATATATTGAACATTTCAAAATTTAGGCAGCACTTTCAGCAATTCTTAAAACACTGATAGTTACCATCTATGTACCATACATACTAGAAAACTAAAGCTCAGAAATTGTACAAGTCATTAGGACTCAAAGGGTCTTATATGCCTGCACTTAAAACTAATGTTTTCTTTAGTGTGTACTATTGCAGTGAGGAAAAAAAAGACAGTAATATTTATGAGTCTTTCAACTGAACTAAGGAATGATCTATTTTGTCCTTATTATAAATCATTAAATAATATTAGTAATATTGGGATAGTTTACCCTAAGATCTGAAGTTATAAAGGGAAATGTATATTTAGAGTTTTATCAAAGTATTATTTGGAGGTTTTTATGTTACAGGAATTGTTCTTAGATCTTAAGGTTGAAAATGTTTTGTTAGTGGCTATCAGTGATCACAAATGGACCACCACCACACGTCTTAGGAGGGCATTTATGTGTGTCCAGGTCCACCTGTGTTAGTAGACGCAGAGGCCAGAAGCCGGAAGCTCCTAAGGAAGACACACACACACACACACACACACAGGATTTTATGTGTATATGTGTGTGCCTGAGTGTACTTACATGCACTGTGTGCATGCAGGAGCCTGTGGAGGTCAGAAGAGGCATTAGTCCCCTTGGAACTGGAGTTACAGATGATTGTGAGTTGTTATATGGAAGCTGGCAGGTGATCCTGGGTCCTCTACAAGGGCAGTCAGTGCAATCTCCTAATTGAAAGTATATTTTTTCATGCAATATATTCTGATTATGGATTCTCTTAACCCAAGTCCTTCCAGATCCTCTCCATCTCACCCCCTACCCAAATCTAGTCTTTCTATCATCAGAATACATACAGCATATACAAATAGTAGTAACATAAGATTAAAAACAAAAAAGCCAAAGTAGGTTGAAGCAAGCTACTAGGAGAAAACCGAAGAAAAGGCACAAGAAACACATACAGACATAGAGACATATATTAGCACACAGAAATTCCATAAAAACGACACTGGAAGTCATAAATGAGAAAGACCAGCAAGGGGAAAAAGTGAAAAAAATAGAACTTAATGCCCAGACAAAGCATTAAGAGCCAGGGATCTCCAGAACTGCAGTTGAGTTTAGTTTTGTGCTGGCTATTGCTGAGTGTGGGATCTCTCTTTAAGAGTGGTTTGTATCCCCAGTGAGACTATGTTGGGGAAAACTATTTTTTCATTTGCAAGCGTTTTTTTCAAATGGATTAACTTCTGGGCTAGGGTCGGGGCCATGTGTTCACTTTTTTCAGCTCTAGGACCCCCCAACTGGCTTAGATCCATGCAGGGAATGTGCCTGCTGTCTGTCTCACAGAATTCATAATGAGTGCGCTGGGCCTGCTGGGTAGGCGGCCTTCTTTCCTTGGTGTTCTCCGGCGCCTCTGTCTAGACTTTTTCCATCCTTTTCCATAAGGTTCCCAGAGCCCTGAGAAGGTGGGTTTGCTGGAGACATCCCATTTAAAGCTGCGTATTCCAAGCTCTCTCTCACTCTGCACTGTGTTCCTATGTGGGTTCCTTCTGGTTTTGTTCCCATGCTCTGCAGGAGGAAGCTCCTCTGATTCTGGCTAAATGAGATATTGACCTCGGGCATAGGAAAGCATCATTAGGCATCATTCTTGTTGATTACTTTGGAACAACAGTATTTGGCTTGCCACCTGAGCAGTGTCAGGTATGCACTACATCTCATGGAGTGGGCCTGAAGTCTAATCAATCCACTGACTCACTTTAATTTCTGCTCTTTGTAAAAGTCGTCAGAGCTCCGCTGCTAGGCCCATTTTTAGAACATATTTTAGGTCAAATGATAGATAATTTGTAAATAGATAAATGATAGATAATTGTAGAAAATTTGAATCTGACTTCCAGATTGGGTAATCTTTTTACCAGTCTATACCCTGATTAAATTGCACCTAGCTCAATCTAGCAGAATGCTGTTTGTATGTGTGTGTATGCGGAGTACATCTCTATATATAAACATACGTATATGACTTTAAACATTAATTACGTGTTAGGCGATGGACATGCAATGTTAAGTCACAGCCATGCTGCTGAGAAACATACATACTTAGTGTTAGGCAACTTTATAAACAGCACAGCGTAGCCTGCAAATTAAAGCGGAGACCTTGGGTGGCATGATGCTTGTGTTTCACCTGTGGTCCCAGACTTTAAACCAGTAGCCACTCCCTCTTTCCCGTCATTCCGGCACCTCCTGTTATTCCGGCCATAGGTGGATAACACTAGAACGCTGGTTAACGAGTGACGGACCGCTACACGTAGCTCGGATACCTACTGAGGCTTTTAGTTTGAAATTACTACTTCCTACTTTTCTTCCCGGAAAAGTTCAAACCACGAAGCTGGACTGGATCCCAAAGGACTTGTCCTGCAAAACCTAACCGTATTCTCGGTGAGCGCTTCGCTCAAGCCCCGCCCCTGCCCTCAAATGAGCTCATTGCGCAAGGCCCGCCCCCGCTCTCCTGCCACTTAAGGCACAAGCTCCGCCCCTGCCCTCAAATGAGCTCATTGCGCAAGTCCCGCCCCCAAGCCCTCCCACTGCTCGTTCCGTAAGCCCCGCCCCTCTGGCTCAAGGCTCTTCGCGCATGGTCAGTCGCCCTGCTCTCTCTGGGTTCTCGCAAGCCCCGCCCACTGCCCTCCGCTCCCGGGGCCCCTCGCTCGCCGGGAGGAACCACACACTTGCAGATTGCGCGAGGGCGAGGCGTGTAAAGTGGGAGTTGGGGCCGTCCAGGCCGTCAGGGCGGGGTCCTCCACAGGCCCGCCCAGTCGCCTGCGTCTCCGCGCGCCAAAGTCAAAGTGCGGGTCCCGCCGGCGCGAGATTGACGCTGCAACCCCGAGCTATCGGTACCGCGTTCCTGCAAGTCCCGCGCGCGAGCCGTCTGGAGCTAGGCATGGCCACCCCACCCAAGAGGTTCTGCCCTTCTCCCTCTACCAGCTCTGAGGGCACCCGCATCAAGAAGATCTCCATCGAGGGGAACATCGGTAAGGTGCCCCCGGTGCGGTGCTGGTGCCGAGGCGACCCCTCTCCGCCGCCCCGCTCGCGCCGGCGCTGTGGCTTAGACGTCTGGCCCTGCGCCCCCGGGGCTTTGGGAGGCGCGCTTTGGACCAGCGCACCCTTTGTTGGGAACTTATAAACGCCAGGGTTCGGGGCGCGGTTGGGGGTGCTGTTTTTCTTGTGATGTAACTTAGGTAAGTGAAGCCCATTTTAGGTTTGATCTTCCGGTAGGCTTCACTGACTTGCGGTTTTACCGCAAAATTGAGACCGTTTTTTTATCAAGTACATCTCCAGTTCCTTTGTGCTTCTTTGTAGTCAGCTCTTTTTCTCTTCCCATCCCCTTACAAGCCCTGACATGCTTCTTTTTTTAACCTCTGCCAGTTCTGTTTTCCCACAATGTCCTAAGCGAAACCAGAGCGTCTGGTTTTCTGTGTCTTGTTTAGTATACTAGAGTGCCTTAAGACTTCACCCATGATGCTTATTTCTGTAGAACTTTGTTTTTTGTTTTGTTTTGTTTTTTTTTATTTTTGAGACTGCCGCTCTTTTCAGACCAGCTTGTCTTGGAACTCACTATGTAGACCAGGCTGGCCTTGAACTCTAAAGATATTCGCCTGCCTTTGCCTCCCGAGTGCTGGAATTAAAAGAGTACATCACCACACCTGGCCCAGTGTAATACTTAAAAAAAAAGTAATATTACAATGAATGGTATATACCACATCTTTTTCTGTTGTCGACATTTGGGATGGCGTTTGTAGCAATACCTAACACTATGCTAGGTATATGAGGAAAACAGGTGGTTCCCCCCGCCCCCCCCCGAAGGAAAACAGGTTTTCATGAGTTTGATAGTGCACAATTTTTTACTCCCTTTCCCGCTTACTGGTATGCACTGGGTTTTGGCTCAAAGACTGTTACAGTTTCTGTCCTTAACCTTACAAAGGGTAAGCTATACTGTGCATGTCATTTTTGCAAGGTGAGGATGAATTTCCCATTCTTTAACATTTCCTACCACTGGAAACCAACCGACGTTTCCTGTTTTGGTACAGCTGTTAGGCTTTGGGTTGCAGATTGAGTTCTGACTATTCATGTATGCAGCAGATGTTTTCAGTTTTACCATCTTCAAAGCACCATCTCTTCGAGAAGGAAAGCAGAGGGAAGCTCATGAGCTGAGACACAGAGAAGGCATATTTTCCTTGCCCCACACTTACAATGCACGTCAGTGGAAGAGAGCCTCATCACTTATATGTTCTTTGAGATGTCATGTTTATTAGTAAGAATCTTCAGAGAGTCTTAGTGGATAAAAATGACTGTAGGAATGATGGGAGAAAGCACTCAGTAAAGTCATCTTTGGGGTAAATTCCAATGGACAGACGTAATGTGTTATCTCCCTTCTCTCGCACTCAGGTAGGTAACATACATCTAGTCCGCTGTCTCCTTCCCTTCATGCTCCTTTCATCCTCCCAGCACTGGAAACGTTTGTGAGTGGTCGCTCCATTTCCTGCTTCTCTGCTTCCAGAGCTGTCTTTGCACACACAGATCCAGTTGTGCCATCCATCCCTAACACCCCTCACTGACCTCCCTACTGGGCTGGAAAGAACTGTACGTTAAATAGTAGCCTGCATTTGCACGTTATTAGGAAAAACTACTTACTAGCAGTTACAAGTTGAGGTTTCCCTTTAAGCATCGAGATCTTTGACTGACCAAAAAAGAATTCGGAAGCTTTGGCAAGCACTGGATGTGCAGGTCTATTGGAGGGAGTGTCATTTAGATTAAGCGTTCCTTTTCCCGCGGGGAGCCTGGTCACTGCCTACTGCTCCTGTACAGTTGTTTTACATCATCTTACCTCATCTGTCAGGTCCAAATAACCTATCACTGTAAAGATTGTGTTTGCGAAGACTAGTTCGTAATTCTTAAATTCTTCCTAAAATTTGCAGTTTGCTTGGTCGTTTGTAGTTACGTGGTTATGTGACCTGTTTTCTCGTGTCCTGTGTTACTGAGCTGTTCCGTAGGTTAGATTTGTGGAGGCTCATTTTAGTGTGTTCAGAGTGACTTTTAGAATGCTGAAGGCTTGTTTGACATTAGGGACTCTGTGAGTTAACCATGACTTTCTAGTTGTTGTTTGTGTTTTGTCTGAGACAGGGTTTCGCCTTGTGGTTCTGACTGGCTTGGAACTTGATGTGTAGACCAACCTGGCCCCAGACTCACAGAGTTCTACTTGCTTTTGAGTGCTTGAGATCAAAGATTTTCGTACCACCTCTCTTCCCGTGCCTTGAGAACTATTCACTGGTGTTCTTGTTGTCTTCCACCTTCGTGGAATGTTAGTTTATTAGCTCTTTTTCCAGCTCTGATCTCCTTCCAAAAAGTTAAGGAGGAGCTGGCAGTGACTATGTGGGAACTGCAACTGACAGTGTATGGTTTCCTCAGCTTGAAGTAAAACAACATTTACAGCTCTAAAGTCTGACTGTGTGAGACTTTGGTGATTGTAATTACTGCTGGAAGCAGTCTTGATGTGTTAGCCTTAAGTGCTTTTGGACTCTTGACTAGTTTGAGATCCTGGAGTGTGTTTCTCGTGTACCCTGAGTGTCAGGTTCTCTTTTTGGCCCAGTCCAATGAGCGGATGCTCATCTCAGCCATTCTTCTAGATGCAGTACTGTCTCCCAACTGATCAGTCACCAGGGTTCTCTCCACAAACTCAGTAGCCACCCAGTTCATCTTTACATTTACTTCTCTGTTTTATATTTAATGCACTCAGGTTGTGCTGCCCTGTCACCGTACGGATCTCCCTTTTTTCTGCTCTGGGCAGGAGTCTGGTATAATGCTGGAGGCTTGGGCATACTTTTCAAGTCAAGGGTAGTTCTTTTGTGCCAACCTTAAGAAGTCCATTTTATAAAGAAGAAGACACTTGACAAATATATTGAAGCTATGTAGTTGTGTGTGTGTGTGTGTGTGTGTGTGTAGTAAGAGGTAGAGGAAGAACAGGATACTGGCTGGTAATGCCTTGTATAACCACATTTGGTGACCTCTGATAGAAAGGGTGTGGTGCTCATTAGAAATGCTGTCACTTCCTCCTAAGACCCAAAGTCCAGACTCACTGATAGAAAACAGTGAGTATAGCATGTCCTGATTACATGCTATATTACATAAGCTCTTTTTGTTTTTTTATTCCCTAGACATCGCAGAAATTAGTGAGCAATTAGGAAAAGTAAAAAATAAAACATGCCCTTTCGTTCTTTAAAGTGGTCTGGTAGAGAGCGCAAAACCGTAAAAATGAGGCAGGTTTTCTACAGCTTTTGCTCCTAGGAAAAGCTCTTAAGCATTGGGGTCATCACCACATTGACTTTATAGGTATTTATTAATTGGTCTATTATTATTATTATATTATTTTTGTTTTTTGAGGCAGGGTTACTCTGTGTAACCCTAGTAGTCCTGGAATTCACTCTGTAAACCAGGAGATTCGCCTGCTTCTGCCTCCCAAGTGTTGGGATCAAAAGCATATACCACACCTGGCTTCTTGGTACTTTTTTTTTTTTTTTGTATTAGGGTCTCTAGTTTCCTTTCCCCCTCTTCTTTAAAAAAAAATGGTGTTATTTTTGTTGGGGTAGGGTGGCATGGTCTTGCTCTATAGTATAGGCTGGCTTAGCACTCACTATGTAGACCAGTTTGAACTTCATTTCATAGCAATCCTGCTGCCTAAGCCTTCCAAGTTCTTGGCTTTATGGGTGTGTGTTGTTACACTGTATTTGTTTTTAGAGATAGTGTCTCACTAAGTAGCCCAGGCTGGCCTGGCATTCAGAATCCTTTTATTTAGCCTGCTGAGTGCTAGGGTCAGAACTGAGAAAGCAGAGTTCGGTAGTAGAAAGGACTGTCTGAAAATACAGAAGCCTGGGTGGACGGGGTGAAATTTGTTTTTAATTCATCTGTTCCTTGCCTTAGGTAAACTAAAGTAATAACAAATTTGTTCCGCACAATTGTCTAGAGACAGTCATTAAGTTTTAAAGATATGGAAGAGAAAGGGCTCAGTGTTTCTGTGTATGTATTGTTCAGAATTAGTCTTGTAAAAACTGATGGCCTTTGGTTGTATGTTGCTTTTTTAACAACTTCTCTTAATCTTGTCTTTCTCTTCCATGACAGCTGCCGGAAAGTCAACGTTTGTGAATATCCTAAAGCAAGTCTGTGAGGATTGGGAAGTGGTTCCGGAGCCTGTCGCCCGGTGGTGCAATGTGCAGAGTACTCAAGACGAATTTGAGGTATGCCAGACAACTTAGGGGGCTGGGGCTGGCTCAGCACCGCTGCTCTGTAGGGCCCATGGAGCAGCTCCTAACCAGCCACAACTCCAGTTCTGGGGTTCTGATGCCCTCCCCTGGTCTCCATGGCCACCAAGGACATCCATACATTAAAATAAAAAGTTAAAATTCTATAGGTTAAAGAAGCAGTGTATTGTGTCTCTTGGACAGTACCCCGTCCCCCTTACACCTTTCCATTAATACTTTTATGTCTAGTTGGATGTGCAAAGATTTAGTGAGCTCTGCATCTTAAGATTTATGTGTTGTTATATATAAGTTTAAAAGGTTTTTAAAAGTTTAAAAACTTGAAATAATTTTAAAACCTAATTACAAAATAAAATTTTGATTTATTTATTTTTTTTTTTTTACATTTTAGATGAAAGCAAATAAGAAAACCCAAAGCCTCCAGTAGCTGGATTTTATTAATCTTTTCAGTCCTTTGTAGCGTGGAAACCCATTTATCTCTCATTTCTTGGTGCTATACCATCATTCTCCACAAAATCTCATTTTGAACCTGTTTTCCTTTTACTAACCCTTTTCAATACGGCATTGCAAATAAGGAAATAAAAAGAGTTAAGTTCCATTTATTTAATCATAGCGGAAGTTATGGTTGTGTGTGATAATGGTTGCTAGTTCTTATTTCTGGAGAAATGAAATTGAAGTTAGAGAAAAAGGAAACTTGTTCAGTCTAAAACAAGTTGGAAAAAAGTACAGCTATTAATGTGAGGGTTTCTGGGGATTATTGGATATTTAAAATGTTAGTCAAATCAGCAAGAAACTCTGTGTAGCCTTGTGGAGTGTCTTAACTAGGGTTTTACCTTTGCTGTCAGGAAACAACACGTCCGGGAACAACTTGGGGAGGAGCAGGCTTATTTTGCTTACACTTCCTCATCAGGGTTCTTTATCTAAGAAAATCAGGACGGGAAGGAGCTGGGAAGGAGCTCCAAGGAGCTTGGGCTGGGCAGCACCCTGGGGCTGGAGCTGATCCTCTGAGCCTTTGGAAGGTACTGCTTACCGCCTGACCAGGGATGGCCCCACCCTCAACCGTTAATTAAGACAATGCCCTCCAGGCTTGCCTGCAGCCAGGTCTCTTGGAGGCATTTTTTTCTCAATTGAGGTCCCCCCCTCAGATGACTTGTATTTTGTGTAAACTTGACATAAAACTAACCTACACAGGGATATATGTAACGTTTTTTTGGTGGTGTGTTTTTTTTTTTCTTTTTTTTTGGATTAAGGTTTTGATAATTAAAAATATTTCTCACAATTTTATTTGCAAAGCATAGTTAACTTTAGGCTGGGGTGGGGAACACAACTAAAATATATCCTAATTTCTTTGAATTTCAGGCACTGAATTATAAAAAGACTTCCCCATATAGAACCCATTTTCTTAAATTTTTATGCATGCGTTGAAGGCCTTGATCTTCTGTACTTTAAGTGGGGTTCAGAAAGTGTGGGAGGCAGGATTTATGGATAATGTGAAGTATGAATCATTAAGTAGGTAATGGCTTCTCTGTATTTTTGGATATTGTCTCCCCTCCCCACCCCACCCCACCCCAAAAAAGTGGGGACTTAAGGGCTGGGATGTAGCCGAGTAATAGGTTATGTTCCCTAGCGTGCTCGAGGCCTTGGGTTTGAGCCCAGTATCCCAAAAATGAAATGGGTTTTGTTCTTCTTTGGAGCCTTTCTTCAAGTCATTCAAGACCTGATTTTTGTAGTTATAATGTGAATCTTGCAGTGTTTAAGTCTCAGCTCTTTTAGGATACTGTCAGCACTGAGAAGTGGGTTGTTTGGAGACCTGAGTGGCCAGTCCTCCAATAAAAATGGCTTTTATTTTGCTTCTTGGAGGTTATAGAGCTGGAAGGACTTGGTCATCGGCGCCTCTCCTCTCTTTCATGCTTAGCTTCTTTTGTTCTAGTGGGTTTTTTCCCCCTATCCATTTAATGGCGGGAATGCTCTGTTACTACTAGTGTCAAAAGAAGGTTTCCTTCCTCATTCCTTACGTTCTGGTAAAATTGAGGGTGTTAGATTTTCTGGAATTGGAATTAAGGTTTTCTTTTTCTCCTCCCCACCCCTTCCCCGAAAACTGGTCTGTGTAGCCCTGGCTGTCCTGGAACTGTAAACCAGGCTGGCCTTGAACTCTACATCCTCCTGCCTCTGGGATTAAAGACCTGCTCTTCCATCACCTGGCTTCTAATTACAGTTTTTAGCCACCACATGGATACAGGGAACCAAACCTGTGCCCTCTGTGATAAGAGCTAGTGCTCTTAACCACAGAGGCATCTTCCCAGCACTCTCCCTCCCCACATTTCTCTCTTGAACCTCTTAAAAAGTTAAAATACCTGGGCACAGTGGTACAGGCCTTTAATCCCAGCACTCGGGAGGCAGCGGTGGGTGGATGGAGGCCTGTGAGTTCCAGAACAGAGGCCTCTCTAAAAACACAAAACAAAACAGCTAAAGTAACTCTATTGGCAATTATATTGGCTTTTGTTGGTTTGTTTGTTTTGACAATTTAAAATAGGAATTGACGACGTCTCAGAAGAGTGGTGGGAATGTGCTGCAGATGATGTATGAGAAACCTGAGCGGTGGTCCTTCACCTTCCAGTCCTACGCCTGCCTCAGCCGCATCCGGGCGCAGCTGGCCTCTCTCAATGGCAGGCTCAAGGACGCCGAGAAACCTGTATTATTTTTTGAACGATCTGTGTATAGTGACAGGTATGCAAATGGTTTATATTTGGCTCTTGGGAGTTTAGAACTAGACAATTTCCTTTTTTTCATTTCCTGGTAATCAAATTAGAGGCTGAGCTGGAGGTTTTAGATAGAAAATGACATTTAAAAATGCCTTTAGCAACAAGTAGCTAATGACATTAGGACAGGGACTAGAGAATAAGATGGTCATATAATTTGAATTTCTAAAGAACTTCTTTCTTTCCTTCCAACCCTTTAAAATCCTGATTATATCTGGATTTACTCCTAGACTTTCTGCTAGAAAAAGATAAAAATTGAACATGTCTAAAGGTGTCTTAGCACTACTCTTTTTATGCCAGGACTTTTTTTTTAACCTCCAAAACTATCTTAGAATAGGGGCTTATAAAGTTTTTGATCTATGGACCCCTTTCCTTTAATTGTGAGTATCCAAAAAATTTTGTCCTTTGGTACATATGTTATTAGAAATTAAGGTTGACTTAACTGTGGGCATTCATCCATGCTTGTATATTTATGTATATGTATATATGTGTTTTGAGGAAGTATAGAAATGTGTGCGGCAAGCCAGCACCTCAGAACTGGAAGGAGCTGGCCCCTCCGGGGATCCCTAGCCAGCATGTGAGGGCTACCGGCATAGAGCACGCCCCCTGTACTTGGGAAGACATTCTGTGTGTGGTTTCCAAGGCACACAAGGCTACAGAATTTATGAGTGTGTTTATACCCATGCTCTCTTCTGTTTCCTGGGTCTGTGTTTGAAAGGATGTACATGCTGACAAAGATTCTCTTCCAGGTATATTTTCGCATCTAATTTGTATGAATCTGACTGCATGAATGAAACAGAGTGGACAATATATCAAGACTGGCATGACTGGATGAATGGCCAGTTTGGCCAAAGCCTGGAATTGGATGGGATAATTTATCTTCGAGCTACTCCAGAGGTACGACCAATAAACATTTGCTTGAGCCGTTGAAATCTTAAAGTAATATCAGGAATCACAAGAGGGTTGCAGTAATAACAATTTAAAACCCACTTCTTAGATGGAGAGATATCTTAGTGGTTGAGAGAACCAACTGCTCTTCCGGAGGACCCAAGTTCAAGTCTCAGATTCCACATGGTGGCCCACAATCACTTGTAACTCTAGTGCTAGGGAATTTGACAGCCTTTTCTGGCCTCTGTGGGGACTACATACATGGGATGGCCACATGTACATGCAGCCGAGCACTCAGATACATGAAGGCCTTCCCTCTGTATGTAGCGATGTGCAGCTTGGTCTTCATGCGGGCCCTGTACGTGGCATATGTTCTAGCTGGCCTGCCTTGTCTGGCCTCAGTGTGAGAGAAAGCACCTACCCTCACAGAGACTTGAAGTACTAGGGTGGGGGGATAGCCAGGGGTCCACCACCTGCTCAGAGGAGAAGGGGTGGGATGGGGGATTGTGGGAGAGTGTGTCCAGGATGGGGGCAGTGAGCTGAATGTAAAGTAAGTAAGTAGGTAAATAAACAAACAAACAAACGAACAAACCCTCTAGCTCCTCATCTGCAAGATTTCTCCACGACCTAGAAATCTAAGATGTGGCAAGTTTGGTCTTCACCCAGTCCTCTTTTATTTTTTGTCTTGATTCCTAACTTACTCAGATTCTCATATTCCATCAGAGCTAGAATAAGAAACTTGCTGAAGCAACTTGCAAAACACTGGCTAATGAAATGGAACTTGGAATATGTGTTGTAGCTGTTTTTGGATTCTTAGGCCCAGTAGGTCTGGAGACACAATGGAAACAATAAGTACTTGCTTTATGAATATCGTAACTGTTGAGGTTCAGTTTAAGAAACATTTTATAGTTACTTGTAGTTGACTTAGTACAAGTGACACACTTGTGAAGAGACTTAGAGATCTTGTCGTTTTCAGCTAAGGGAGATCCCCTAGAAATAGCCCTTGTATTAGGTAAATTCCTGCTCTATGTATAATGAATCCAGAAAAGTCAGGTCAGGTAGACCTACTCTTACTTCTATCCTTTCCTGCTTCCCTTCTCTCCTACCATGTTCTCACTTTCAAAATCCTGTCCTCCTAATTCTTTAATTATTATTGTTATATAATACATAATTATATATTAATTATAATATATATACATAAATATATACAAATAATAATATATATTAAATACAGTGTGTTGACTGTCTTCAGTGTTGTCCTTCCTATGACTATGTGTTTAGGGCTGCTGGGGATTGGACAACCTGTCATGGGGCTTATCCCTGGAGAAGACTGTTTCTCTCTGTGTCAGCATTTTGTTTTTTGAGGCAAGGCCTCTGAACTGGAAGCTCACTGGTTGGCTAGAATGGCAGGCCAGCAAGCCCTGAGGATGTGCCTGCTTCTAACCACCTTCTAGATTTTTTGTGTCCTGGGACTCTAATGGTTGGTCCTCCTGCGTGTGTGGTAACACCTTACTGACTGAGCTGTATCCTCTCATTTATGATATCTTTTGTGTGTTTTGTTTTGGAGACAAGCTCTATGTAGTCCTGGCTGCCCTGGAACTTTCTCTGTAAACTGGGCTGACCTCTAAGTCATAGAGATCTTCCTGCCTCTGCGTCCTGGGGTTACAGATATGCCACTGTACCTGCCTCATTTGTGTCTTTTAGTTAAAGATTATTACAAAAGGATTCATAGCAGATTGTGGCCCAGGTCATGTGCTGCTGTAACTCGTGAATGTTATTTCGTAGAGATCCATTTTTCCCCGTCCTTTCTGCATGGCTGGGGATTGAACCCAGGACCTTGTACATTGTAGACGGGCTCTTCACTAGAGAGCACAGTATGGAGGATCTGACACCCGAGTGTCTGTGAGCATTCACCGAGTGTATGACATTTCACTTGTTTGTTTGCTTTTAGATTAGAATACCGTGGTGTAATGTGGCTATTGAAGCTTATGATTATTAAAATTTCATGTAAAGTTCGAAAATTCTGTTCCTGGGTCACCATACTCACCATGTTTCAAGTGCTGGAAGCCGAAGTGCCTGGTACCGGCTTGCTCAGGAATACAAACAGCGGGCGGGCGGGTATAAAACACCCTGTGCTCAAAGGTCATGGCGGTCTAGAGTTCCACCCAGTGACAGCCACTCTCGGGATGGAGGACAGAAAACCAGACCTGACACGCGTGCTTAGCACCCGGTTAGGATGGATAGATTGACACACTTTAAGTTACTTTATAAAACAAAAATTAGGTAAATATTTAATGAACTATTGACTCCCCCACCCATACTCTTTTATCATACTTAAATTAGTGTAGTGTATTTTGCGGGTGATTACTGATTTGTTTTTCTGCTTACTTTAGAACTATCATCTGGCTAAAATAACTACTTACAGAGAAAAATTAGGTATTTCAGTTTTTTAGAAGCAGTAAATACAGGTTTTTGGCTAATGGAAAAGGCACCAGGAGATAACATTTTAATAGCAGCAGACACAAATAGTTACTTGATTTTTTTTCTTATGTCTTGCTTTTAGAAATGCTTAAACAGAATACATATACGGGGAAGAAATGAAGAACAAGGCATTCCTCTTGAATATTTAGAGAAACTTCACTATAAACACGAAAGCTGGCTCCTTCACCGGACTCTGAAGTAAGAGGCTCTCACGCAGTTTGCCGCTCACTGTGACTCTCTCTACCAAACGTTAGTCTAGACACGAGCACGACATGTACAGGTGCAGCTGCCCATTTTCCCAAGACACCTTTTGAAGACTTTGTAACTGTCTTCTTTTTTTTTTTTTTTTTTTTTTTTAAAGACTTATTTATTTATTATATGTACACTGAAGCTGTCTTTGGACACCCAGAAGAGGGCGTCAGATCTCATTACAGATGGTTGTGAGCCACCATGTGGTTGCTGGGATTTGATCTCAGGACCTTTGGAAAAGCAGTCAGTGCTCTTAACCACTGAGCCATCTCTCCAGTCCAGAAGAGAGGTTTCCCTGATCGGGAATCGAACCCAGGCCGCGGTGATGAGAGCACCAAATCCTAACCACTAGACCACCAGGGAGTGGGAGTGTAACTGTCTTTAAATGATAAAGAAAGACTATCTGTGTACATTAAGATAGATTCAGAAATAGTTTAAGGTGGCATAGCCTGATGTTATATACTGTTTTTATTTTTATACTTCCAGTTATAGATTATTAGTGGTCATCTAAAAGTATTGAATGTGAAATTCAGGAAGACTTCATAACTTAAGATGGTTTGCTGATCTGATTGTGCGTGTCTGCAGTCTGTTTTCTGGGAGCTTGAGGCTGCCCTTATGTCCTTATGTGGTCCTTCTGTCCTGCTTTTCTTGGCGGATCCAGGAAGTACTCTGTAGTCATTAGTAAATGTCATAATCCCTCACTTTAGGAATGGCTCTGAAATTTTAGAGGTGGGGGGGGGGGGATGCTGGCAACCTTGTGCCAGAGAGACAGAGCTGCAGTGTGCTTTGAGGAGAAAGGGGGGGGGGGGGGTTCGCAGCACGAGGGAAGGGAAACGCAGGGGTCTTTGTTTGTTTGTTTGATTTGGTTTGGTTTTTCGAGCCAGGGTTTCTCCATACAGCCTTGGCCTTTTTGGAACTCACTCTGTAGACCAGGCTGGACCACGGCCTGGCTAGGAAAAGGCAGTTTTAAAGTAAAGTTTAAAGTACATTGAATTTGTATATGTATGTACATGTAAGAAAAACCCAGAGTGTATAGGAAGTGCATGCTACCCGTGATTTCAGCCTCACTGGAGGCCCTGGGAGGCATCCCACCACATGGGCAAGGGAGCTTCTGGGACATGTTTTAAGCTCGTGTTTTCAGTCGTTCTTGAGAACACGTACAGCGCAGCCTGGTTGATGGCATGAACTTTGTCCAAGTCAGCTCTTAGACAGCATGTAACTGAACTGCATAGACCACGGGGCTCTGAATGGCTTTTCTGGGTTTAGGTTTCTTCTGTTATTTGGTAATATTGGAATGGAGCCCACTGCTTGGGACATGCTAGGCAACTGCTCTTCAACTAAACTATATGGGTAGCTTCCTCATCTTGAAACATAAAACCTCCTTCTCGTTTTTTTGCTTTTGAGAAATGACGTATCATAATGCCTAGCTTTATATATTCTGTAACAGATTATTGTACAGCTACATCTAAGGAGGAGACCACCAGCCGCATCCCTGTAGTTAACCTAAATGGTTGACAATATTTTGAGTTATGAGTAGTAGGAATTTTTCTTATTTATTCTTGATTTAGTGCTTTCCTGATTTTGTTCATCTTTTTAAACAGAACCAACTTTGATTATCTCCAAGAGGTGCCGATCCTCACACTGGATGTTAATGAAGACTTTAAAGACAAACATGAAAGTCTGGTTGAAAAGGTGGGCTTGGAAAAAAACTAGTATTTGTTTTGTCTTGTCCAAGACAATCCTATTGATTTGTGAAAACAGCTTCTTACAGAAAGGCGTCAATAAAATTGCATTGAGAGGATTGGGGGTGTAGCTTGTGGGCAGAGTGCTTCCAGACATTTTTGAGGCCCTAGGTTTGAGCCCCAAGGTCTCTCTCTCTCTCTCTCTCTCTCTCTCTCTCTCTCTCTCTCTCACACACACACACACACACACACACACAGAAAGACACACATATACACTCATACACTCACATGGGTAAGATGCTCTCACATACACATACAGACATTTGTACAACACTCACACGTAACATACACACATAACACATGTACATACAGAGAGAGACACACACAAACTTGTACACTCACACATACACATGTCCAATTCATATACACACACCGCACATGCACACCACATGCACATCGTACACAAACCACACCACACATACATGAACCAAAGAAAAGAAAGGGGCAATTACATTAAGAAATTTAAAATTTGTAGATTGAGTTCTGGCTTTGAGTTCTAGCTCTGACCTGAGCTAACATAACTTTACCTTTCTTCTGGAAGACAGGAGTAACTGCAGCATTATGCCTTTCCTCATCCGTTCTCCTGCTTTCTCTCTGTTTTTACTTCACACCTCACCAACATGTAGACGTTTTTTAGTATAAATTGCTTAGTTTATCTTTTTCAAGGAACTCAGTATGACTGATACTTCAAGTTGTAGGATAGCAGTTTTAGCTGACGTTTGGAGATTAGGAAACGCTACTTTAAATCTTTGCTAGAGACCACATTAAGGATGAATCGGCCTTATTCTAATAATTGAGTCATTGCATTAACAAAGATTAATTTAATCCTCAGAGAGTTGAGAATTGTGAATAATGTCATTTATACATACAAAGGAGAGACCTACTGATACACTTTAAGGTGGTAATAAGAATTGTATAATAAATATCCTAATCCACATGAATTAATTTAGTGATTTTGTGTTTAAAGAAAACTGCATAATTAGTTTTGAAAGAAACTTAGAGGCTGTTTTTGTTGTTCCTCTTTGATTGCTTGTTCTCCTCATGGACTGTCAAGCTGTTTGCTGTCACAAAATCTTGACTCTCAAAAAATTGAAAGCCTCAATATTTAAAATCCTTTATATATTTGATTGGTTCATCATATAAAATAATACATATGTGGAAAATTCAAGTCTCTTACTATTTATGATATTAAAACCTAAGGTATAATTAACATATGATACTATTAAAATAAAATTAATAGCAGTTGTGAAAACACCAAGTATCAATTTAACCAAACCTGTAAAACCGTTTTCTTAATTTTTATTAGTTTAAATTTTCAAAAAACATTTATTTATTTCTTGTATGTAAATTGGTGTATTGCCTTTATGTATGTCTGCATACTAAAAGAGGACATTGGGTCTCATGGGAGTATAGTTACGGATGGTTGTGAGCTGCCGTGTAGGTGTGGGAATTGAACCAGGACCTTTGGAAGAGCAGCTGTTAACCACTGAGCAATCACTTTAGTCCCTATTAAAATTAAATTTACTTTTTAATGTGTGTGTGCAAGTATGTGCATATAGCACATGTACGCAGTGCTCCAGGGCGCCAGGATAAGGTGCCAGGTCCCCTGGAGGCACAGGAGGCACAGGTGGCTGCCAGCGGTCACATGGGTGCTGGGGGTCAAACCTGGGTCCCCTGCAAAATCAGCAAGTTCTCTTAGAACACCAACCCATCTCTCCAGCACCACATCTTTTAGCTTTAAATAAACACTTTACTTTCTTTGACCTTGAATCATTTCACATTATTCTTTTTAAAGTTAATAATCATGGAATCTGGGGGAGTATCCTTTACCTTCTAAGGAGAATTTTATAGTCTAGAGTGGAGAAGGAGGGTCCTGCGCTGTGGTGTGTATCTGCTGGCTGGGTTTATTCAGGACGCACACGGATTTGTAAGTGCACTAACATTCCAGAACGGTATGCCTTGGGGCTAGAGAGCCTCCTCAGCAGCCTGGCTTCCCAGCCCCTGGGTGCTGACTGACCGCTGGCCCTAACTCCAGCTTCAGGGACTCTGACCCCCTCTGCTGGCTTCTCCTGGCACGGGGCATGCTTGTGGTATATTCTTATGTGAAATATAAAATTAAAAAAAAAGTCTTAATACTGCAGGTTTAAATGTTTGAATTGCAAAGCCATTCAATATCTTATAAGTATCAATTAAAAGCTATATATATATAATATATATATTATAGATTTGTTATTTATTAAAATGTACATATTCATATACATATAGACCATGAATCTAGTGTTACAGGTCTTTTAGAATTGTAGCAATCTTTTTAAGCTTTTCTCAGCCTTAAATGTAAATTAACGATTTTAGACTATTTGTCTTACTACTGAAATACTTAGTACTTATTTTGAAAATAAATACTGTGACATTGTGATAGTTATTTATATTAGTTGGGGTGTTCAACTCTTCTGTCCTCTTAATTGAAGATGAATAGTAGATATCAAATTAGTTGAATGAATCGTATTGTTTTTTTCCTCCCTTCAGGTCAAAGAATTTTTGAGTACTTTGTGATCGCACAGGTGACAACAACAGGCAACACAGTGTTTCCAGATGCTTCCTTCGGTTTTGTGCATCGCCGGAGCTGGGTATTCATACAAGTCTCTACAAGAGTCAAGTTTTAAACCATCTTTGTTTTAGGGAACAGCCCTTTTCTTTATATATATATATATATATGTATAGTTTATTTAATATTTGTAACCGTATGTAAAGCTTTGTGTCCCTCCTTCCCACGCTCCCGTCCTTCGCTCCGTTCTTCCTTCCACAGTTTTACGTCGGGTGTGTATGCCTCACAGCGGATTTTCCTAGAAGCAGTGAGTGAGTGAGTGGGTAAACTGTTCTAGCAGGCCCCGCCCTCTGCCCTCCCTTGTCATCCTGAGCGGGCGGGTTAACACTCTGTCACTGTAGCCTGGCTTCGGTGGCGACCAATTTCATGACTGGACACTTGAACGTTAACGTGTAGAGGATGTGTGTCTTATGTGAGTCAGTGTCCCTAGGACAAGCTGAGACGTGGAGTGTGGAGAGCCACGGGAATAGGGGTGTTAAAGTGTTTGCTTTGTCTGCTTCCTGTTCCCTTCGGCAGTGCTGAAGATGGAAGCTCTACAGAACTGAACCCAGCCTTTGACCTTTTGTTTTTATCAAGTGCCTCTCCTGCTCCAGTTAGTGTTGAGGATGAGATGTGTTCGGCGTCACCACAGTAATGTTTACTGCTGTGTCTGGTGCGTTTGTAGAGGAGGGGGTTAAACTTTCCAGTTCAGTAATTACGTTATAAACCTTTTCATCTGTAATCAGTTTCTTCATCTGGGATGAGTACTCTTTATTTACGTGAAATTTTGGACCCGAAGAAATCTTTATTTAAGAGGTAGCTAAGAAGTTTATTGCATGAGTATAAGGCTTCAAACGACTGCAGTTAAAATGCTTGTTTAAATTAAGTGGTTTTTGTTTTTGTTTTTTTAAAGACAGGGTCTCCCTATATACCCCTAGCAATCCTGAAACTTTCTGCAGACCAGGCTGGCCTGGCCTTGAACTCACAGAGATCCACCCACCTCAGCCTCCCTCCCCACTTCCACTGCTCAGATCTGACTGATTTTTTTGAAATCACTTGAAATGCAAGAGGTTCCTATTTTTCTTTTAATTTCCTAATTAAATTTCTTTTAGTTTTCACGTAAAATGAGGATAGAGCATGCTAAGGTTTTCTATTTTCCCCATCGGGATATGATAATGAGTGGTCTCTCTTTAGCTTTGTACTTGGCGAGACCCTGAGACGACCAGGCGAGCGCCTTAGCCTCCTGGTCTGTTCAGCCCCCCCCTCAGGCAGACATTTTCCCTGTTCTCTCTGAAGTTACTGGGCAGTCTGCTGACCTGAGATTTAAGTCATATTTCTAAGAGTGCTGTGGTCACACTGTGCTTCATAGTTTGCTTGCTTTGTAGAAATTTTCTCAATTTTTTAGAGGTCACAGAGAAATTACTGATAAAACAATTTTTTATTATATATAGTGCATCATGGGAATGTTACAATTTTGTTGAACTAGGAAATAAAATTAACAAATAGGGGAGGCTTCAAGCTCCCATTAATAATGCCCGCATCTCTAAACTGCTTTCATGTTTAGTTGTAAAGTACGCTTATATATAATTAACGAAGTTATTTTTTATTGTTGTTTTTTATCTGCTGTAGTTTTTTTAAAGTTAAAATGTGCATTGTTTTTGCCAAGTAATTAACCATTCTAATTCATATCAAGAAAAATGTATAATTTCTTGAAACAGAGAATTGCATTTGTTTTGATGCTATAATTTTTCTTTCTAAAACTTAGCTTTTATTTCTGGTTTCTTGTTCAAAGATGATAATTTAGTGGGTTGTCAGGGACAGTAGTAGTACTGTCTTTGAAAAGAGGACTCAATTTCAAGTCTGTCATAACCATAACTTGTTTTATGATATTTGTGATGTTGTTTTTTTTTGTTTTTGTTTGATATAAATAAATTTACCAACTTAAATATATATGTCAATAAATGGATTTAAATTTCTTGAACCATATGGGGGAGAGTTTAAAATTTTTTGAAGCAGGGATCCTCTGGTTATCTTCTTGGAATTTTTTGACTTTGCATTT
This sequence comes from Apodemus sylvaticus, assembly GCF_947179515.1. Classification (NCBI taxonomy): domain Eukaryota; kingdom Metazoa; phylum Chordata; class Mammalia; order Rodentia; family Muridae; genus Apodemus; species Apodemus sylvaticus. Next base: position 20,672,828 of record NC_067482.1, on the reverse strand, counting down.
TCCACTTAAGTCTGTGATCCATTTTCAGTGTTGTGAAGATACCAGGTTTGTTGTGGATGTGTGGGTGGATGTGTGTGCGTGCGTGCGTGCGAGCGTGTGTGTGTGTGTGTGTGTGTGTGTGTGTGTGTGTTTGTGTGTGTGTGTGTGTATACACGCGTGCGCGCGTCCTGTGATCTGAACAGGACAGTGCTCCAGAACATAATAGCAAAGTTGACAAACATGATGAAATCAAATTGAAAGGCTGCTGCATGGAAGAGACATGACCAGAGCCCAGATGTGGCCTAGAGCGTGGGGGATCATTTTGTACAAACACCAATAAAAGCAAGAAACAGACCCTGCCCTGTCCTATTGTGTTTGCATTGGTCCACGCCAGCAGTTCCTAGGTTAGCTTTAATATATTGAACCTTACAAAAGTAGCAAGTGTGTGCGTGAGTTTCCAAGACAACAGTGCAGCCTACAGATTTTGGCACTGCTTTGTGTTCTCTTACCTTGGACAAATATAGATCCCAGTGTCTTTATTGACCAAGCCCGCTCAGTCAACAGGTTCTCCAGCGCAGGAGTGAGGATTGAAAAGAGACAATTAGACAAAACTGCAGCATGACCCCAGTCAATTCTGAGACTGAAGGGCGGGTTTAATAATTCTCAATCCATTTTTATACTGATTTAATTAACATGCAGGAATTAAGGTCAAAAGTAGTACAATGAGGAATAAGCAAGACAGTAAACACAAAATTGTCAAGGCAGTAGGCAAAGTCCCACATCACTTCAGTGACAGTTGTTTCAAGGGTACTTGTAAGGATGACCAAAATACCTGAGCCTGCTTCCTTGTCCAAGCCCAGAATCTCGCCTGAAGCTTGCTTCTGTCGTAACCTACTTCCTTATTATGCCCTAATGTCAGATTCCTGCTCAAGCCCTTGTCCTTGGTCAATGTCAGGCTACTGCCAGGCACCACGGCACCCCAATAAGGCTCCCCACACTTGATCTAAAGTAGGGCCATACAGGAATGAAGATATAGTACTTGCCTCACATGTGCAACTCACTGTGTTTAATCCTCAGCACCATGATAAATAACAGCCCATAAACCATACAGTTCAAATATCTAATACAGTTAAAAGGTGCTCAGAGACATAGTGGCACACGGCTGTGACCCTGTGCACTTGGGAGGCAGAGGGAGGTTGGCTGCTAAAAGTTTTGAGACTAATGATCTAGATAGTTCCAGACCGACTAGGGTTGTGTGGTGAGACCCTGTCAGAAAAGCAAGATAAACCTGCTAAATAAGCGATAATATTAGCATCTTCATTTCTTCTTATTTAACGTGTTGACTGTTGGAAGGGTCTGGAAAGTGAGTGAGTCTGTGTGAGGGTGAAAAGGAATGAGCTGTGTGTAATCCAGTCACTTGGAATGGGCCACTAGGGTCGTGAGTTCAACGCCAGCCTGAGCTGTATTGTGAGACCCCGCCTCAGAGGAGCTGCAGCAAGATCTCTCCTGTGCTTCTAAGTGGATGCAGTGTTGCTGCTCCTCCCTTCCCCTCCCTGCTGAGTGTGTGGAGAATCCATGAGGAAAGGCTCAGCAAGCTGTTCTCCATGCTTACATCTGGAAAGCAGGGTTGTTACAGAGGTTGAGATATTTGGGAAGATGCCTTTAGTATGAAAATTAAATAATTCATTTGCTATTTGATTTCTTCATTAACAAGTATGCATTAAGCTTTTTCTGTATGCCAGGGGCTGATAAAGGAAAAACGTATATTAGCAACTATTCCATTGGATGAATTTTAAAGTTATTAAGGGATATTAGTTCATGATTTTCTCTACTTTTATTATTTGAATTGTGTTGACTATAAATCTTTCCATCTTAATATTGTAAAAAAAAAAAATTATAGCCGGGCGGTGGTGTCGCACGCCTGTAATCCCAGCACTCTGGGAGGCAGAGGCAGGCAGATTTCTGAGTTTGAGGCCAGCCTGGTCTAAGTGAGTTCCAGGACAGCCAGGGCTACACAGAGAAACCCTGTGTTGAAAAAACCAAATCCAAAAAACCTAAAAAACAAAACAAAATTATATTTCTTGCTTTGTGAATGTAAACATTTTTGCTAAAAAATTAAGTGTCGATGTATTATTTACAAGTCATAAAAATTTAAAAAATAAACAAGTCATAAAAATTAGAGAAAACTCAGAAGCATTTTCAGCTTCATAGTCCTAATATTAAGAAAGCTTATGTGGGGATATAGATGGGATTAATAGGGTATGAGTTTTACTCCCCTCCCCCACAGCATTGTAGAGCCTCTCTCTCTGTCTCTCTCTGTCTCTGTCTCTCTCTCTCTCTCTGTGTGTGTGTGTGTGTATGTATGTATGCATGTGTATTCAAGTGTATGCTTGTGTTTGGGTGGAGGCCAGAGGAGAACTTTGGGTGTAACCATCAGGAAAGCTATCCACTAATTAAATGATGCCTTCTTCTGGTGTGTCTGAAGATAGAGACAGTGTACTCATATATAAAATAAATAAATCTTAAAGAGAGAGAGAGATGTAAATTTATATGCTATATGCTAGGGGAAAAAAAGAAACATTGGTAGGATGTTTAGACTCTAGAGTACAGTGGGTGACTCTTATTTTTGAAGCTTTTCATTAATTAATTTATTCACTTTACATCCCAACATAGACTCCCCTGGGTATTGGCCCACCCTGGCACATCAAGTCACTGCAGGACTAGGCGCATCTTCTCATAATAACTTTTAATACTAAGAATAACTGAATAACTGGAGAAAACCGCCCAAATTCATGTGAGAACACAGAAGACTGCAAATAGCCAAAGAAATCTAAGCAAAGTCATATTGGAAGCAAAATAAGACGTGGAAAACACTTCAGGATCTTGGCGCAGGTGGGTAAGACCTCAGAAGTAGAGAAAACGAGAACCGACACTCATAATTACATTAAAGGTTCTGCCCAGAAAGATGTGCCACTGGCGGCAAGCTTGAGGCTTCGAAAGACTGGAGCCATTGCTTCTGCCTACTGCTTGCCATTTGAAATGCGAGGCCTCAGACACTCCTGATGCCGGACTTTCTCCTCAGCATCATGGGTTCTAGCCCTCTGGACCTGTAGCCTAAATGAGCGTTTTCTTTTACTTAAAACATTATTTACTTAAAAAGCATGTACACATTCATGCTTGTTTGTGGTTTGTGTATAAGCATGCAGTTGCCCAGGGTGGCCAGAAGATGGCAGCAGATTACCAGAGCTGGAGTTAGAGACACTTGACCTTACAGGTGCTGAGAGCTGAATTCTTTTCCCCAGCCGGTCCAGAGAGGTTATTCAGGGGGAAAAAGCTCTATCTTGGATGTGGCTAGCCCCGTCTAGTTTGCTAGGGTCCAGAATGGAATAAAAAGTGGAAGGAGGCCTACTTACTAATGAAGAATTCTCTCGGCTCGCGGCTTCCACGATGAAGGTCTTGCCACACCCTCTCTCCAGGCCAATGGGCGGAACATGCAGGCGGAAGGAAAATGCCGAGCCGTTTTGCTAGTTTCTCATGCTGACCCAAGTCTGTCTAACACGGGTCGGGGCTCAGCGTAGCCCACGCTGGCCTGGAATTGGCAGCATCGGCTTTCTGGGTACTGCTAGGATTGGAGCCATGGACTACTGTGTCTGACTCTGTTAAAGCAAGGCAGATAAAGATTTTTGTGTTCTTTTTAGAAGATAGATTCAAATAAAACTAAATTCCAATGCCTAGACATTATATTTGTTTTTTATATGTTATATTGTTATTACATATTATATCTGGGGTTTTTTATGCTTTTTTTTAAAGACACTATTACTCTTATTTGGGTAAAAGACTATTATTAGTGTAACGAATTCACTATTCCTGGAGTGATCAAAGGAACAACACAGAGGACAGGCACCTGGGTAAACCTTCATGCAGTAGGGACTGAAAGGAATGTGAACCTTTTGATGCGCCCTTTCCCCCTTGCTGTCTTGTATTTTTTATTTTATTGTTCTACTTAGCTTCTGTGTGAACTAGACGCAGACAATGTAGTCTGAGAGGTTTCAGTTAGCTTTGCCCGGATCCCATTGGCCCATGGGCATTTTCTTGATTGACAATTGATGAAGGAAGGCCCAGGCCGTCGTGGGCGGTGCTACCGCTGGGTAGGAAGACAGCCGAACCCGGGCTAGATCCCAGAGGCAGCATAACAACTCCTGCCTTAGGGATGGATTGTAACCTGGAAGTGAAAGCCGATGGACCCTTTCCTGCTTGAGTTGCTTTTGGTCATGGCGTTTATTCCATCAACAGAAAGCGAACTAGGAAAACCAAAGTATACATTATAAAGAAGAGAGGGGAGACATTTCTAAATAATCCGTGCCAAAGAGCTAAACAACCTAGAAACTTATAGAAAGAACAGTAGCGTTGTCTTAGTCAGGGTTTCTATTCCTGCACAAACATCATGACCAAGAAGCAAGTTGGGGAGGAAAGGGTTTATTCAGCTTACACTTCCACACAGCTGTTTATCACTAAAGGAAATCAGGACTGGAACTCAAGCAAGTCAGGAAGCAGGAGCTGATGCAGAGGCCATGGAGGGATGTTCCTTACTGGCTTGCTTCCCCTGGCTTGCTCAGCTTGCTCTCTTAAAAAACCCAAGACCACCAGCCCAGGGATGGCACCACCCACAATGGCCTCTCCCCCCTTGATCACTAAATGAGAAAATGCCCCACAGCTGGATCTCATGGAGGCACTTCCTCAAGGGAGGCTCTTTTCTCTGTAATAACTCCAGCCTGTGTCAAGTTGACACACAAAACCAGACACACAAAGCCAGAACAAGCATCTACCATAAACTCAACCATAGCCTTGCGCGTCACTGTTACAATGTCCTAGAGTGTGCACATAGTATATATGCACAAACAACATTAGTATGTTTGTTATCTTTCAGCAGTCTCGTGTAGATTCAGAAACCAACATCTTGATTTCCAAACTGGAAAGATATGTTTTTTATATTGAAATTTAGTTATCAGCAAATTTTGTTGATGTTTATACTTATGTTAAATGAAAGATAACTCTGTCTAACTTAAACTGAAAGTTTAGTAGGTTAGAATTTGAGTATATTAGTATTTTCCTGTTCGTTTATAATTTCAGATTTAAAAAAAAATTATCATTTACTCCCTGCTTGACAGTGACCGCAAAAGCAAGCACTTTCTTTATAAAAAAAGAATTCAGGCCGGGGAGATGGTCTGGGTTGTTACAGTTCCTGCTGGGGGAACCTGGGAACCTGCCTGGGTTCTGATCCATAGCTGGTAGTGTGTGTCTTCAATCTAACACTAAACAAGAGAGGTGTTTCTCCAGAGCCTGCTCACCGGCCAGCATAGCCAATTAGTGAGCTCCAAATGCAACCAGAGATTCAACCCTGTCTCAAAAACAAAAACAACACACACACACACACACACACACACACACACACACACGGAAGGTGCCCAATGTCAATGTCTGGCCTTTGCATGTACATATAAACACTAACAAACCACACACACACACACACACACACACACACACACGGAAGGTGCCCAATGTCAATGTCTGGCCTTTGCATGTACATATAAACACTAACAAACCACACACACACACACACACACACACACACACATACACACACACACACGGAAGGTGCCCAATGTCAATGTCTGGCCTTTGCATGTACATATAAACACTAACAAACCACACACACACACATAAACACAAAGTAAAAAAATAGGATATGTCCTTTAAAATACTTTAATGATTGAAGAAATATTAAAATAAAAAATAGCTCCAGTATGCAAAATGCAGAGCTAACACTATGGGAGCCAACCACTGCCACCTAGCTCATGTCTGCTAGGAAACATTGCTCAAATTTACCAGTTTAACACTGTTTTATCCATTGTTTCCTGTACTACTGTTGGCTTCTTTCTTTATTTTTTAATTATTTATTTTGAGAAGGGGTGTCACTATATAGCCCAGCTTACCAATTTATTTTATAGATTCAGTTTCATGCAAAACCGCTTGCTTGCTTATATTTATGTATTTATTTATTTATTATCATTTTTTTCTTTGAGAAGGGGGTCTCCCCATGTAGCCCAGGTTGGCCTCTGACTCACAGCTCTTCAGCGTATCCAGTGCTAGGGATACAGCATAAGCTACCATACCCAGCTTAAAAGAACTTAATTTATTTTTTCTTAGAGTCCATTTCACTGCGTTGCTTATGGTGGCCTTGAACTCCTGGGCTGGGGTCCCTGTCTTGTTTGAGCCCAAGTACCTGAGAGGTTGGGACAACAGGTGTGTACCACTCCCAGCTTTGTATATAGAGCCTTATGCATTTGCAAAGGTCACCAGTTCAAGATTTATAGCAGCACGTCATCCATAAGATACACTTGTGCATTCTTGAGTGGGTCTGTGTTAGAGTGCTAGCATGGAGTTTTTGATATGTTTGTGGCTTAGCCTGAAACATTCATGAATTTGACATTTCATTTTTTTTATTTTATCTAACCTAAAGTTTATTTTCTAGCTTTTTTTCTTACATTTTGTTGATCTGCAGCCAGGAGATACAGTTCCCCCCCCCTCTCTTTTTTATACATGATTTTAATTGCTTAGCAATTTTTTCTTTCTTTCTTTCCTTTTTTAAAGATTTTATTTGTGAACCACCATGTGGTCCTGGGATTTGAACTCAGGACCTCTGGAAGAGCAGTCAGTGCTCTTAACCGCTGAGCCATCTCTCCAGTCACAGTTTTTCTCTTCTAAATTAAGTATACTTAGGAAAACTCTTCCCTGTGTCCATCCTCTCTGTTCCATGCTGAGCATCACACTCAGAGCCTGTGCATGCTTGGTAAGTGCTGGGCCCACCATCAAATTATACCCTGACCCTGTGATATTTGGACACAGGGTCTTGCTGTGTATACAGCCCAGGCTGGCGTCAAACTCCCAATCCTGCCTGTGGTGGTTTGAATGAGATCGGCCCCCATAGGCTCCTGTATTTGAATGCTTGGCCCCTAGTTAGTGGAATTGTTTTGGGAAGGATTAGGAGGCGTGGCCTCATTGGATGAAGTATGTCACGGGTGGGCTTTGAGGTTTCCCACATCATACCCAGTCTCTCCCTTTCTCTGCCTCCATAAGGTGTAATCTCTCAGCTTCTCTTCCAGCACCATGCCTGCCTGCCTGCCTGCTGCCCACTCTCCCTACCACACACGGTGGTCATGGACTCACCCTCTGAAGCTGTAAGCAAGTCCCTAATTAAACACTCTCTTTTATAAGTTGCCTTGGCCATGGTGTCTCTTCCCAGCAATAGAGCAGAGATTAAGACATGGTCTCACATCCTGCATGCTGCTGTCACATGTCCCATTTTTTTTTTTTCGAGACAGGGTTTCTCTGTGTAGCCCTGACTATCCTGGAACTCACTCTGTAGACCAGGCTGGCCTCGAACTCAGAAATCTGCCTGCCTCTGCCTCCCAAGTGCTGGGATTAAAGGCGTGCAGCACCACCGCCTGGCTTCCACTATTCCTTAAAGCTGTCGAACATGGCTAGCAGGTGACAATGTATTAATGCACAGAAACCGCTGGGTATCCTTGATGAATTACCTGTTCCCTCTTTCTCCCCTTAAATCTTGGAGTCAAAGTTGTACTTCAGTGAGATAATTCATTGCTTCTTCGGGGCCTTACTAGTTGCCCTTTAGATACTAAAACTATGAAATGTTAATCTTTGTAAAAAAAAATGCCATCTTAAATTTTAGCTGAGATTGTTTTTAACATGAAAAATGTTTTATAAAGTCAGAATATTACAGACATTTCTCATTCCTTTTCTGCTTCCTGTACATTACCATAGATACCTCTCTAGGCAATTCCCTCCTCTGTTTTGGTTTCAGTTAACACTGGAACCATCCCAGTAACTCCATTGCTTTCAATGTTGAAGCACTTTTCCACATATATTGCAGCATTTAGATTTAGAATAGAAATGTAATACATTTGAAAATTAGGGGAGGCAATTCTAGCATGTTAATCTGTTACTTCGTTTCAGATAATGAGAAATATTTATTGCTTTTTTTAGTCACTTCTTAAATCTTATACTGCAAACAGGAAGACAATCATTCACAATGCAGTTGAAGTTAAGTAAAGTTCAAAATAGTGCAAGATCAACAAGAATCAAGAAATCAATTTAAAATGATCTCTGTAGAAGAAACTGAGGTAAGAAGGAAGGGAGGCAGACACGGGGACGATTCAGGGAGCCATGGGAACAGCTCAGCTGCATGGACACAATACTACAGACAATGTTAAATCTTCAACACCGGTTTATTTTGACAACTTTAGGAGTGTGTGTGTGCATGTGTGTTTATGTGTGTGCACTTGTGTACATGTGTGTATGTGTGTGTGCATGTGTGTATGCTTGTGTGTGAGCTTGTGTGTGTGCTTGCACGTGTGTGCATGTGTGCTTGTATGTACACATTTGTGTGTATGTGTGCATTGTGCTTGTGTGCATGTGTGTGTGCATGTGTGTGCATGTGTGTGCATGTGTGTGCATGTGTGTATGCTTGTATATGCACATGTATATGCGCATGTGTGTGCACAAGTGCATGTGTGTGTGTGTGTGTAACAAATGTAGAATTGGAAGACACCTCTCTCTTAGTTGCCTGTGCCTTGGGCAAGTGTGACTTCTGTGAGCTTCAGTTTTCTTCCTTGGCAAATTGTGACATTAGAACTTTGCCAGAGCCCAGGCTTGTTTTGAAGAGCCAATAGTATAAAAGTTGTGAACGGCCTTTGCTTGGTCCGATGCATACAAATGTTAATAGTATGCGGGAAGCTCCAAGAAAGAGAAATCATACACAATGACAGCTCGTGATTCCCGACTTGTGCTTGCTTTGCTCTTCCGCACAGAAGAGAAGCGGACTGAATCGATCAGCAGTAGGGCTCCGCACCAGCTCTGCCATGAGGGAGCGAGGTCAGCCTGACGGCCCAGGCACAGTGTCCGAGTTCTGTAAGAAGCCAAATGTGTGTCCTGCTGCTCTAGCAGAGAGATGGGAGGCAGACCCAAGGGTTGCCTGGAAGCCCATGGAACAGTTAGCCTGGCGTATGGATGTGACCCAAGACAGATGCTCAGAATCTACGTAAAGGCAGAGGAAGAGAACTGACTCCTAAAATTGTCCTCTCACCTCCACATGCTGTCTCTCTCCCTCCCTCTCTCCCTCTCTCTCTCTCTCTCTCTCTCTCTCTCTCACACACACACACACACACCCATGCACGCATGCATGCATGCACGCACGTGCGCACACACCAATAAATAAAATAAATTAGAATAAATAACTGCCAGGACTTTTGCATTTTCCTTACTATAAGTTTTCCCTACTGACCACTTCATACAGAGGAAAACCAAATATCTTTGTGTTACATCAATTTTGAAGAACTGTCCCTAACTCTTGAACGAGAGATAGAGATAGAGATAGAGAGAGAGAGAGAGAGAGAGAGAGAGAGAGAGAGAGAGAGAGAGAGGCCAGCAAAGGGATGGTAGGTCTGTTGGCCATGACCTGCTGTTTTTAGATTGGCTAGCAGCCCCTATTTGGCTGCCTTCCCCTCATCTCATTTGGCAACTCCTGAGCCTGCATCCTTCAGAAAATGTCAGGAGCCTAAAAGGAGGGAAGGTGGATTTCTTTGATTTTTTCCAGATATCATTGCTGAAAGGAACTCACTACAGAGCATTTGAAGGACACGGACTGTAAGTAGATCGTAGGTGTTATTATTTAGGGTAGTAGACATATGCAGCGGGAAAGGCATGGTGGATTTCTACCTTTCTGCTTAATAGGGAATGACGATCGGACAAGGAATCTGTCTTAATTTGATTTCCATCTATTATCAAGGGATAATAATAATACATTCAGAGGAAGATGCAGACACTTTATACCTACAGGTTCAAATATTGCATGCATTTTTATGGCCTTTTATGATCAAATACATGGAAAGACAGAGGAACATCATGAATGCCATGGGGAGAATGCCTGAGAGAACCAGTTTTAGATCAATGTAAGAGGTTAGATGAATTCAAAGGCAAATATAGAAGATAAATAGAGAAGTCTAATGTCCCATATGCTTGCATAAAGGGCACGCAATGATACCACTGACCAATTTTATCTGTAGTTTGTAAAAAAATGCCTTGAAACATTTTTGTTAGAAGCCCAAATCTCTATTATCAGGCGTTATGCACCAAGTCAATGATGCGATTTGCCTATGACGTTTTATTATTTCACTATTTTCCTGTACTATTTTTTTCTTTGCTGATAAATGATCAAATTACCATAGCTGAAGTATTTTGTTATTCCAGTTAAAAATGTTCAATGCTAAATATTTTTATTATAGTTGATATGATCTGGTATTTTATACGCACATAAATGTGTTAATTTAAAACCAGTCCTATTTTAAGCTGTGTAATTATTTTAAATAATTGTGTATTTAAGAAGAACTGACTTTTTCATAGCTTTCTCAAAACTGGTAATTTTTCTCTCCTCCTTAAGGGCTTGAGAAGGGCTCACTTTGTTAGCTTAGTCTTAAGTATAGTTAAACCATTAGCTGCAAAGTATTATTTACTTATTTACATTTGTTATTAGAAATTCAATGATATGTAAAGGAATAATCATTTAGAATGATGTCAAAGCAAAGATAACATTTCAGGTGTAACTTTCTTGTAAAGAGAGCACAGGGACTGGTTTTTTTTTGTTGTTGTTGTTGGTGGTGGTGGTGGTTTTTTGGATTTGGTTTTTTCGAGACAGGGTTTCTCTGTATAGCCCTGGCTGTCCTGGAACTCACTCTGTAGACCAGGCTGGTCTCGAAATCCGCCTGCCTCTACCTCCCAAAGTGCTGGGATTACAGGCGTGCGCCACCACTGCCCGGCTAGAAAGTGGTTTAATTGATGCAACTGTTGATACTGTGTACAAAGGCCTCACCGCCCAACGTGAAAATATCAATCTCAAGCTAGACTAGGGTTCTTATATTTATTTTCATCATGACCTTTCCTTATTTGATCTTTAATTACATTTGTTAACCGATGTTCATGTAACCTGCAACTACACGTTGCTGCTGCTTACTTGGCCTGTAAGATCATGGTAGACAGGGATAGTGTTTATCCATCACCCAGTGTAAGATCATGGTAGGTATGGGGTTGTTTATCCATCACCCAGTGTAAGATCATGGTAGGTATAGGGAGTGTTTATTCATCACCCAGTGTAAGGTCATGGTAGATACGGATGTTGTTTATCCATCACCCAGTGTAAGATCATGGTAGATATGGGGGTGTTTATCCATCACCCAGTGTAAGATCATGGTAGGTATAGGGGTGTTTATCTATCACCCAGTCCACTGCTGTCCCCAGAGTCTCACTGGATGGGAATAAGACTGCACACTGTGAATTATTGGACCACATAACCAGGAGTTTGGCTTTGGGACTGGTGACTGATGGATGAGATTTATACTTGGTTGTGGTAGGGTTTGGGCTGGAGAAAGTTTCTTTAGTGGCTATGGTCCTCTGGAAGGCTGCGCATCATGATACTTAGGATCCAGGGCAAAACTAGAAAGAAAGGAGAAAATGCCATATTCCCAGAGCAAGGGTGTGTCTTGGTGGAGATTTTGAGGTAAGCTTTGTCAAACACAATCTCCCCCAATTCTGGGCCTTTGAAAATATTTCCTGATCTCCTGCACTTCATTTGCAGACTCCTGCTCCTCCTCAGTTGTCAGCTGTGACACCAGTTTTTCGGCTGAATGAAACGTCTCTCTTCTGACTTAGCACAGCGCCAAATATGCTCCTTCTTGCCACACATTATGAAATTGTGCTGTGCTGGCCTATTTTTATTATTGTTGTTTCTGTTGTTTTTCTCTATGTGTGTGTTTTCTACTAGATGCAAACTACAAGAAGATGGGGCTTATATGTTTTCATTACCATTTAACTCTAAGTCAATAACAGGTGATAAGTTTTAGTTAATTACACGAATGAAAGGGGAATAGTGAGAAAGTAGAAAACTCTGAAGGTAGTTGTCATCCACTGAGTATCTGTGAAGTGAGTCAGCCTTTGTAGATGTTAATATTTAATCCCGGTAACAGTCTAGATAGGGCAACTGAGGTTCAAAGGACTTCACTCGGTAAAGTAATACGGCTTTGATTTGTTTGAACCAGGATCTCAGAATGGAAAGCCTTTGTCTTCCCACTTGGAAACACTGCCTCTCTCACAACTTAATCTATGTAAATTGTTGCAGGGTGAAAAACATCTGTATTCCTTCTAATAGACATCTAAGATAGACATTGTCTCCTGATTTATAGCCAGTGAAAGGCATTGCTTTTAAATCAGATACCCTAGATACAAGTGCTTTGCTTTGCCACAGTCTCACAGCTGCCTCCTTGTAGAGGAGGACTCAGCCTTACAACAATGAGATGAAAAAGGTTTAAAGATTACGGAGAGTCTTTAATTATAGAAGCATCCATTCAAATGTGGTATATATACACAATGGAGTACTACTATTCAGCCATTAGAAACAATTAATTCATGAAATTCTTAGACAAATGGATGGAGCTGGAGAGCATCATACTAAGTGAGGTAACCCAGTCTCAAAAGATCAATCACGGGTTGGAGAGATGGCTCAGCAGTTAAGAGCACTGACTGTTCTTCCGAAGGTCCTGAGTTCAAATCCCAGCAACCACATGGTGGCTCACAACCATCCGTAATGAAATCTGATGCCCTCTTTTGGGGTGTCTGGAGACAGCTACAATGGACTTACATATAATAATAAATAAATCTTTAAAAAAAAAAGATCAATCACGGTATGCACTCACTAATAAGTGGATATTAGCCTAGAAAACTGGAATACCCAAAACATAATCCACACATCAAATGAGGTACAAGAAGAACGGAAGAGTGGCCCCTTGTTCTGAAAAGACTCAGTGAAGCAGTATAGAGCAACATCAGAACAGGGAAGTGGGAAGGGGTGGATGGGAGAACAGGGGGAAGGAAGAGGACTTATGGGGTGCCAGAAAAGGGGAAATCATTTGAAATGTAAATAAAAATATATCGAATAAAAATATTTTAAAAAGACTGACCAATTAAAGTATCCTTTTAAAAAAATTATAGAAGCAACTCCAGAGAGATACACCTCAGAACGGCTGGGGTAATTTCTACGTTTTCTTTGTCATTATTCCTTCAAGGGGGTTGTTAACAAACTTGGGAATAATTGCTATTAACACTATCAAGTTCTTCCCTGCCCCTCCCTTCAGTGTCAGATTATTGCACGATTTTGTATCGCTGTGAACTCATTCAGCAGCCTGTCCACACAGTCCACTGCAAGGTGAAGTGGTGCTGTATCTTGGATTTGATGCAGGTCCTTCTGCTCCCATTGGCCCTCCGGGACGCAGCCTGTTTACTAGTAACTTGGCTTTCCCGCACTCCTCTGACTGCAGCATCTGCCAGGAGGATCTGGAGGGCTTTCCCCAGAGGTCAGCGACTGAGGCCACCGTTGGCCTGACTGACTCCTTTGCTCTTTACCCTCCCTGCGGTCCGCTTTTGTAGAGAGGAGAATGAGGAATGTGTGTTTCTGACTGCAACAAGCACATTCTGTGTGCGAAGGAACATAAATGCATTTTCTGAGTGTTGTCAGCCTGCTTGACAGCGGCTTTATTACATAAAGATCGCCGGTGTCCAGACCAGTACAAACGCAAACTCACAAAAGGAAGAGAATATATTTTCCTAACTTTCGGGAATGTGTTCCAAGCAGATTTCAGCTTCCTAAAACCACCACGAACCAAACTTTTATTGTAATTTCTTAACGTAATGTGACACTGAAATGACTTAAAGGTCGATCGCAAATTTGAGAATAAATTGCTCTAAATCAAATACAATCCTAATATACCTCTCGGCCACTGGTTCTTTTGTTTGGTGTCTCAGTGTTCTGTAAATGTTTGACGAAGCCACAGTTCACTATTGACTTTTCTTTGATCTTCCCACCAGTTAAAAATATTTGTGTTTCCTTGTGACTTTGTGCTTGTGCTGTCTGGCGTTGGAATTCTGCGAGCTTGTGGGGGAGAAAGAGAGGAATGTGGATAATGTAGACACAGTAGGTTGTGGTTGAATAAAAAGAAATCCTGGGCTAGCTTTTTTTTTTTTTTAATAGGCTTTTAAATGAGTTGGTTTTAATTCAAAGTGATACAGAATTCAGAGTACAGTGAAGATGGCACAGTAGGCTCTGTTGGGGTTCCAGACCGGGTTCCCTTTAAATTCACAGCTGAGGTAGGAATTGCTGAGTTCTACAGACAACGAGCCATTGCACTACTCACTTTATTCATGCTTTTGCTTTGTTTTATTATACGAAAGTTTATTACAAAATGCGACAGCAGGCTCCAGGGTAGCACTTCCTTCTAGCTATTAGGTGGCAAAGATGTTATGACAGGGAATCCAGATGTTGGACAGATTACAGGATAACACTTCGTTCTAGCTGTAGTGGCAAAGGTGTTATTTATGGCAGGGAATCCAGATGTTTAAATAGGAGTTGAAGAGGAGGGTCACCATCCCCTCAGATGTGAGGAACAGCTTATTTTTTTTTTTGCCAGATTTCTTAATTCCACCTGTGGCCAGGGGCCTTGTCTTTTAGCTCCTCGAGTTTCTTCTGCTCCTCGTTCTGTTTCTGCTCAAAAGCCTTGCTTCCTCATCCATCTCCTTGGCCTGCTTCTTGAGCTGTTTCGGGGGCTTTGTTTTGCCACCTTCCCAACCCGACACGACGCCTCCAGCCCCTTTACCAGACCCCTCCTAGGCTAGCTTTTTAACAGTGGAGGTGTAATTTATACAATGATTGTGAATTTAAGCTGAGATTGGTGGTACATGCACATAACCAGGGCTCTAACAGGACTTAGAGGCACAGGGATCCAGAGTTTGATGTCATCTTGGGCTACATCGTGAGACCCTGTCTCAAAACAAAACAAAACCAACGAAACCAAACACTATGAATATAAAACAAATTACACACACAGACACACAGACAGACACATAGACACAGACACACACATACAGACACACACACACACACACACACACTCACACAGGATAACTCAGCAGAATACTTTCAGTACCATAAAGGTACTTAAGAGCATCTTCCTGGGAACAGTGAGCTACCAAGAAAAGCCATTATGCTGAGTTTTGTCACTTTGGTTTTGTCAGAATTGCCACACATTTTTTATTGAACATATTAAAAATTACATTTACGCATTTATTTTGGAGCTGGGTAGGACACGTGAGAACCCCAGCCTGTGACAGTGGTCAGGGGACAACCTGCAGGAGTTGCTTCTTTCCTTCCGCCTCGTGGGTCCTGAGGAGCAAACCCTGGTCAGCGGCCTTTGCCACTCCGCGTCTTCTCACTAGCTATTGGGTAATGGTAAACAAACAAAAATCAGTTACACAACAATCATTATGATATATTAAGACATGCATGTCACTCACTGCTATTTCTACCTCCCCAACACCAACGCCCCATGGCCTCCTCACTGTTTCCTTTGCCTCCCACAGAAGGCCACTATGACTTATACTTTGGCTCTTAAATGTTTTGATCCAAAAGTGACGTATACTTGTCTTTTCTCTTTTCTTTTCTTTTTGCTTTTTTTTTTTTTTTTTTTGCATTTTATTGGGCAAAGTAGGTCTTATAGCCAATCCCAAGTACAAAGGGAACTAAAATACTACTCTGAGCCTACATAGAGGAAGACTAACTTTTAAGATTAACATGGAAAAGGGAGACTGCCTTGCAAGTTTGATTTCTAGCAATATAATGAGGAAGGTATTTGGGCTGCCCAATTATACTAAATAGTAACCAAAGTTCTGACTAGAATGTAAAACAATTAATGGATGTTTTCATAAACAGAGGGGGAAAAAACCCCACTCAAGTGAGAATGACGGAAGAAGGAACCTTAGAGGCGAGGCCTTAGAAACACGGAGAGTGGCTTTGGTGCTGTATGGGTTAAGAGGCTGACGGCAAAAGTTCTGAGAAGGATCCAGAAATCTTTAACAAAAAATTCCGCCTACGCGTAGGAACAGTTTTCCTTTGTTGCCTTGGTTGCTGAGTAAGTTTCAGACAGTCTGTAAACAGGTGAAACGTGGGGAAAAGTTGACTAAGATAAGAGATGGGTGGGAATGGATATGAGCAAAATACATTGTAAGCATGTATAGAATTCTCAAAGAGCAAATAGAAATTCCAAAATAACAGGTTCATGTTTTCAAAATTTGGTAGAATGATATGTAGCACCTAGATTTTAATGTTCTCACTTAACAATTTAAGTAACATGCTTCCTTGATTTCCGTAGTTTGGGGCTATTAGTAAAGACATGTCAACATTTACTACTTTTAAAGTATCAAAATACTATTTTCTATACTATTGAATAGAAACTATATTCATATATCATAAAACAACTCATAAATGGGCATAATATGACATAATATACCTCCTTTTAATTTCCTGGTCATTGTTGCCTTCCTAAAAGCACTTACTGCCCACCAGTCGCGGTGTTGCTTAAGGTGCCTTCCCAGAAACGCATGAGTGTAAAGCCTCCCCCACGGGCACAAAGTCTAACCAACGACGGCATTCGAAGCCCGCTGGCTCTTCATGTAACTGCACTTTACTCTTGGAGGTCATTTTAAATTTCTGTGGTAAGCCCTTGGAAGGCTGTGCGTATGTGATTGCAGGTATCCCACTTATTCTATTTTGGTATTTCAGATACTTCTGAATAATGTAGATACACACATGCACATACACACACTGACTCACAATGCACACTCACACAGTCACTCACAAATACACACACTCATATACATACACACTCAAGCACATTCTCCCACCCACATAGTCACACACACTCACCCACACACACATAAACACACTCACACACATATACTCTCAAGCACACCCTTACCCACATTCACACACCCACACACACATAAATACACACATATATACACATATACACACTCATTCACATACACACTCAAGCAAACTCTCTCACACACACTCACACAAACACACACATACATACTCACACATACCCTCACTCATCCACATACTCGCTCACATACACACATACACACATACACATACTCACACATACGCACACTCAAACATACACACACTTACACATACACACACTCACACATATACACCCACACATACACTCACTCACCAACCCACTCACACACACACACACACACACACACACACACACACACATACAGCTCTTCTCACCCGTCTCCATTCTCTGTCCTATATGACAAGTTCCTAGATGTGGAACTTCTGAGTCAAAGATACAGCCACTTAAACCCTCTTCCTCTTGCCTAGTTGTGTGCAGCGGGGCTCCTGTCGCAGCAGTGTGTGGCTGCTTTCTTTTCTCCCTGATGCAAAATGTCTTTCAGTTCTGCTTTCTGTGGTATGGGATATATCTGAATTTATGATTTTAAACAGTTTTCTTATTTTATATACTCAGTATTGTTGTTTATAAATTTCTTCTGTTATAGGCAGTTTATGCTTTTGTTTTTAATGTTTAAAGCTTTGATACACTGAAAATCTGTGTTGGCATCAAAGACATAACATAAAAATGCCTCATAGATGGCTATTCTGATTGTTTAAATACTTCCTTGAAAATCCACTTTCCTGATCAGATAGACCACCTAAATGGTCCCATAACCCCTAAAGAAATAGAAATGGTCATTGACAGTCTCCCAACCAAAAAAAAAAAGCACAGGACCAGATGGCTTTAGTGCAGAATTCTATCAGACATTCAAAGGAAACCTAATGGCAATACTCTTCAAACTATTCCACAAAATAGAAGGAACATTACCCAACTCATTCTATGAAGCCATGATTTTGCTGATACCAAAACCACACAAAGATCCAACAAAAAAAGAGAACACTAGACCAATTTCCCTTATGAATATTGATGCAAAAATACTCAATAAAATTCTTGCCAATCGAATCCAAGAACACATCAAAACAATCCTTCACCATGATCAAGTAGGCTTCATCCCAGGGATGCAGGGATGGATCAATATATGGAAATCCAGCAATGTAATCCACTACATAAACAAAGAAAAAAACCCCACATGGTCATTTCATTAGATGCTGAAAAAGCATTTGATAAAATTTGGCATCTTTTCATGTTAAAGGTCTTGGAAAGAACAGGAATTCAAGGTCCATACCTAAACATAATAAAAGCAATATACAGCAAACCAGTAGCCAACATCAAACTAAATGGAGAGAAACTTGAAGCAATCCCACTAAAATCAGGGACTAGACAAGGCTGTCCCCTCTCTCCATATCTTTTCAATATAGTACTTGAAGTTCTAGCTAGAGCAATTAGACAACAAAAGGAGGTGAAAGGGATACAAATTGGAAAGGAAGAAGTCAAACTATCACTATTTGCAGATGATATGATAGTCTACTTAAGCGACCCAAAAACTCCACCAGAGAACTCCTACAGCTGATAAACAGCTTGAGCAAAGTGGCAGGTTATAAAATCAACTCCAGCAAATCAGTGGCCTTCCTATACTCAAAGAATAAGCAGGCTGAGAAAGAAGTTAGGGAAATGACACCCTTCAAAATAGCCACAAACAATATAAAGTATCTTGGTGTGACTCTAACTAAACAAATGAAAGATCTGTATGACAGGAACTTCAAGTCTTTGAAGAAAGAAATCGAAGAAAACCTCAGAAGATGGAAAAAATTTCCATGCTCTTGGATTGGCAGGATTAATATAGTAAAAATGGCCATCTTGCCAAAAGCAATATACAGATTCAATACAATCCCCATCAAAATCCCAACTCAATTCTTCATAGACTTAGAAAAAGCAATTCTCAAATTCATCTGGAATAACAAAAAACTCAGGATAGCTAAAACTATTCTCAACAGTAAAAGAACTTCCAGGGGAATCATACCTCAAGCAGTACTACAGGGCAATTGTGTTAAAAACTGCATGGTATTGGTACAGTGACAGGCAAATAGATCAATGGAATAGAATTGAAGACCCAGAAATGAATCCACAGAATTATGGTCACTTGATCTTTGATAAAGGAGCTACAACCATCCAGTGGAAAAAAGATAGTCTTTTCAACAAATGGTGCTGGTTCAACTGGAGGTCAGCATGCAAAAGAATGCAAATTGATCCATTCTTATCTCCTTGTACTAAGCTCAACTCCAAGTGGTTCAAGGACCTCCACATAAGACCAGACACACTGAAACTAATAGAAAAGAAACTGGGGAAGACCCTTGAGGATATGGGCACAGGGGAAAATTTCCTCAACAGAACACCAATAGCTTATGCTCTAAGATCATGAATTGACAAATGGGACCCCATAAAACTACAAAGTTTCTGTAAGGAAAAGGACATTGTCAAAAGGACAAAATGGCAACCAACAAATTGGGAAAAGATCTTTACCAACACTACATCCGACAGAGGGCTTATATCTAAGATATACAAAGAACTCAAGAAGGCTGCTATAAACATAGTGGGGCATGTGTCCTTATTGCATGCTGGGGAATCCTCTGGGTATATGCCCAGGATATAGCAGGGTCCTCCGGAAGTTCATAGCAGCCTTATTTATAATAGCCAGAAGCTGGAAAGAACCCAGATATCCCTCAATGGAGGAATGGATACAGAAAATGTGGTATATATACACAATGGAGTACTATTCAGCAATTAAAAACAATGAATTCATGAATTTTTTAGGCAAATGGATGGAACTGGAAAAATCATCCTAAGTGAGGTAATGCAATCACAAAAGAATACACATGGAATGCAATCATTGATAAGTGGATATTAATTAGCCCTGAAGCTCTGAATACTGAAGATACAATTAGCATATCAAATGATTCCCATGAAGAAGGAAGAAGAGGACCCTAATCCTGGAAAGGCTTGATCCAGCATTGTAGGGGAGTACCAGGACAGAGAAAAGGGAGGGGGAAAGATAGGAGAATGGATGGAGAGAAGAGGACTTATGGGCCATATTGGGGGGGGACTGGGAAAGGGTAAAGCTTTTAGAATGTAAACAAAGAATATAGAAAATAAATTAATAAATAAAAAAGAACTGAAGAAGGTAGACTCCAGAGAGCCAAATATCCCCCTTAAAAATGGGGTACAGAGCTAAACAAAGAATTTTCACCTGAGGAATATCGAACTGCTGAGAAGCACCTAAAGAAATGTTCAACATCCTTAGTCATCAGGGAAATGCAAACCAAAACAACCCTGAGATTTCACCTCACACCAGTCAGAATGGCTAAGATTAAAAACTCAGGAGAAAACAGGTGCTGGCGAGGATGCGGAGAAAGAGGAACACTCCTCCACTGCTGGTGGGATTGCAAGCTGGTACTACCACTCTGGAAATCAGTCTGGCGGTTTCTCAGGAAACTGGGAATGATACTTCTGGAGGACCCTGCTATACCACTCCTGGGCATATACCCAGAAGATTCCCCAGCATGTAATAAGGATACATGCTCAACTATGTTCATAGCAGCCCTATTTATAATAGCCAGAAGCTGGAAAGAACCCAAATGTCCCTCAAGGGAGGAATGGATACAAAAAACTGGTATATATACACAATGGAGTACTATTCAGCCATTAGAAGCAATGAATTCATGAAATTCTTAGACAAATGGATGGAACTGGAGAACATTATTCTAAGTGAGGCAACCCAGTCTCAAAAGAACAGTCATGGTATGCACTCACTGATAAATGGATATTAGTCTAGAAACTTGGAATACCTAAGACACAATTCACATATCAAATGATACCCAAGAAGAAGGAAGGAGTGCCCCCCCCCCCCGTTATGGAAAGGCTCAGTGCAACAGTATAGGGCAATACCAGAACAGGGAAGTGGGAAGGGGTGGATGGGGGAACAGGGGGAGGGAAGAGGGCTTATGGGACTTTCAGGGAGGGGGGATCCAGGAAAGGGAAAATCACTTGAAATGTAAATAAAGAATATATTGAATTAAAAAAATAAATTAACATAAAAAGACATCAAAGACTATATTAATTGAAACATTCTTTTTTTTGCTTGTATTTTTTTGAGTTTCTTTTTTTTAATTTTTTTTATTCGATATAATTTATTTACATTTCAAATGATTTCCCCTTTTCTAGCCCCCCACTCCCCGAAAGTCCTGTAAGCCCCCTTCTCTTCCCCTGTCCTCCCACCCACCCCTTCCCACTTCCCCGTTCTGGTTTTGCCGAATACTGCTTCACTGAGTCTTTCCAGAACCAGGGGCCACTCCTCCTTTCTTCTTGTACCTCATTTGATGTGTGGATTATGTTTTGGGCATTCCAGTTTTCTAGGTTAATATCCACTTATTAGTGAGTGCATACCATGATTCACCTTTTGAGTCTGGGTTACCTCACTTAGTATGATGTTCTCTAGCTCCATCCATTTGCCTAAGAATTTCATGAATTCATTGTTTCTAATGGCTCCATTGTGTAGATATACCACATTTTTTGCATCCACTCTTCTGTTGAGGGATACCTGGGTTCTTTCCAGCATCTGACAATTATAAATAGGGCTGCTATGAACATAGTAGAGCATGTATCCTTATTACATGGTGGGGAATCCTCTGGGTATATGCCCAGGAGTGGTATAGCAGGATCTTCTGGAAGTGAGGTGCCCAGTTTTCGGAGGAACTGCCAGACTGATTTCCAGAGTGGTTGTACCAATTTGCAACCCCACCAGCAGTGGAGGAGTGTTCCTCTTTCTCCACACCCTCTCCAACACCTGCTGTCTCCTGAATTTTTAATCTTAGCCGTTCTGACTGGTGTAAGATGAAATCTCAGGGTTGTTTTGATTTGCATTTCCCTAATGACTAATGAAGTTGAGCATTTTTGCCACAACTATTGTTCATTGAGGTGTAAATTTTCTGATCTCAAACAATGAGCTGAAGTCTGAATTGCCCGATGGAGTCACTATTGCTATGCACCGTTGCCTGTAAACCTTCCATCCCACCAGAAGGATATGGACACAATCTGTTTTCCATGTAGAAACCACTTCTGTTTTTATATCTTTGATTGATTTCCATATTTCATTCATCACTTTGTTTTTGTTCTCTTTGTCTATACTAAAAAAAAAAAAAATCCACTTTCCCCCACTGTTGTGCGATGCCATCTTTTATTTTTGAGACAGGGTTTTTCTGTATAGCCCAGGCAGACCTAGAACTCACTCTGTAGACCAGGCTGGCGTCTAACTCAGAAATCCACCTGCCTCTGCCTCCCAAGTGCTGGGATTAAAGGCGTGCGCCACCACCGCCCAGCTGAATGCCATCTTTATTCATAATCTAAATTTACCGTTATATCTCTCTCTTTAGAAAATTTAAACATGGTACATGTGCATATACCATGTTGTGCAGGTGGAAGCTAGTGGACGAGATACGGGGCTCTGTTCTCTCCTATCGTGGGCTCCAGGGCAATTGAATGCAGGCCATCGGGCTGAGCAGCAAATGCCTTTACCTACTGTGCCATCATGCCTGACTCTTATCGGTACACCTAACTTCATCTATTAGTAATTGCATCGGATACAGGTTTCTTCAGAACTAATGAGGTTAAAAAGCTTTAAGGTATGAGTCTCTCGGTGTGTGTGTGTGCATGTTTATTATATACATTTCTATGTATGGCTGCCACGTTCAGAGCCCTGCGGCTAATGGAACAGTGTCTTGTTCTGTCACTCTCTGCCGTCTCTTGAGATAAGCTATCTCACTGAATCAGGAGCTGCCAATTCTTGGTGAGGCTGGTTCCCGACAATCCCCAGAGAGAAACTCCTTCTCTGTCCTAGTACAGTAGTTAAAGTTACAAGCTCCATGCCTGTTTTTTAAAAATTAATTAATTAATTTATTTTTAATGTCAGGGATCTCAACTCAGGACCCAAGCACTCTTCTTCCCCAGCTATCTCTCCAGCCCTAGAGTATTCATCTTTCAATTCCCACTTAGCATCCCACCGCTTAACCCCTCCTACTCAATGACTCTAATTTCTCCCGGAGGGGATGTCTTAGCTATCCAGAGTGTGTCATGCTTTTGCAGAGGACAGGGGTAGGTTCCAAGGAGACCACACACACTGCATGCATGCATAAATGCAACACAATCATTAAGCTCCCCACAGGGAAGATATTATTAGTACAGAAGTGAAGTTACAACGCTTCCTGAAGGGATATCTTACATATTCAACTGTTTCAAATTTTTGTTCAAATGTGCCTTTCTGTGAGGATTTATTTACTCTGATTCTCTGTAGAATTATGCCCCACCTGTTTCCTAGATCGTATCCCTTCAAGAATGGTTTTCAGCATTTCACAATTTATCTATTTAGATGGTCTGCTTTTATAGTGAGTATGCATCTCACTACTGGAGGGCGTGCTCACTGGAGCAGGGGTTTTACCCTTTGAGGTCCCTCTTTAGCACCTAGAATTACACCTTACATATACGTTAAAATATACAGACATCAGCACCACACATTAAAAAAAGCCCTCAATACTTTATAGATAGAATTTTTCCAAGATGACATAAGGAAAGTGCCTCTAGTTGATTTAAATAGAGAGCAAGTGTAGATTACCTAAAGTCCTTGGTGGATGCTGAAAACTTATGATATAACATTAAACATTTCTGTTAAGAGCCATCTGTTTTGCTGTTGTGATAAGATCACATCAGAGATGCTTCACATCTTGGATAGGGAATAGGACCCAGGAAGCAGTGGCTTCCCAGAGGGTAGTAGGTTGGAAGTTAACAGATGTGCTGGTAGAGTTCCCATGAATCCCCGACTAGCATCTGTTTTGAGAAACAAAGTAGTTTTCATCTGTTAATAGAAATGACCGCAGAAGTATTTCACTAGAAAGAGAATTCCCTAAAATGTAAGCTCTGTGGAACAACCTTCATATTGTTCAAAACAAAGGCCCTTTGTTTCTAATTTACTATTAAAACGACCCATTGTGAAGATACTCGTTTCTGGAAAGTTTTAGGCTCAGGATGTGGCAACTATTATTTAAAAGATGAGAGGAGCCTTTAATCCCAGCCCTTGGGAGGCAGAGACAGGCAGATTTCTGAGTTCAAGGCCAGCCTGGTCTACAGAGTGAGTTCCAGGACAGCCAGGGCTGCACAGACAAACCCTGTCTCAAAAAACCAAACCAAATAAAATAAAATAAAGTAAAATATAAGATGAGAGGAAAGGAGGGAGGGAGACAGGAGGGAAGAGGAAGACAGAGAGAGGGGGAGGAAAGGGTGAGAGAGAAGAGAAAAAGGGGGGAGGAAGGCAGCTCTTTTGGAGACTCATCCCAGTAGCTTGACTGGGGAAAGGAAGCACTGCTGGGAACACAGACCCTGGAGGAGGACCTCCCTCCATGCTGACACAATTACCCCAAGACAGGGCTCAATGTCAGCCTGCAGGAGCTGCAACCAGCGACACCGAGAAGCAAAAATCTGGGGATCTCTAGCCAATGCCACCCTTTGCGTTTGTGCTATTTTTAGCCCAGGGTTGGCAGCCTTTAGGCCTGATTCCTATTCACCTGATGAGAAAATGGGGAGGTTGCAGCTCTTAGATAGAAGAACGTCAGTCTGCAGCGGTTTTGGATTAGCAATTTTTTTATTCCATATATTCTTTATTTACATTTCAAGTGATTTTCCCTTTCCTGGATCCCCCTTTCCCCGAAAGTCCCATAAGCCCTCTTCCCTCCCCGTTCCCCCATCCATCCCTTCCCGCTTCCCTGTCCTGGTATTCCCCTACACTGCTGCACTGAGCTTTTCCAGAACCAGGGGCCACTCCTTCCTTCTTCTTGGACACCATTTGATGTGTGCATTGTGTCTTGGGTATTCCAAGCTTCTAGGCTAATATCCATTTATCAGTGAGTGCATACCATGATTGATCTTTTGAGACTGGGTTGCCTCACTTAGGATGATGTTCTTAGACAAATGGATGGAACTGGAGTGCATCATCCTAAGCAATTTTTATTAGCAATGTTTTTGGATAAAAACTGTGGTAGCCACACGTTTTGGTCTTAATGTGGATTTTGCAGCCTGGCTCACCAGGACTCGTCTCTTCTTTCTTGAAATGGTGGTGTCTCTTCCTTCCCCTTCATTCCAGATGGGGAGAAAGGGCTCCCGTCTACACCGCGGCCACGGAGATGTGATTCTATCCTTAGTCTTTCAGACAAAAAACCTTGCTTAGAAGATTTGTTACTAGCTCCAACTTCATTCTCACTGCCTAACTTCTCCCACTCAATGCCTGGCCGTTCTTCAAAAAACAAAACAACAAAACAAAAAACCAAAACAAAAAACAAACAAAAAAACAAATCCAAAAACTAGATTGTTGAGAGTTTTGTATACATTCACAGGCAAAAAAAAAAAAAAAAATCTATTTATCAAGTATCAAGTATGTCAAATGAGTAAATATATATTAGGGAAAAGCAGCACAGACATATTTATTAGTGTATATCTCCAGAATGGATGTCTAGATAGGCTAGGTCTTTTTATTCCATTACTTGGAAAAGTCTTGGTGAGCTGAGATCTTAGAAACCATAAGAAAAGGCTGGAGAGATGACTCAGCCATTAAGAGCACTTACTGCTCTTCCAGAGGTCCTGAGTTCAAATCCCAGCAACTACATGGTGGCTCACAACCATCTGTAAAGAGATTTGATGCCCTTTTTTGGTGCGTCTGAAGACAGCCACCGTGTACTTAGATATAATGATAAATAAATCTTAGGGCCAGAGCTAGCAGGGCCGATGGGAACTGGCAGGGTCCACCAGAGTGAACAGAGGTCCTGAATTCAAATTCCCAGCAACCACATGATGGCTCACAACTATCAGTACAGCTACAGTGTACTTATATACATTAAACAAATAAATAAATCTTTAAAAAAATAAAAGAAACCATAAGAAAATGAGAACCTGTTCTGAATAGAAAACATAGCATATGCAAAAAAGGGTTGGAATAAGGAGCACTGGGGTCTGTGTTTGGTTTCAGACACCCAGACATATGCTGAGGTGCATAGTTTATGTACCAAAGCAGATCTGGGCTCCAGGTTGTCCCAGCATCCCTCAGACCTACCTGGCATAGCCTGCCCCCAACTCTGAAATTTCTAGCCTGGGTCTGGCCTGCCCTTCCCACAGAGTCTCCTCCCTATATAATGCAGACATTTTGGTCTCTCTCTTCTCCCTTCCTCTCTCTCTCTCTTCTCCTCCCCCCCCCCTCTCTCTGTGTCTCTCTTTCTTTCACTCTCTGTTAGGGTTTTCATTGCTATGAAGAGACACCGTGACTAAAGCAACTCTTATAAAGGCAAACACTTAATTGGAGCTGGCTTACAGTTTCAGAGATTTAGTCCTTTATCATCATAGCAGGAAGCATGGCAGCATGCAGGCAGACTTGGCTGTGTCTTGATTCCAAGGCAGCCTCAAAGCCCACCCCCACAGTGATGCACTTCCTCCAACAAAGCCACACCCATTCCAACAAAGCCACACCTCCTAATAATGCCACTCCCATGGGCCAAACATATTCCAACCACCACACTGACCATCTCTCGCTCTCGGCCTGAACGCTCTGCTCTTTTTCTCTTCCCTCTTCCGTCTTTGTCCCTCCTGATGGGAATAAACCTGCCTATGTATATTTTAATCTGGCTTGAATTGACTCATTTTACGAGTAGAGAAATAATTTATCAGTTTAGAGTTTTAACCAATACGTTTTGGTAGTTCGAAATTATTTAACTATACTTTTAGAATTCATTTATTCATTTATTTATGATGTTTTAATTTCCTTATTTAAAAACAATGTATTTCTTATTATTTATGTGTACATGTATGTGCTTGTGTGTATTTGTATGCACTGTGTGGATGCATGTGCCCCCTGGAGGCCAAACGAGAGCATTGGATAACCTGGAACTGGATTTATAGGAAGTTGTAAGCCACCTGAAGTGGGTGCTCTGGGACCCAGACCAGGTCCTCTGCAAGAACAGTGAGTGTCCTTAACCACTGGACCATCTCTTCTGCTCCTTTCTTCTCCTCTTTGTTCTCATTATATATATAAAATTAGGGGTTCAAGGTTAGCTTCGATATATAGCAAATTTGAATACATCCTGGGTCACATAAAAACCAAACAAGCAAACACACCAAACAAAATATATATAATTGCTGTGAATTACAGCCACTGTCTTGTGTTGTAAGGCAGTAGAGTTTATTCCTCTTAGCTTACTGTACTTAGAAACCTAATCTTCCTCCCTCTATTTTTCCTCCCCTCCTACTATTTCTAGTATCCAGTCACTACCATACAAATAGCCAACAAGCATGTGGGAAGATACTTTACATTACTAATCATTAAGGAGGTGCAAATCAAAAGAGCAGTGAGAAAACATACCAGTTTCCCCTGAGTTAGACTGGCTGTGACCAACAGGATGGAAAGGAACTGACTCCGGTCACTATGATGGTAGGGATGGAAATTAGTGGGGCCATTTTGGAAAACAGTTGAAGTCTCTTTAAAAAGTACAAATAGAACTACCATGTGACCCAGCTACCCTGCGAATGAGTATATACCCAAAGGAAATTAAATAAATAGACTGAAGAGACACAGATGCTCCCATTGTTATTGTAGAACTACTCATAATATCCAAGCTATGGAATCAGCTAAGGTATCCATTGATAAATGAGTAATTAAAGAATACATGGGATATGTGTGTGTATGTGTATATGTATACACACACACATATAAGCACAGAGGAACATTATTCAGCCATTAAGATGAAATTCTTTCATTTGTTGCGTGTAAGAAACTAGAAGATACTAGAGTAAGTGAATCAGACACAAAAAGACAAACACAATGTGTTCTAACTTTTAAGTGGAAATGTTATTTATTTTTCAGACATTAGGTAAATGCTCAGTAGGTGCTACTTTTTTCCCCCCTCTGAAAACTACCAAGTTAATAACCAGTGCTGTCCTGCAAACTTGCTCAGAACTTTAACAGGAAGATCATTTAAGCTGAGTCTTAGATGTCTACACAGTCTGAGGGGGAAAGGACAGGGGTGGCTCCAAGATGGAAGTTGTCAGTGTGAGCTGCAGGGTTAGCGTGAAGCAGAGGGGGATGGATACAGGAAGGCTTGGAGAGTGTATCTTACAGAGATCCGGTAAGACTTGTAATGTTACTTTAAAAACTGGGCAGTGAAATAAAATAAAAAGAACTACTACTTTGACTTAATAAAAATACAAAAACTTCATTTCTGTATTTTCATGGAAATGTGCAAGTATTTTTTTTTGCTATTTTTGAAAATAATTTTTCATAAAGTATATTCAGATCACGGTTTTCCCTTCCTCATCTCTTCTTAGATCTTCTGCACCTCCCAACTCATCCAACTCTAAGCCTTCTTTCTCTCTCTTTTTAGAGAAAAAGGCTAATAAGTAAACAGAAAAGAATCAAACAAAGCAAATAGACAAACAGAAAAAAACAATAATAAAGAAAACACAGGAGAAACACAAATACACACATATACACATACATACACTCATATATACATACACATACACACACACATGCACACATCTCATCTCAAAATCCAAACACCTCCATGTTGTCCTAGCCACCACCTAAAGGCATCTCCAATTTTATTTATCTTCAATTTTATTTATTCTAAATCCCACGCTATCATCCATTCCTGTTCCGACATGCTGGACTTCCCATGTCAACGACTTTATGCAGGCAATCTGCGTCTGCAGGCTGCCCCTTTCCCGCCCCCACGCCCTCCAATCCTATCCACAGGCCAGTGCCAAGCAGCCCGCAGGAAGTTGGGCTAGGAAGATGGGGAGAAGTCATCCTGTGGTAGGGGGTGCTCGTCCTCTGTGATGTACATCTCTGTACCAACTCGCAGTTGGCTATTAAACGTAGATACACAGTGTGCACAGCTTCACTCTTCCTGTAGGCGCGGGTCCCATTTCTATGACTTTCCCATCTGCCGGGGTATTTCCTAGGCCCATCACCCCACGCATATTACATACTCTTTATGATCCGGGTTTGCTGCAGATCCTACACTTCTAGTTCCTCCATTCTTTTGCATTGTTTTCCTGGTACATTCACTGCCAGAATATTCTTTGACTCTCAGTGGACTTCCATTCTGGCAAGGTGTACTCACCACTTCGGGACTTTGTTGACTTCCGTCTTGAATTCCAGAATACACATCCCTTTGAGTTTCTTTCAGCATCTACGAGAGAGGTTACCTCTCCGAGTTCTTCTTTAAGCGGTATTTAGGAAGTCTGCGCCATTTCACATCATGAGATGTTTGTAATGAAGGCTCTGAATATTCTCTTTTAATGACTTATTTTTATTTTATATATAGGCATTTTGCCTGGATGCATATTTCTGCACCACTTGTGCCTGGTGTCTGTGGAGGTCAGAAGAGTGTATTGGATCCCTTGGAACTGGAGTTATGGACTGTTCTTAGCTCTGGTTGTGGGAGCTGGGAATCAAACCCAGGTCCTCTGTATGAGCAGCGCTCTTACCTGCCGAGTTATTTCTTCACTCCAGACCGGAATATTTTCATCAGTTTGGCATGTGGCTGAAAGCGGCTGTCTTTTCTTTTATGTTTTTCTCATTCTGAGCAGGTCGCACTCTACCCTTGAAGCCGGAGCTGGGGTACCACCCAGCATGCTCTGCGCCTTCAAGTTGGGGTTTCCTAGCCGTCATCTCGACCACCCATATAGACCCTTGCGGCCACATTTTCTATGTCTAGGTTTTTGTCGATTCTGTAACACTTCACACTGAGGCGTGGAATTACGACGTGATGGTTATTCTTTGATTACGCGTGGGAGCTCCCGTGGCAAGGCAGAGAGGCTGAGTCATCTTAGGGAGCCAGAAACCATTTATTGTCCAGTAGCCAAAGCGTCCGTGACTATCATTACTTGTGAGATGCCTCCTGGGAAAGAAAGGACAGTTGAGGTCTATTAATGGGGCCAGACTCTCCTGAAATCTTATCATTGATCTTCCTTATACACATACATAGGACACACACAACCGAGTAAGAACATCTCTGATCAAAAGAACATGTCCGTTATTTATTGCTTTGAATACCAGGTAAACTACTTCATTCAAAATTTCACAGTCAGGATGACCTTCAAGGGTGGCTAGAGCCTCAAATACCATGGTAATAGGATCTGAATTCTTTTTTTATGAGACACTTTTCCTGAAGGCCAGAATGCCAACAAGTTATCAGTTGTCACCGTCCAGAGGCAGACTCCTCTCTGGGTAGCCAGCATTTACTGGAAGCAGGAAGAGAGGAAATGTTAAGGATTATGGGGCTCTGGCATTCACCATAGAAAACGCTGACAGTCTGCTGTAGGCTGCCAGCAACACCCCTCTCTGCAGGGACAAACGTATTGACCAGCCCCCCTTCGGAGGGCAAGTGACCTCCCTAGCGGGAGAGTCTGGCTTAATCCCTCAGTGTCTCTGAGGGCAGGCCCCGCAGGATGCTGTTGCCAGGAATCAAAGATAGTTGTTACCTTGACAGCAGGAGTGCAGCCTGCATGCGTCTTCCCTGGTCCCCATGTGGTCCTTCACCGTGAGGCTTGCATGTTTACACCTGTGCATGACTCGGGAAGACAGCCCATGTGTTCTCTATGGCTCTCTTCGTCGGGAGGCAGTGCTGAGACAGCAGGTCCGCTTCTTCTCGCCCTTGGCTGCTCTTCTAGAGGTCAGCTGATGGGACTTCTTCAGCCAGAGGGGGCTCTCTCAGGGAAGACAGCATGAGTCCTGAGATGAAGCTAGGTGAGTGAGGGGCACCTCTGTCTTCCAGGAGCTGGTTACTGCACGCTCCCAGACGTGGGGCTGCGGAGGGGGCTATTTTTAGTTTCCTCTGTGCCACACGGGGTTGCCAGACAATTCCCAACAGGTAGTCCCCACCCCCGCTGCGATTCTCTTTTGATCATTTCGCCTCTGCATATTCAAATAAGTTGGAGATTTCTTGTGCTAATGGCTATATGTGATTGGTGGGAACACTGGAGACTATTTTTTATTAAGATTGATTTAGTCCATTTTAGGTGTTGAACGTTTTGCCTGAGGTATGTGAGCACCACGTGTGTGTTTGGTGCTGTGGAGGTCAGAAAAGGGGGTCGAATCTCCTGGAACTGGAGTTACAGGTGGTTGTGAGCCACCATGTGGGTGCTGAGGCCTGAACCCTTCTGGAAGAGCAGTTAGTGCTTTTAACCACTGCACCATCTCTCCAGGCCATTTTAACTATTTTAAAATTAATATATTAGTACACAGTCAATGTCCTTTGTTTATTATTAGATCCATAACTTTTTAATTACCCTACTAATAATGATTCACCTTTAACAAAGACTTTTCCCTACCAATCAGTACTTTAATATGTTTGATGTGAGCGGGCGTATTGATATTATTATCACCGTTATTTTATGTATTTAAAGCTCACATACATGGTATCTTTAGCTATATAACAAATTCCAACTTTATTTCTCCATTCACACTTAAGTTTTCGATATTCTTTTTTTAAAAGATTTATTTATTTATTATATGTAAGTACACTGTAGCTGTCTTCTGACACACCAGAAGAGGGCGTCAGATGTCGTTACAGATGGTTGTGAGCCACCATGTGGTTGCTGGGATTTGAACTCAGGACCTCTGGAAGAGCAGTCAGTGCTCTTAACTACTGAGTCATCTCTCCAGCCCATTTTCAATATTCATGTATTAAATGTCATCCGTTCATTTATAACTACTATAAGGACTGTATTTGACATGGGGGGGGGGCTGGCTCAGTGGATACAGCAGTTACTGTTAAACCTGAGAACCTGAGTTTGGGTCCCTGGAGCCTCATGTAAAGTTAGATTCAGCACCAACATCTGTAACCCCAGTTCCTACTGCAAGATGGGAGGTAGAGACAGGAGAGTCTCCACAGCTCCCAGCTCAGTCAGCCTGGCATGGGCACCAGCAAACACCCAGCCTCAGTCAAGTGCAGCACCCCAGGTTGTCTGATGATCTCCACACGTGCTCAGTGGCACTCCTGTGCTGTGGCCTGCTCCCCTGCTCATATGTGCACACCCCACACGCCAGAGATTTGAAAAAAGGTTACACCTTAAGAAATGTATCCATTTTCAATGATAAGCCAAATAGCTTTCTTTAAACGTTTGCTCTAGTATCTCTTAAAAATTATATTATTAGTAACTGATTCTGATGACCCCAGGCTTCAAGTCTTTGGGTCTGGTGTTGAAGGAAAAGAATTGATACTTGAGAATTGCTACAGCAGCTTGAGGAGACAGAGGACACAGTTATGGGCTCGGAAATAAGGGACTGAAGAGAAGATCTAAAAAGTTGGATTGAGAAAGATGTAGTGTTTAGGGACAGCAAGGGTTTGGGGTAGTAAGTACTTGAACCTACTGCTCTTTACCAAGTACACAGATCTCTCTCTACGCCTTAAAATAACTCTGAGTCCTGGGGGTGGGAAATGACCAAAATATATAGTATAAAAAAATTTAAATAAAAACCTCTGAGTGTCAAGTTTTTTTTTAATAGATAGTTTATAGTCATTCTGAGTGCTAAATTAAATAATTGTGTAAGGCTTATCTTGCAGTGCCAGGCGTATGGAGAGCGTCTTTGTCATGACAAATGGCTTTTAGCTTAGTGGAAGGCACTCTTTTGTGCATGGGTCTACTTTTGCCTCCAGTGACCTTCCACTCCTGTGTGTGTGTGTGTGTGTATGTTTCAGAAGACAAGAGAGGGGACTTCCAGAAAATATCTAATTCCTTTTTCAGAGGCCAGTTGGACTTCTCGATGTGCTGAGACTTCTGTATTAATTCAAGGGAATCCTACATTCTACATTACTTAGCATCTTCTATAAACATCATTAATAATGAGCTATGAAAATTACCCTGAAATATAGTTTATAAGACTGACCTGAATAATTTCCCTGACATTCGATACAATCTAAGTCAGTCTATTCATATTCCATACTAACAGAAGTGAGGTCTTCATGAGTATTTATTTAAAGTATCCTCAAATACTTAGCTGGGCATGTGGCGCACACCTTTCATCCCATCACTCAGGATGCAGAGGCAAGAGGATCTCTGTGAGTTCGAGACCTTCGGCACAGCAAACCCTAAGCCAGCCAAAACTGCACAGAGGCGCCCTCTCTCAAAACATAAACAGGCAGACAGACAAAGTAAAAAGGTTCCCCCAGATGAAGACTTTTTTAGCGAATAGAGGTTTATATGCACAGATAAAGGGAGCAGAGGGGTTATCAGTTGGGGTAGGAGGGCTTTGTAGCTCAAGGGATTTAGTGACTCCATTTTTATTCTTGTAAAGACTGTTTCATGCTTTATTTGAGAGTATTAGTCAGACAGAAGTAGATGCTACAGAAAGAGATGATATTTGTTTCTGGCTAGTAAAATGCTCGGGATGTAGGCAGAACAACAGGACTTAAAGCAGAATCTCCTCAAAGTTGGAGGCTTCCCCCCCAAGCTTGAGAAAAATAGTAACTGGTAGAGATTATTTAGTTTGGATAACTCTATGAAGACGAAGAAGTTGCTGTGAAGGTCGTAGCCAGAAATACAGGAAGAGGGGAGGATGCTGAAAACGAGGGAATCCACACAGCAGACTGTTCCCATTGCAAAGGAAAGATTTTCAAAGCTTCTGAAAGCATCAATCCTGTAGATGAACTGAGGGAGCTGTGCTGGAGAAAGTCCAGATTCTCATGCAGCCAGCGGAGAGGCTGCGGCCAGCGGAGAGGCTGCGGCCAGCTCACAGTACGATTCTATGAGTGTTCCGGATTTTCATAGGAACACAGCAAGACATGGCTTTGGGAAACACAGCATATCCCTTCTCCTAATAATAGCTTTTGTTTATTCCTTATTTTTATACACAACATGTAGACTTGCTTCTCCTAAATATAATAATATCTGTAGTAAAACTAAGCAACGTAAACGTTCTTTCCTTTTTTTTTTTTTTTAAAAAAACTGCATTTGCATAATAGCTATCTGGTCTTTGAGGACCATTAGTGGCCTGTATATGGAACAACCCAGTCTGGCAAGAGAAACTCTTATTACAGGATACAGGACACTGTAAGCATCAACTGCAGTTCTGGCAAGGCTAGTCCAGATACGATTTTTAGTCAAAGCCTCATTTTTAGTTTCAATTAGTTTTACAGAGTTAAAATCATCATGGTTGATGGGTTTCAGTTGATTTGTATTTTGCTATATTTCAGTTAAAAATAGATATATATGTCTTATTATAGTAAAACTTTCATTTTGCTGTGGTGGTGGTGGTGGTGGTGGTACACGCCTTTAATCCCAGCACTTGGGAGGCAGAGGCAGGTGATTTCTGAGTTCGAGGACAGCATGGTCTACAGAGTGAGTTCCAGGACAGCCAGGGCTATACAGAGAAACCCTGTCTTGAAAAACCACAAAACAAAACAAAACAAAAAAACCCCCAACAAAACCAACTTTCATTTTGACAAATGTGAAAAATTGTTATTTGTATTTATACAGTCAAAACCCCAAAACTAGATTAGTAGAGACAAATAAACTTTTTTCTTTTGAGAGAGGATCTTTTAAAGACCAGGCTAGCCTATAAATCACTATGTAGCCAAGGCTAACTTTGAACTCCCTATCCTCCTTTCTCTGCCTTCTAAGTACAAGGACTGCAAGAATGGACCACATGCCCAGTACATTTATAGACTTTCACAGGGAGAGGTTTGCAAGACAAATTTCCCATACTTTATTTTTTTTAGCAAGAAGTCTTTTATTTTGAAAGACAACTAATATATTTTTCTTCATTTAGAATCTAAATTTCAGTTCGTATATGTGCACACACAAATATATATACATACATGCATATAAAAGTAGAAAATAGAGGAAGATACACTTGTCTTTAGGAAGGAGAAGGAGGAGCAAGGGGAGATAACTGACCATTTGCGATCATATAGATGATGAAGAAGGAGACCTATAAAAAGGAGTTTGGGGGATGCAGGTATGTGGGGCGGGGCAGCAAGTTTACAAAGTGTAATGATCTGTATATATGCAAATGCCCTAATTAAAGCCATTACTTTGTCTGCTAAGTAAATGTCAAAGGGACATCTAAAAATACTTTAATTACTTAAAATTACTGTGACAGGGTCTCACTATGTCCTGGACTCACTATGTTGATCAGGTTAGACTCACAGAGATCCTCGTGCCTCTGACGAGTGCTGGGGTTTAAGGTGTGCGCTCCTATGCCAAGCTGAAATCCTTGATGTTTATATCTCTTTCTAGTTAATGGGAATGTGCACACTATACTACATCAGCAACAAAAGCAGCAGAACTGAGAACACAGACTCTAAGCCTAAAACCTGGGAGGGAGGGTGATCTGGATTTAAGGGTTACCGGTATCACTTTACCACCGAAAGATGTTGTCTGAAGTACACTATGAAATGATTTTTCTTTTCACAGATATCCAGTTGTTTTGTGACCTCCGCTGGCTACAAACCTGAGCACAGATGCTTGACCTATTGTGAGTACGAAAGTCATCTGTAACGCACCCCCCCCCCTTGGTTTTACTTAAGAAAGATTTGAACTGTAAGCGGGTGGGAACAGGAGCAGCTTTTGTTTTCTTAGGCAAGTGTTCTACCCTGGTTCAGAGCCCGTAAGCTGTGTCAGTCTGATCTTGTTCATTTCAATATCCTGAGCTACTTCGTGATGGTGGTGGGTACTCTGTAAGTCACCTAGGGTTTCTGAAGATGATTATGGACAGAATAATACAGAGATGCATTTGTGCCTCCTGGGTTTCTGTATAAAACTCTATGTCCCATTCCTTGTAAGCAGACATCTATTTGGTCTTACAGTGGTTTTCCCCTTGTGCATCTTCTTGAAATTTAGTCCAAAGATGATAGTTTTTAATCTTTAAATAGAAACACATTGGAGAGGAGTGATGAGACACCATTTGGGATTGTTGGCAATTTTAAATGTTCAAAACCCAAAATCACACAAGCAAGGGTACAGGGAGCCCCATCCTGTTGACTAGATGATCTAGCCAGCAGTTGGTGCTGGCACCAAATTATTAGCCAGACTGGTCAAAAAAAAAAAAAAAATCACAGGGGCTGGTAATTCTGTCCTCTGTGGAAAAAAAGATCTAAACTGTATCTCTATATTTTTTTAGGACACGGATTTTTCTAGTAGATTTTTGATTGTAAGAAAAAAAAATCTAGGGATATGACAAGGAAAGATGAGAGTGGAGCAAAGAATCGTGAGATGTGGTGGGGACTCTTCCTTTCATCGTTGGCGGGGAGTTGGGCTATCAAATCCTGTATTAGCAGGATGTCTCAACCTGGCTCGCAGCTCTGCATGCTGCTTCACATATTTATGGTTAGAGGAAAAGGCCCCAGGAAGAACGGACTGGAAAAGTACCCATACTGCTTGTAAGATCTTGTGTGGTGTGGGGTTAGCGTGCCCAGATCCTTTTCCAAGCATTAAGCAGCATGCAGCATCTATTTTGGGCATCATATTACCAACAGGGCACATGGTTCTGATGATGCAGAAAAGGGCTTTCATGGAGGTTTACATTTAATTCAACAGTGCTATAGTAGCCAAGGCTGCCTTTCTAGTTTTATAGATGATGTTAATTTCCTAGCCTGGCTTTTACCTTTCTGGGTCTCAGTTCTTAGTACAAATAAGGATTTGTGGCCAGAAGACACACTAGAATTTTGCAGAGTCCTGTGTGCTAGTGGGTTGTTAGGCACACATGGTGTATGGTTAACAGCATCCTTGAGTCTTGTTTTGTTTTCTAACTAATTTTGCACAGTAAACTTAGGTCATCTGTCGCTCTTTTAGGGACAACAACAAGAAGCTGAGCGTTCTGTTCAAATGTTGGTGTGCAGTCGGTGTGGGAGTCCTCATTTTCCCAAGCCAGGTCATCCCTACCCTCCAGAAGTCTTCAATGAGGTTCCTCGGAGCCTAGCTTTGCATTAATTAGCTTTATTCTGCGGACCTTTCGTTTGTATACAGCCACAAGTGTCGTCAGGATGAAAGTGATGATTGTTTAACAGAGATTTAGGCATTTTCCCCTTCAAGTATTGTCTAGTATGATCCCACGGGCTGTTTTCACTCATTGTATGAGCACACCCATTTCAGAATGCTGTGAGCTTCTGTTGAGAAGGGCTTCCCAAGTCTTTATGGTATACTTTTGGAATTTGGAAAGCTCGAACCTTTCCTACATGGGGTTGCAAAGCCATTTGGTACTTACTCTTTGATGAGATACGGGAGCCAGCAAACAGCAGGTACAACCTCACATCCTGGAAAAGATCAATGGTAGAGCATTTGATCGCAGAAGAGCAGAAACGAGCTTCAGGGGGGATGATGCTAAAGGCCAGATGGCCCGGCAGGCTCTGCCAAGATGCCCAGAGGCCCTCGAGTGGCCGAGCCAACAAATGGACTGTGCTCTGCCTGTTACACAAGCAGCGCAGGGTTGTTTTGCACGACTCCAGGATTAAGAAAAGGTGGGACCTGCAAATTTGCTGCTTCCTAGTGTGGCTGGACATGAGGTGTCTGTGCCTGCTGCTCTTTGTTTATTGGCTCAATTGACCATCGACTGTGTAGACTTTGTTTGAATGGTGTTTGAAGATCACTGACTGCCCTCCCTTATTCAGTGACTTAGTAGGGGTCTGGGGAATGCTAGGCAACATGTTATGGCTGGATGTATGACAGAGAACAAAACAAAGCTGTGTCTCACCCTCATCTAGTGTGGATAATTTAAAAAAAACCCAGAGTGAATAGTTACAATAATTCATACAAGAGCTTTAAAAGAAAAGATGACATTGAATTTTATAGTTGCACATAGCAAGTGAAGCTTAATACAACCAGGAAGCCAGAGAAGGGCACTGTGGGCTTTGTTCATATACAAGGAGTGTGTACAAATACAGAGTAGAACTTTGAAGTGACTTAAGGAAATAGTCCATGTAACAGAATGGCTTTCTTGAGATCATTAAGATGGAGATTTTTCTGTATATTTGAGTGACTGGAGGGGGAAGTGGAAGATGAGGAGGTCTTGGAAGATTCCAGTAGCTTTTTCGTCCTTCCTGTAGCATAGGCTACAAGACAGGCATTAGGAAGGCAAGGAGACAGCGCTTGATGAATTCGTGGGGGAGCACCCTCATAGAAGCAGGGGAGAGGGGATGGGATGGGGGTTTCTGGAGGGGAAACAGGGGAAGGGGATGCCATTTGAAATGTAAATAAGTAAAATATCCAATAAGAAACAAACAGACAAACCAACACACAAAACCAAGAAAAGCAGAACAGGAAAAAAGGAGCCAAAGAGAAACCTCAAGAAGCATATACAGACACTGAGATACATACATTTAGATCCAGAGAAAATTAAAAAAAAAATACAATTAGAAACCATACTATATAGAGAAAATATCTGCAGGGTAAAAAGGTCCCCAGACAAAGCATGGGGAGTCACAAAACCCTCCCCAAGTGCCACTGAGGTCATCCTGGGCCATAGAGCCTGCTCTTAAGGCTGGTTTATATGTCCTGTGACCCTCCACTGGAGAAAACGAGCTTTTCCTTTGACGGAGTTTATCAACTGGAGAACGCTTCTAGGTTATCAATAGAATTGTGTCCAGTTCCCCTCTCAAT
Organism: Apodemus sylvaticus; assembly: GCF_947179515.1. Classification (NCBI taxonomy): domain Eukaryota; kingdom Metazoa; phylum Chordata; class Mammalia; order Rodentia; family Muridae; genus Apodemus; species Apodemus sylvaticus. The sequence continues at coordinate 20,634,243 of NC_067482.1, read as the reverse complement.
GCCGAGAGTCCATCCGGGTTAGACCTGAGCAGGCCCTGTGCAGGCCCTGTGCACGCTGCCTGAGTCTCTGTGAGTTCAGAGGTATGTCAGTCCTCTTGCGTCTAGAAGGCCTTGTTTCCTCAGTGTCCTCCATTCCAGCTGACTCTTCTACTCTTTCCACCTCCTCTTCCATAGGTGAGCCGGTTGTAGCTGTGACCCTAACAGCATCTTAATTATTTCAAGTGCATAGTTTGATGTTGTTAAGTACATTTATATTATTGTACAGTGATCATTATTTTAGGATTCTCTTAACCATCAAAAACCAGACTCTATACCCATTAAAGTCTTTTACAGGCTTAAGATCACGCCTGTCTCACATTAGTATAGTGTGTGTGTGTGTGTGTGTGCATGTGTGTGTGTGTGTGAGACACACATGCACATGTGCACATGTACATGTGTGTGTGTCAATGTGAACAGCATGCAGACATTGGGTCTCAGTCCACTATGTGGAGCCCCCGGAAAGACCTCAAGTAGGTGGTCTTCTAGCTGAGTCATCTCATTGGTCTCTTCCCTTCATCTTCTTTTTGGTTAACTATTTGCATGCAATAGGCATTTTGGGATTTTTGGATATACCGAGAGTTTCTTGGAGACAGCATGCAAGCAAAAGGTTTTTCTCTGTTCTGCTAATCTCTTTGGGCTGGATTTAATTTAATTTAGTCTGTGTGTGCATAAAGGAATCAGTAATCATTTTCCCATTGTCTTCTATATATGCTGTAGGGTTTTCCTGAGTTTCTGCTTCCTTTGATGTTTAGGTTATTTGTATAGTTAAACATTTTAAAGCAAGAACACTAATTTGGGTTCCTACCACCTTAAAACCAGTATCCTACAAACCTGCTCCTTACTGTTTTTCTCTATTCTTTACATTTGTTGATGTCACAAACATTCTACTTTTATGGACTGTGGGCATATAGCCACAAACAGCTGCTATTTTTAAAAAATATATAAATTAGCTTGTTCTATAGGACAGAGAATGTTTGTAACTCAAGTTAAAAATACTAGCTTTTATAGTTACCATGGATTATCTTTATTGTGGTAATTATCTCTGTGGGTGAGAGTTATTTTCTAATGTCCTTTTATTTCAATCTGAAATGCTTCTTGACATTATTTTGCAGGGCTGTTCTTGAGGTAACTAGAACCTTATCTTTTGGTGATACTGCAATCTTTTTCCAGTCACCTTTGAAAAATAGTTGACCACATGTTGAACTTTTAGCTGACACTTATTTTTCTTTTAGAACGTTATTAGCTTCCTAACTATTGGTTTACCAAGTTTATTATTTTTTATTTTGTTTTATTTTTGTCTTTCTTCCTCCACTCCCCAGTGTGTGTGTCTATGTGCGCATCGGAGTGTCCCTCTGTGTGTGTGTGTGTGTATGTGTGATGAAGTATGTATGTTATCACATATGCACCTCAGTGCACTGTTGGAAATTGCAGAAAAGCTTTTGTGAGTCAGTCCACCTTTCTGCCTTGCTGAGACAGGTCTCTCTTGTTCATCCTGCCACGTGTAATCTAGGCTTTGGCCTGAGAGCTTTGGGATAACTCTGCTATCTTGGTGCAGGAGTCCTGGGATTACAGACACTGCATGCATCTGGCTTTCGTGTGGGCCTCGGGCACTGAATTCAGGTCACCAACCATGCTTGTGTAGGACTTTTACCTGCTAAGCATCTCCCCAGCCACCATGCACTGGATTTCTGGGGAGAAACAGTCTAACAATTGTCTACCACTGAGCTCCACCCTAAAACAACTTTTCGAACTACTCCTATCAGATTTGTCCCCCTGACTCTCTAATACACGAACAGCTTTTATTATTTTCCCTTTGTACAGAGCCTATTTTCCTGTTTCCATGTATGCTGTGTTTTGTTGCTGTTCTTGCTGAAACATGGATGTTTTACTTAATCCTGTGGCATCTCTGAAAAGAAAAGAAAATCGGATTTTTCCCTTCCCTGAATCTGCTGCCTTTCTTTTCTTTTTAAAAAAAATATACATAAGATGGAGTCTCCCTGTATAGCTTAATACAATCTCAAACCCATCGTGTAAAACCAGGCTGGCCTTGAACTCATAATTCTCCTGTCTGCTTTCTAAGCGCTCTTATTAAAGGAACGTATGCAGCACTTGGCAACACAGGCTATCTCTGTGCTCAGGGTCAGTCTGACTTGCCCTTCAGGCCTCTTCCAGCCTACCCTTCCTGTAGGCATGTATGATGATTATTTTATTGCTTACTTAACTTTTTTGCAGAGACAAAGCAACCTTTGGCAAGAGGGTTTGTGTTAACTCATGGTTTGAAAGTATAGTTCATGATGGCAGCAGTACAGTGGCCAGTCACAGTGCATCTGCTACCAGGAAGCTGAGAGAAATAAGTGCTAGTGACCCCGGTCCATGCACTGTGTCCCTCAGCCCCAAGGAGGGTCTGTCTATGTCAGTCACACTTCCTTGGTAGTGCCCCAACAGACACTCCCTGAGGCTGTTCCCTAGGCTTGTAATCGTGTTAAGTTGATAATCAAGATTAACTGTCGCAAGCCCAACCCTTATCAACACATCTTAACGCATCACTTTTAAATCGTGACAATCTACTCTTCACGTCCCCATAATCTTTAAACGTCCAAACACTGTTCAAAACTCCAAAGTCTAAAGTCTCTTCTAAAATTCAAGGAAAACTAAAGTGTAAGTCCCTGGGAAATCAAACAAATCAAGTTGACAAGACTGGCTGTCACATCTGGTACTTCCTATCACAGATACAAGATGAAAAGACTGATTGTCAGAGGGTTATTTTTCTTCCCACCACAGAGACAGTTCGTTAATGTCTAAAAGGTCTGCCGAGAGCGGGCAAGGAGCGGGGACGTCCCAGTCCCTCAGAGGCTCCGGAAGCTCTCTGCAGTGAAGCGAGCTACAACGACCTGACCGGCCACCGTTTCTTTTTGTTTCTTTTCGGGGCTTCTGAGATCAAAAGCGTGATATCATGATTTTTGGTACTTGGAAGACCTTGTCTCTGGGAACACAAGCACAGCTGCTTGCTAGCTGGTGGGCGTGAGGAGGAGAGGCAGGGCTGGGATTGGTCGGAATTAATCAGTTTATCATCCAGTCCTGGAAGTTGCAAACCATAACCCAGAGAAGCTCCAGCATTGTTACCTCAGACTCTTGGTGCAATTGTTTAGGAGAGAAAGGATACTGTTGCTTCTTAACCCTCGACTTCCTGGAATCCTCTCATCACAGTGCGCTTTAAGCATCCTAGCATTCTTCATGTTAACCTGAGTGAATTCTTGTTCTTGCTTACATCCATGGAGCTGGTGTGTATGGGGGGTTGGAAATATAGGCCAGGTAGCTAGATACTACATGGAATTGCTATGGAAAATCATGCGTACTGGTGAAAATGTTGACTGGATTTATTTGTATGTGTTTGGCTCTGTTTGGGAGACACTAGATGCTTTTAATATAATTGTTTTCCTGATAGGCTTTTCAGTTTGAAGTACTGTAGTTATTAAGTTTTATGTACAATAACGCCCCTACTCAGGTTCCTTTCTAATGAAGACATCTCTCTACATTCCTTCCCAAGTGCTCCTGTGTCCATTACTGAACTCATTCCTGACCTGAAAAGGAGAGATCCTTTTATTTTCAGATCATAGTTTAGCTCCTAACCGCGACTGGACTACTTCGAGCTTTGGAAGTATCTGGACTTGATAGCAGAGGTAACAAACTAATTGGGAGCCTAAGGCAGGGGAATTATGGGTTAAAAGCCCATCTGCGTTAGAGCATGAGTTCAGGACCAACTAGGTAACTAGTGAGGCCTACGGAAGACACTAAACTAAACTAAACTGGCTGAAGTAGAGCTCAGTGGAAAGATATTTGCCTACCACATGCAATACCTCGATCTTGGTCCCCAGTCGCATAAACCCTCCCCCACCTTCCACAAATGCATGTATGAGTTTAGTCATGAGTAACTTTTTATGTCCCATCAGTGTGACCTAAATCTGGAAATTTTGTATTACCTCTCAGTGTGTCACGATATAAACTATATTTATAACATTACAAACTTCATTTATATCTTATGAACATAGGCTCATTCTATAGGGTGCCTATGGGGTGTCTATAAAGTGTCTATAGGGTATCTACAGGTGTTTAGTCACCCAAGGTTGCCTCGGACTATGCAGTTTTTAGCACTGATGACTCTGTAATCTAGAAACCCCTCAGTACTGGGAGAAATCTGGGCATCTCTTTACCTGATTTGGCACAGAAACAATGCTGTTCTTTTAAAGTCACGTGACTCTTCTCTGTCTGAGGGTAGCGGGTGCCTGCTAATTTTGCACATTCATCAGAACTAAATTTCTTAACAGTCACAGACTGTTGGCAGTTCCCAGCAAGAAGGGAGTTGAGAAATCTCACTCTGCAAGCACCTCATTTTACAGATGAATAGAGACGTGAATTGCACTGGCAAGATGAAGCTGTCTGCTTCCACCCTGGCTGCTATCGGACCAGATTTCTGTAATATCTTCAAACTGCTCCTTTCCCCCTAATTAAAAACAAAACATTATGTTGGGAGATCAGCTACAGTATCAGGAAAAAGCAGCAGTTAGTTTGGAATTGTCCAATCATCTTTTTCTAATGCCTCTATTTGCGTCATAGGCATCTTAACCTCCCTGGTGTCTGAAGTTTTACGTCCCTAGTGAATTACTCGTTTCATCTGAGTGTGAAAATAAATATGGTCAGGTTAATTAGCTTGAATTTTAATAAGATCCCAAAGTAATTTTACACAATAGTTCCTGAAGAAAAAGAAATTAAATGTGATGATTGCAATGATCGGACCTAAAATAGAAGCTATTCAGGAAAGAAAATAAACACAGTAATGAGAGAAAGACAGTGTGTAGATGTACCAATAGAGGTTTCTTCTTAAAATTACACAATCAGATGTTGTCTTCAAATGTGACTGAAGTTTTGATTAAAAAAAAAAAAGACTTTCAGGGTGTACTAAACTTCAAACACCTGAATACTATACTGTGATTATATACTGTGATCCTATACTGTCACTGTGATTGAATCGATATGAACTCCACTCTGGAAATGCCTGATTGTTAATAAACTTCAGAGGTAATATCGAGGTATTTGTTTTGTGCAGTGGGTCTAGGTGCCACAGAGCTGGGCTTTCAAACAGAAAAGACTTTAATTTGTATTATGTGCATGTGTGTGTGTGTGCACACGAACGGAGGCTCCCGCAGAACACAGAGGCGTCAGCTGGAGTTGTAGAAAGGTCTGAGCCGCCCAACATGGGAGCCCGGAACTGACCCTGGAAGAGCAGGAAGTGCTCTTAGCAACTGGGCCTTCCTAGCTTTCACTCAGGAAAATACACAGACACAGTAATTTTTCAGACTTAATTTTTATGATGTTAGGGACCATGGTCCTTATTTTAAAGAGAGCGTTGATTGAAGGAAGCAGAAGTTGATTAATAGAAAATATGAGAAATGAGAATTTTTTTTCACTGAAATTTCGCTTAGATGTTTTCACCTCAAGGCTCTGGAAGAAAACCTGATCTATATGTATAAGGGTGAATTCCACCAGAGAGCAGCAGACATGCACAAAACAAGTCGGGCATTTCACATTTGACCATAATAAAGGCAGAAAGAGAGGCTAGAATCTTTCCAGAGTCCAGCATTTTTCAATTTGAAGTTAACTTGAGTGGAGAGATAGTCTCACCCGAATTCGACTGAAAAGAAATGGCTGTGTCCTGTAACCTGTGATAGAAGTACTTCTTATTAAGTGTATGTTTATATGATCACACACACATGTCTGTGTACCTTGAAAAGTCCTCTGGGAAACTAGAATAAGTCCCCAGGTTCTTTATTAGCGGAAAGGATTCCCCAGTTCCTTTACCTAATGCTATAGCAGAAGACATGCTTGGAAATTAATTGGACAAACTGTAAAACCAGAATCCTGACCACTTGTGGTCATTAAAAATCCCAGGGCACTTTCTTTATGGCAGGTGGAGCTCTGGACAGATTCCAACTCTGATAATTAAATTTCAATCTGCCCAGCTTCCTTGTGAACTTTCCATTGGACTCTGTTCCCTTTCAATGTTTAATTGCAGTCGATTTGTACATTAATAGAGAACGCATAGAAACTTACGGTATAGTGAAAGATTGTCTCTGGGTCAGGGAGCGTGAGTCACTGCATCAGTTGACAGGCACATTTTTTTGTACAAAAGGGAAATGGTCGGATTGGTCTCTGGCGTGACATGGTTCTATTCCTGAAAAATTAAAACTATTACAGTTCTAGCGCATAATAAAAAGTGCATGGCCACTCACCCGTAAAGAACGGACACCTGTGTTAGTCTGGCCTTGAACTCCAGCTCTTCCTGCCTCAGTCTCTGCCTTAGCACAGGGATTACAACCATGTAAGACGCCATTCTGTAGTGACTCCTGCTACAAAGAGCATAGGCAAACTTTATTATCAGATCAAATTTATGTGCTCAAGGAAAACAGTCACACAAAAAATGAAGTGGTTAACCCCAGGCCACCCCTGTAGTGGAAGCAGACCTGACAACATCGAGGCACACTGGCGATCTGTGAAGGACTGGAGAGCCGATGTAGAGTTTGCCTTCACGTGGCTTATTATAAATGATCAGTCTGTTTCTTATTGACTGTTGTTTCGTGGTAAGGAAGTTGGGGGTAGGGTAGGGGGAAGGTGCTTTTCTGTGACAGTTGTGTCTTGTCACTCACAAATTGTTTTATAAAGAAAAATTCTTTTTTATTAGGAAACTACATTTAATTGTGATTACTTAAGGCATACAGCATGATCTTATAGACAGATGTAAAAAAATTAGCACAGTAATCACTTTGGTTGTGTGGGTGTGTATGTGTGTGTGTGTGTGTGTCCATTTGCTTGTTTGTGAGCATATGTACGGAAGTCAGTCAAAGTTGGGTGTTGTTCACAATTACTCTTGACTTTATTCTTTTTTTTGAGACAGTCTCTCACTAAACCTAGAGGTTGACAATTCAACTAAGCTGTCTGGAACACAAGCCCTGATGAACATTCTCTGCTTGCCTGCCTCCCCAATCTTAGGGCTACACACACACACACACACACACACACACACTCACTGTTCCAGGAAAACTGCTTCACCATCAGCCAACACATAATCAGCCCAAATTTTAAGATGTCACAGTGAGCAAGTCGAGGGTTATTTCTCTATGAATTCTGTGACAACTCCACAGTTGCCTTAAGGCAATGATGACCCAAGGAATAAAAAAAAATGGAGAGTTATATGGTAAAGATTTTAAAGATAAAAGATAATAACCCCAAGATAGGCAAGATAGAGTAGTATTTTTAAAAACCTCACCTATATATTTGTATGTTCATATTTTGCAAATACTGGTTAGTTTAATAAAATAATTATATACTAGTAAAAGTTTAACAAAAGCACTCCATATCTATGTCATCTATATCTATATATCTATATATATCTGTACATATTAATTACACTTTTTATATGGAACCTATAAGAGGATACAGTCTATAATTTACAAGTAATAAAAAACCAAACATTTGTATTGTAAATTTCATAGTAACATAGCCTAACTTAATCCTTTTCTGATTTTCTGAAATCTACACAGCTAATGGCTATAGCTGACAAATGAAGGCATTTCTGATTTAAATGTTGTTTGCATTTTTGTTTACCCCAGGAAATAACAAATGGCAAGGGGAGGGATGGAAAGCATCCCACCCATTCACTAAGGATATGAACAAATTCTTTGCTGAAATGAATATGTCTGATAGCAATGGGGAAACGTTTCATTATATTTTGTACTATTTACAATTTAAAGAGTACAGACACGACATGTTTTAAAGTTTTATTTATTTAAACTATTCAAGTTCCTCCTCTATCTCTGTCTGAAGTCTATGAAATGAACACGCCAGAGAGTCAGTCAAGTGTGGAGATTGTTATTTGCTGATTTTTGTAATGAGATAGTCCTACTAAGGCCTTTATCAGGCTATCAACATCCCTGAACAGAGCTGGGAAGACGGGCCTGGTGGCGTGGTGTCAGACAACACTTCGGCCACGCTCTCACAGTGAGCAAAGAACATAGGTAATAGCAATATCTAATAACAGAGGCGATGTCTTAAGGAAATAAAGGAAATGCCCTTATTTTAATTACTTATTCTGTTGAAAGTTTGTGCGATTTTTCATAATAGTTGTGTCTAAAAACTAGCTTACATTCTCCTGACACAATTGACTGCATATATATATATATATACATATATATATATATGTATATATATATATATATGCTACAATATAGCATTGGATATACCTCTTTCTGATGGGGTGGGGGTTTGATAAGACACAGAGTAATATCCATTTCTCACTCTATAAGGAAGAAATATAATTAAATATGTCAAATGAAAAATGTAACAGTTTTTTTTTTTGTTGTTGTTGTTTTTTGGATTTGTTTTTTTCAAGACAGGGTTTCTCTGTATAACTCTGGCTGTCCTGGAACTCATTCTGTAGACCAGGCTGGCCTCAGACTCAGAACTCTGCCTGCCTCTGCCTCCCAGAGTGCTGGGATTACAGGCATGCACCACCACCGCCAGGCAATATAACAGTTTTTTAAAAAAGATTTTTATGTTACCATTGAATTATTGAAGTATTCTTGTAGGGAAGAGAGGCTGAGTAGCCAGGTTAGAGATTTTGTTTAATAGTTAACACAAAGTATTGTTCTAATATTAAAAATGTGAACTAAAGTAAAATACTTCGGCATGGAAAAGTAGTTTAACACCCTATACATTTGAAATAGCACAAAGTGGTTTTGATTCTAAGTTCTAGAACTTCACCCTTCTGGATCTAGTTCTAAAATGAAATTATTTTACTCATCTGATTTTATTACAAACTGTGGACACTAAGACTTTGCGAAATTCTGACGGAAAGCATCCACTAGGAGCAGGGCGCAAGGTTTCCGCTGTGTGTTGTTTGCAGCGGCGGTCTCCTGGCTGGCTTTTCGTATTTTAATTAGTCAGCCGAATCACACATGTTTGTACACACTCCTTCCATTTCTCTAGTATGTTTACTTGACAGGTTGTGACACTTCATCTCCCTGTTTTCCCAGAGGATACACGCAGTCTGGTAATCGGGTGGACTGATGCACATTGCACCAGCTTGTCCCAGTCCCACACTCTCCACAGCCAAGCTGTAAAGGAACACCTTCAACTCCTACACACGTTGTGAGATCCGTGGCTCTTGTTCCTCCCTTTTCCTTTTAATACCATGAATTTTATTCATATCCCCTCGCTTAGCATCATTGGACTGACCTAACTCATTTTCTACTCCTTAACTTCAGAGAGCATCTTAACTGGCCTTGTTAAACTCCTTTCCCCTAAATATTGCTTCGATGTCTCTCCTTCGCTCAAAAATCTTTAGTGGCTTCCCTTCCTCTCCCTTCCTCTCCTTTCCTCTCCCTTCCTCTTCCTTTCTATCCCTTCCTCTCCCTCTCTTTTCCTCTTCCTTTTTATTTTTCCTTTTCCTTCTTCCCCTTCCCCTTCCTTCTTCCTCTCCTTCCCTCTCCTTTCCTTTTCCTCCATTTCCCTTTCTCTTCTTGACTTTTCCTTCTCCCTTCCTCTTCTTTCTTCTCCTCTCCACTTCCTCTCCTTTCTTTCTCTTCCTTCCTCTCCCTTCCTCTTCCTTCCTCTCCTTTCCTTTCTTCCTCTCCCTTCCTCTTCCTTCCTCTCCTTTCCTTTCTTCCTCTTCCTTTCTCTTCCTTCCTCTCCCTTCTTCTTCCTTCCTTTCCTTTCCTTTCTTCCTCTTCCTTTCTCTTCCTTCCTCTCCCTTCCTCTTCCTTCCTTTCCTTTCTTCCTCTTCCTTTCTCTTCCTTCCTCTCCCTTCCTCTTCCTTCCTCTCCTTTCCTTTCTTCCTCTTCCTTTCTCTTCCTTCCTCTCCCTTCCTCTCCCTTCCTCTCCTTTCCTCTTTCCTCCTCTCTTTTCCTCTTCCTTTGTCTCCCTTCCTTCTCTTTCCTCTCCCTTCCTCTCCTGTCCCCTTCTCTCCACCCCCCCTCTTCTTTGTTAAAAGAAGTCCTCTTGGGGGCCTAGAGAGACCTCAATGCTTAAGAGCAAGTACTGCTTTTGTAGAGGACCAGGCTGGGAGGGGATTTGGGCTCCCCAGGCACTTATACTCATTGGCTGTAGTCACCCCTAACATACACATAATTAAAGTAGTAAAAAGAGATATTTGAAAAAGAAGTCCCTCTGGTCTCTAAATGTAAACAGACTTGAAATTGAACTTTGCTATATCTCACTGAAACAGGAATTTCCTTTGAGATTATATGTTAGATGACTGTGTGTCTCTTATGGGTAGTGCTAACGGGATAGCAAACAATTACTCTGTTTTTTGTTAACTTCCCTCTCACCATGTTTCTACATAAACATAAACTTCTCACTGCTGAGCCATCTCTGTAGCCTTGACTGTTTTTGTTTCTGAGACATGTTCCTATGTAGCCCAGGCAGGTCTGGAGCTCATAAAGATCCTCCTACTCAGCCTTCTGAGTGCTGGGGTTAGGCATGCAAGCAACACTGAGCTTTGGTTGTGGATTTACTGATTATATAGTTTTTGGTGTGAGCAGTCATCTTAAAAATATTTCAAGAAGAAAGAAGAAAAGAATAGTGTCGTCCTAATTTGGATTTCATTGCTGTGAAGAGACACCATGGCTACAGCAGCTCTAATAAAGGAAAACATTTGATTGGGACTGGCTTACAGTGCAGTGGTTTAGTGCATTATCAACAGGGCAGGAAACATGGCAGCATCCAGACAGACACGGTGCTGGAGAAGCTGCTGAGAGTTCTACATCTTGTTCTACAGACAGCAGCAGGAGACTGTGCCACACTAGGCATAGCTTAACATAGGAGACCTCAAAGTCCACCTCTACAGTGACGCACTTTTTTCAACAAAGCCACCCCTACTCCAATAAGGCCTCTTAATAGTGCCAACTCTTTATTGCCAAGCATTCAAATACACGAGTCTGTGGTTGCCAAATGTATTCAAACCACCACAAATAGTAACTGTAAGTTTAAGAGAACAAAATGTCCAAGTGTCTATACTTACCTTTTGTGCCATTTGACTTTTGTGTCATATTGCATAGCAACACCAATGCAAGTCATCAGAGTTAACAGAATTTTGGCCAAAAGGATTCAAAATTACTGACAGGATCATCTAAAACATGCATTTAGTGTCATATTTAACAGATTTCACTGTAGGTGTGTATTGTATTTGAGACGTCAGGATAATGTCAGGGCACTGAATTAGCAGAATATTTAGATGCTTTTAGTGGACAAATTCATGTTTTGTGATTCTTGAACCTGAGATGAACTTCTGTTTAAGAGAAAAAAATTGTAAAGTTGAATGTACAAAATCAGACCAACATTTTTAGTTACCACGAGAAAAGAAATCACAACATGTCAGTCATGTTTAATGCTTATTTTTGTGTGTGTGCATATGTGTGTATATGCATATGTGTGCCATGGTGCACATGTGGATTAAGACCACTTGTGGGAGTCGGTTCTCTCCTTCCACCATACTCGTTCTGGGGACAGGACTCAGGTAGTTAGACTTGGTGGCAAGTGCCTTTATTCACTAAACTATCTTTCTGGCCCATGGTCACTTTAGAAAAATCAAGAAATTTAAAAAAATCCTGAGTTGGAAAGTAATGATTTTGTAAGCTGATGTCATTTTTAATTATTCTTAGCTGCATCTTCTTTGATAATCTTTTTATATGATAATTGTTTTGAAATTATCTTTAAAGATAGAAAGGTAACTCATTCTTCTTCAGCATAGCTGATCAAAATTTCTTTATTATTGAAAATAATTTTCTATTAATAATATTATTCAGGCTTTTAGAATTATTGTCAAGTTTTGAAAAATTCGTTTATGTTTTTCTATATATAGCACTTCTGTGATATTTATATTTTATCATGCAAGTGCAAATTTAAATTGTCTTCAGACTAATAGGACCGAGCAATATGAGAAAATTTAAGTGTATTTAAAAATTGATGTTGCTGTAGTGAGCTACATAATTGTATAATGCAATTAACATTATGACTTACTGATGAATTTTAACTTGCTGATAAATATGTGTAGGAATTCTGTCATAGGAACATAACTTGCTTATTTTGCTCTGGTGGTAGCTGTTTTATTTGTTATTTTATCTAGACATATCCTATCTCATCTCAGGTTATTGGAATACACACACATGCACAGCCATTGGTTGTAGTATTTTAACAGGTTTGTGCCTTATAAGCATAGAGATGATAAATTTTATTTCACATGATAATAACATGGTTTAGTTAAAATATGTTGGTGGGGAGCCTTTCTCCACCATCAGAACTAAATCTTCATTTGTGATTAAGAATATTAACCTTTTGAGATTACATCACCAGTCTCCTCTTTGTTCCCTCTTAACCCTTCCACACACTCCTCCCTACTCTTAAATTCATGGCCTCTTTTTTCATTAGTTGCTGTTGCATACAGTATATGTATATGCATATATATGTGTAGACGTAGATTTAGATGTAGATGTAGATACTGAGGATGCAGATATGCAGATGCGGATATGTGGATGTCTGATACCCACAAGAATTTCTCAAAGCTACAAACTTTGTTTCTGTCCCACTCACTTCCACATTCTATTATTTTTACATGTCACAGTCATATGTGACAACACCTTCATCATCCAACTGCAGTTGAGAGAGACCCTAAAAAACCATGTCTCTTCAGCCAGCCTGAATTATTTCCAGTCCTTCAAACACATCTTTGCTAATGTCCTTTGTCCATGGAAACTCATCTCCAGTTTCTGTATTGGAATGCTTTCTCTTCCAGTCTGCTCAGTTCTCTCCATATCCAGGGCTCTGTTCCTCAGACTCTCTGACCTCTGCACTCTTCCACAGTCTCTCTTACTTTGTGAAATGAACATTTAGTATCCATTTGCTTACTATCCCCACACTCTTGGTTCTAAGGGAGATCACTCCTTAATGCATTTATCTCCTTTATTTATTATGCCTTTTATACATAATATACATAGTAATTTTACAGTTTACCAAAACCAAAGCCCTCTTTGATACTTTTGTATAACCCCCCCCCCCACCACTGAGTCCAAGTCTATGAGACCATGAGATCTTCTGTGAATTTTTGAGCAATCAATACCTTTTTTTTTGGAGAAAAATCAGGTTGAGGGAGCTATCTTTGGAGTTTACAGAACACTTTGTGAGAGGAAGGTATGGAAGGTAGTCATAATGACAGGATTTTCCCCCTCTGTGACACAGTGGATGAATATTCTCCCCTTACACACTGCATGCTGGAAATGTTATTCCTTGATGAACATGACGTGTGTATTCTACACTAGCGTCTCAGACTAAGAAACTAAAGAGAATGTGACCCTTTTCCACTCCACTGAGCAATGGATACAACTTCTCACCCACTTGCTTTCAGCCTTATTCATCACAAGCCCATGTTTGCTAGTAGTGGAGGGATGAGGGGTGTCTGCCTGTCCCTGCTAGTTTGACTCTTGAATGCAAAGGAAACAAATCAACAGAAAGAGTCCAGTTTCTTTTTAAGTATCTTTCTGCTTGCTCTGTTGCTCCAAAGATGGTGGTTTCTTTTTAACAGCAGAGTCCTCCTTGTTCAGGAAGCCACTAGGATTAAGGAACTACTCATTCTAAAGGCAAGAGATACTTAGTCGCTGTGTGAGTTACACAGCCAGTTACAAAGCCATTGTGTGTGCTGTTACTGTCTTTCCATCTCAACACCTGCCAACATTTCAGAGTTCTAATTATGCCAATCAGAGGGTGAGGCTCAGAATAAGCGGCATTGTGCCTGGAATTACTATGTGGAAGTGTATGCAAATTGTGAAAGTGTATGCAAATTACTTGGTCAAAGGATGAGAAAGAATCTGTGCTTTAGAGAATGAAATGTATTAATCTAGGATTACCAAACACCACTAAATGTATTACTGACTACGTCATAATGCCAGGAAAGGTAATAACCTGATCCAGAGACTGTGGGAACACTGGACACTGGTAAGATGCAAGGGCTCTGGCCTGGTTTGTCCTGTTCGAATAGCAGGGAGCAGAAAGAATCAAAGCCTACACTAATCTAGCGTGGCTAGGGTCCTAAGCCCATGGGATCAGGACGAGTTCTACCCGTGCCGCCCACCTTTTCCCATCTGTATCTATCTCCCACTGTGTTATCAAATGCTCCAGATGGAGCTCCTTGTGCACTGTTAATTATTATTATTATTTTTAATCTTTTCACCAGCGATGTCTCTAAATCTTCTGGCACCGCAACTGTCTTTGTTGGAAAGAGATGATAGGCTTGTGAAATGTGATGGTGGCACTTCTTTGTGAACTCCCAGGAACGATGCGAATACTATTTAAGTTTAAAAAAAATAATAATTATGTCCTGACACTTTACAAAAGTAAATTTCTTTGCAATTAGTTGTAGTGTTTGAGACTGCTTTGAAATTCACTAGGGCTCTTCTTTTAAACAAGGAGAAAAGACTCAGCCTGTTTCCCTTGTTTTAGGATCCTTGGGGATAAAAAAGCACTATAGAAATGTAAGCTATTATTAATCCACCCCTTCTCCAGACACATGTCGAGGGGGGAAGGGGGCTCTAAAATGTGTTTCAGCTGACGGTGAGTCTCGGCTTAAAGGAAGCTGCAAAATTATTTTTAAATTTCCCAAGGCCGTCTGTCTATTCCTATGGCAATGGCAGCAGGCCCCTGAGTCTGTTTTCATACTTGCAGCTTTGGCTGGACAGTACCACTCCGTGGGCAGTACTTCATGCTTTTGTTTGTGTTTAATGTATAGCCAGGGCAAGGGTGGCTTAGGTTCTTCCAGGTGCAGAGGGATAGAGAGGCAGTGCAGATGTCTTAAGGCATTGATAAGAGCATCCTGACATTGTATTCACAGGTGAAAGCCAGTACGTCCTTTCGGGGTGACACTGTCAGCTCGGCTGGGTTGGACTTTTCTTAGTAGTGCTTCTTTTACAGCTCGGGTCGACAGCCCTATGTAATCTGCAAACCATAGCTTCTGCTGCTTTTTGCCCTCTATGATAAATACAGCATGTGCATTCCTTTGTACATGTGTTTTACTGTACATGCATGACAGAGAAACGGTTCAGGTCACCACAGTGAAGATGGATATGTGGGGAATGTAGCAGCCTGGCTTCCCTGAGCATCAAAGGGAGAAGGCATAACTACAGGTTTGTACTGAGTACCTGTTTATGTCGGAAGAATTGGTGAAATTCCACTGTTAGCGAGGTATGAGTCGTAGAAATGTAGAATATTTTTGCTACGATGTGGAGAGGAGTGATGTCATTACGTTCTTTTTATTCCAAGCCCTGGAAGACATAGAACCTTTAGGATAGTGGCAAAGGAAACATTAGGACATCGTCTCTTGATCCTGCTTGTGTCCTGTCTCCTAAACAGATTGGCCACATGTTTGCTCCCTGTTCTCTTCAACACACGGTGGTTCAAATAGTGATCACTTGTTTGCTTATGATTATTTCAATTGGCTATTCCACAACACGGGTCGGTGATTCTGCCTTGTGTGTGTGTCGCTAATTTCTGAGGTGGCTCATGTCTCAGGCTTTGGCACTCTGATGGAGCAGGCAGTCAAGGCCACCTCAGCTGGCAGGGTTTCTAAGTCTTCCTCCATGTGGTCTCTTGATGCCGTTTTTCCGGGTTTCCTATAGCTAGGCGGAATAGAGAAGTCAGGTTTCTTATATTACGGAGTCTAGAAGCAGAAGCCGCCACACTTTGTTTAGGCTTTGTCATAAAACTAGAATGGTACCATTTCTGCCAGATCAAAGAGAGCTCAGGTTCAAGGGCTGGGCCTACATGGAGGGGAGAACCAGGAAGTGTGTGACATTGGGTGTGTGCAGTTGGCTCTCTAACTCTAATGGATGTCACTGACCTCATACAGAAACCACATTGCTTAAACTTCCTCTTTCAAGAACTCCCAAGGACTAAAACGCCTTGCCAGACTCTGTCCTCTTGGCAGCTACCAAATGCCCAACCCTGCCTTGTTGGTACATTATTGATTCCCCCCTGTGAAGTTTTCAGGAGACTGCCTCCCACAGTTTCCAGCCTTCCTTGTGTTTTCAGTGTTCAAACGGGAGACCTGAATGCACCTAGGTGTGTGGACATTTGTCAGGGTGTTTGGAAGGCAGGGGAGACGTATGCATGAATTATTTTGAAAGTAGATTTCATATAAAAATACAAGTCAAAGGGTTCTCATTGCAATATCTTTTAAAAATGTAAATAAAAGCTTTTCTATATGCCAGTTAATGTGAATATGCTCTTGAATAAAGTGTGGAATTCTACTGCAACTTAGTGTGGTGTTCTCTCAGGCTTCTGCAGGCTGCCCCTTGTTACCAGTGACTTGCCTTTAGTCTTGCTTTTCCTGCTATCCAGCCAGGTCCAGATGAGGCTTCATTATACATGACCTTGACCATGATATCTATCTACAATGTTTGCTGTTTTGACCAGTTTTCCCACCAAGAGGGACCCACCAATTGGTGACAGACAAGGGCATTCTGCATCCTCTTTGTGGGACCCAGAACTGTTCTAAGTGTTACACCCAAGCCCCTCTTTTCTGGTGTGCTCCTCCCTCATGGATTGGTCCCAGCCTCTCGGTCTCATGACTGTGAGAGAAGATGGGTTTGAATAGCTTCCCAGAAGCTGCAGTTTTCCCCTGATGGCCTTAGCATGGTCCAGGTGCTCCAGTACTATGGCCTGGAGTGTAAGCAATTTCTCAGCTCTGTTTTTACCTTTATTTTGTGAAGTCTAAGGCTGCGCTGTCCCCGGAGTTGGTCCAGTTATAATGGGCCCTAGTACTGCTTTACAAATGGGAAGAACTGTGTCTAGACAGCATGTTGGTAACTTTGGGCAGTTACCTACTTGGGAATGCATGCTACTGGGCCTTATCTCCTCTGTGTGCACATATACTGTGCACACACCTACAAGAGCTTTCAAGTTGAAAGTCAGGGTGATGAAGCACCTTCCTGAGGGAAAGACGTGTGTCAGGAGACTGTGGTAGGAACTTCTGGGAGATCGTAGTTGCGGGTGAGTCCACAGTGGAGTTCCAGGAAGCCCTAAATCAAGACAGAAAACTAAGACTGTTCTTTAGCTCTTCTAGAATCTTGGCCTGACTAAGTTCATGGTGTTTGTGTATTCTCTACTTATGGATTCTTTTAATTGGCAAAACGTTATATGGTTACTGAATGCAACATGACAATTTGAAACATGCAGATCAAATGTTTATAATATCTGTAAAAACATGCAAGTTAACTAACATAAATAACACATCACTTGACACAGGAACATTTTAAATCCTGCTCTTAGCGATTTCCAAGAGTGCACACTTCTCTTTTAACTACAGCCACCATGCAACACAATATATCTCCTGTACTTACCCTCCCATCTAATTGAGTTGCCCTTTGACCAATCACCCCTTACTCTCTCATCTACCCCTGCCTCAGCTCCAGCCCTCTCTCCTTCCTTTTCTCTGATTCTACAATTCTGTGATTCCTAGAGTAAGTGATAAAAGTATCTCCATGCTATTGTAATTCAGTCTCATTTAAACAGAGTCCCACAGACTAACACAACACGTATGTACTGTGTGTTGTTAAGATATTGAGGCTCAGGTAGTCTCTTCAAAGAACACTTTTGATGTCATTTTAGGTAAAAAATTTTCAACTCTCAGTACTTTTCTCCAGTGGTTCATCGTGCTGCAGAGGCGCACTTGAGGGAACCGTAAGATCCTGAACTTTTCTTTATAGTCTTGTCCCTGTGGTCACGCAGTCTTAAGGTGCGGTCCAGGGAGCCTTCCGTGAGCAAAGGTTCTGCTACTCATTGCAAACCCTGTTTCAATGCTTCTTAGCCTCCTCATGGATTCTCTAATGGAAATTTCTGTGCTATAGAACTCAATGATCAGCATTTCTTTGATGACCCAGTGACTAACAAGTGACTTCAGTCCCTTGTGGCAAGAGAAGAGACCTAGCAGAAACCTAGTGTCCAGGTGAATGCTTCGTCCATGAATCTTCTCTAGGAATGTGTGCTGTCAGTTCCTTTGAGAGACAGTCCGAGTTCACTGGTCACTTGGACTAGACAAGAGCAGAGCTCTTTATTCAGGACAAAGAAGTAGGGAAGACTAAAGGGGGAGCCACAGGCGAGGAGGCACACCAGTGTAGGGAAAGACTACACTGTTTCCTGTAAGATTAAAGGCAAAGGGCTACTTTGGCGAGACGTTTCATTTGCAAAAACAATCTTGTGAGCTCAGCCATAACTCTCTAGCTGAAGAAGGTGGCTCCTGACACAAAGACATGTTCTCTGTTGGTAATGGGAACACACTTAACAGACCTTGTTAGACTTGCAGAGGGAAATGCTGCATTGATACACATACCAAATCCTTTTTATTTATTTTTTATTCAACGGCAGCTTAGCAGGGCTCCAAATGATAGGCTCCGGGCATTATTAGTATGCCCTTGGAATGACAAACCAGGTAGTTAAGTTGACTAATGGAGGCCATTGTTTATTAATCACTCTGAATAAAACGAAGTCAGAGAGGGCAGCACGTGAACTCTTTGTGGTGGCCGGTTATCATTCTCATTAAAATATTAACGTTGTTCATTCTCTGGCTATCTCGCTAATCAATTCTATTTCATATCCATTTGCTTTTTCAGGCTAAGTTCTTTCCCAAGGCTTGCTCTGACAAACGAGATAAATCACAGGTGGTAGTCGCATCCAATGATGGTCACGACTGGCATGAACTTTCTTGTAACCCTTTTAGTGGGGTCTACAGGAAAGAACACTCTTGAGTGGGACAAGAAGGGAGCAACCAAGGTCATAGCAAAGCCATTCCATCTTTCCTGCCAGAGAAATCTCTGCACTATTAAGTCTCATTCTGTTCATATTATCTCCATAGAGCTTGTACAGTCAGCGAGCAAAGTTCTCTTCAACAGCTAATCTCAAGGTCCACAGATTATACAAACACCTTTTCTTTTCTGGGCCGACTCCATCCTTCTACCTTCGTCATAGTGCTTCATACGTCTTGGTCTCTGCCAATAAAACTAGATTTTCTATCTGGCAGCAGATCAGGCCAGTGGCTTGGCTGAAGGCCAGGGGAAGGGTACAGGCAAAGGATGGCGACGGGCGATCCAATTCTGGATCAATATGATCCAATGGTGATCAATATGTCATCCAGCTGTGCGTGTGTTCCTAGCTCTTTATTGAAAATGAAAACAAATTCACTAAACAATCTCCATTGTTCATTACCATATTCAGTCCTTATCAGCTAACATAGATGGTTCTCAACCTGTGGGTCGCGACCCCCCTCAGGGGCTTGAACAATACAGGGGTTGTATTATCAGATATTTATATTATTATTTTTTTCTTTATTTTTCTTTTTTCTTTCTTTCTTTTTTTTCTATTATTATTCTTAACAGTAGCAAAGTTACCATCATGAAGTAGAAATAGAAGTAACATTATGCTTGGGGATCACAGGCTGCAACAGGAGAAAGCGTATCAAAGGGTCTTAGCATCAGGAAGGTTGAAAGCCAGTGTTGACAGTACCAGCGATGTCCCGCTGTTGGAACCTGAGGTTTGACACCGCTCATTTTCACGGTAGAGCCTTGGAGGGGTCTCACAGACCAACTTCGAACTTCTAGCAAAGTATGTGCCCAGGTTGGAGAGGCTTCTCCAGCTGATATGGGGAGCCGTGGTCATATACCATTCACCTTTCTGGCCACCCAGCCCTTCCCACATTCCGTTTCTCTGTCTCTGTACTTGAAGGCATTTTTTTTCAGAGCCATATAGTTTATTCCAACCATGCACACAACTGCTTTTTTTTTTGGAGAATTTTTTTTCTAGTGAAATTTATTTTGAAATAGGTTATTTTGAACACATTATCTAATAGGAATGAGTAAATGCTATCTGAATAAATTAAATAAAATCACTGCTGATTGGATTGGATTTGATCCATAGCATGGCCCAGACATTCATGACCAGTGATGATGAGATTTGTATCTTCAATTTTTATTTCTTTGTGATTGCGAGTCTTAATTATGTAATGGCTCCCTGTTTTCTATTAGGTTTTTAATAGGCATCATAACCACAGCATTTTGGTATTTTTCCCTCTGAAGCGGACTCTCCCCTCTGCTCCAGACTTCCCGTTTCGGATACCATCTCCCCTTTACTGATGGCTCCGATCCTAACACCCTTGAGCCCTTTCTTCCTCAGAGCACGGCAACCTTACTTTCCAAACATGTTGCAAGTGCAGCCAATTTTCATCCCTTGAACTGTTACCTTTGTCCTTCAGGATACTGCTAAGCGTCTCTGCTATGGATTCTAAGTCTCAGCTTCTGTTCTTTGTCCCCTTCATTATGATCCTAGAACTAAAAGGATCACCCACTTCCTTGCTCAGCCTCCTGAATGATTTCCTATTGTTCTTATGCCCACATCGGCAGGGCCACTATTATCCTTTGGGTTTATTTTCAACTCATTCCCGTTTCCTGGCTATATTGCCTTAGCCTTTGCTTCCTACAGTGTGCCTTTGCTTGTTGATCTGGAACTGTCTTCCCCTCTTCAAGCCCTCACCTGCCTTGATCTCCCTCACGTCACAAGTTATTATCCTTCAGAAACCTCTTCCTGGGCATGGAGACACATGCCTCTAATCCCAGCATTCCCAGGGCCTAAATAGGTGATTGTACTTGGGACTCACCAGGAGTGAATTAGAAAACTACAATCAATACAGCTTTCAAGTTAGGGTTCAATGTTTGGAGAAAAACAGGAGATGGAATGTCTTAGTTCCCTATAAAGAGACACCATGACCATGGCAACTCTTATAAAGGACAACATATAATTGGGGTTGGTTTACTGGTGCTGAGGTTCATGACAGGGATGTCATCACGACAGGAAGCGTGGCAGTGTCCAGGCCAGCACGGCACTGGAGGGGCTGAGATTTCTACATCTTGTTCCAAAGACTAACTCCAGGCAGTTAGGACGAGGGTCTCAAAGCCCACCCCTAGAGTGATACACTTCCTCCAACAAGACCACACCTCTTAGTAGTGCCAATCACTCCCTAGGCCACTATAGGAAGTAAGGATCGACATGAACTTGGCTGCTTTTTACATTTCCTCTTTTATTAACAAGAAAACGTACACCAGGAAAACACCAATGGTGTCTTATATCTTGCATGGGAAAGGTGTATACAAAATTGCACAATACAAGTTATTCCATGCTCCTAGCTACAGAGGAGAAGGATCTAATTGGGGATCTGCTAAGGTAACCCTGTTGGGACTTTATGGGGGCATTTCTAAGTACCTGTGACATCCATACCAAAGTGTTGGGCTCGTCTGCTTTCTGTTTTAGGGGACACTAGAACCCTAGTAGGGCTGTCAGGATTAGGCATCCCTCCCCATCCTCCTGGTATAGCAGGGATCCTGTTATAGGAGTTTCACTAGCCTCCATCTTGGCCCCTTTGTGGCAATGTCTCATTGCTCTTTGGAGATGATGCTGAGACATTGGAAATAGGGAAGATGAACTCAACTTTCTCTAGTCTTCTTAACAAAAGAAACCTTTATCTTGTGAGATTTACCTGGAGGAGAGAGAGTTGAGTGGATCGTGCCAGTGAGAAGCCGTTTTCTCCATTTAGTTTCTCCTTTGTATGACATTCATTTCTTTCCCCCTACGCTTCCTCTTTGCCTTTGCCTCCTTGGTCTTCTGATTCTCCTCACTTCTGCCTGTCCTGTCAGTTTCCTAACTCTGCCCGGAAGGAATAAGCATTCAGAGAGATGAACTCAGAGGTCGCCTGTGGGAAGCCACACCACACACCACAGGGATGCCTCTCTCTCCTCCCTCCTGACACTTCTCCCCAGGATGCATCAAGGACTTGAAATTTTCTGCTGGGGCATCATGATGAGATGGGCTCAGAGAAAGAGGAAATAGGAATTCAATGGGGCTTGACTCCATCACACCAGGAGTTCAGTTGTCAGAAAACCAAGCAAATTTATCACATCATGAAACATTTCAGCTTATAGAATCAGATCAAGTTGGATCTAAGAGGTTGTCAGAGTTTTATGAGGGGATTTAAGGAGTCATTGCAAGCCTTATCTATCTGTAGCCACAAAATGGGGAGGGGGGTTGACGTTTTTCTGAATCTCTAATACTGGGTTCATTTTGGCTGAACTCTATGTGCCTAGTAGTCTGGCCTAACCTGCTTGTCCTGAGGGAAGGTGGAGTTCTTCCACAACTGTGACTCTAGGGGGAAGCAGCTGGTCTCAAGAAAATCTCAAGTTGGCCAATGAGAGACTCAGTTCTTTCTCTCTAGTTGAGTCTAGTAATTCAGGCAGGAGGCCTGGGTCAGAGCTGACCTTTTGATGCTGTGAAGTGAGGACCTCATGGAATCACAGAGCCTTGGGACTGGAGAGGATTCAGCAGTCATCAGCCTTCCCCATTAGTGCATATTTGTATTCATCTACTCCCCTCCTGAGTGGTGAACTTCCATGTCCTGAGTTGACACACTGAGGTTTATAATTTCAGGACAAACCCTGATAACAGGAACAGCCTTCTTCCTGTGGAGCCAACATGTCTCTTCTTGAAGGTTTTCTCTCTGGCTTCTTGGGGGCTCTTTGAGGACTTTGAAAAACAAGTCTCAGATCAGTCTAAGAGTGCTACAACTTAAAACTCAGTGCAGGACTTGATTTCCTCAAGTCCTCAGCATGAAAGAACTCATACATACCCTTAAGACTGACGTGAGAGGAACCATGGAAGCACAGTGCACCACAAGGCGATGGCTGACGTCACCAGTCATGGTCTCTTTTCTCTGATGCTCTCACCGTTAGTTCTTCAGCAGCTGGCGTGGAGACACTGTCATATGTTTAAAGCTGAGAGGCAAACATAGATGCTACTGTTGGGGAGGATGATAAAAAGAGATGCCCCACAGTTTGGGAAAGTTCCCAAACGATAAAGCCTTGTTTTCCCCCTTCAGCTCCTTTCTGATAGGACTTTGGACCATTGGTTCAAAAAGGGCAGGGGAATAAGACAGGTCTTTGGAAATATGTCAAAAACGCCTGGTGTGAGGGTATTAAAGACCTTCAGCTTCTGGATTAAACCAGAGTCCTCCAAGCCTCCGTTAGGCAGGTATGAGAACCTGTTAGAATAGAAGGCCTTGCCTCCCCATCTCTCCTCATTTGTGTATTCTGCAAATGTCTGTTTATTCCCAGTCACAAGTCAGGCACTGCTGTCCATGTAGGTGGGGCTGGAAAGGGCCAATGCTCCCGTTTCACCCTTCCGAAGCTTAACGTGGAGTTTGCGTGATCAATTCCGCTGACAGCTTTGGATGAAATTTGCTGCTCGCTAATGGCTTTTTCTCTTCCTAGCGCTCTGAAGACGCAGGCAGGGCCAGCATTTTCCTGGCCTACTTTCAATAATGGCATTATATTTTTTGATTCATCAAATAGAAACCCTCAATCCAATTAGCCACCTGGCTTAACTGTGCATCGGTTAAGTGTGAATTCCTATCTTGCTATGTGTGCATATTTATACATACTCATCAATGTGTGTGTCCAAAGACCATTTTTAACGATTCGACATGTGCTGAGTTTCATGGCTGGAAAAGAAAACATGTTGTTTATCCTGTTCTATATTATGAAAATAAAAGTTGAACCCTGAGAATCCAGAGTGTTCAAGCAGTGAGTTTCAGTACATAGTGACGTTGCCTAGGAAAACACAGTGTCTAGCAACAGGAACCAAGCTGGAGTTTGGGCAGTGCAGAGGTAGCAGCTAGAGCCAGATTGTAAAGTGCGCTGGGAGCCAGGCGCCTTTTCTGATAAATGGAGGTGGTCTTCAAGCCTCCTTCCTTTGGGACCAGGGTTGATGAGCCGTGGCCTGAAGATATGCGAGGCCCTCACATGCAGGCAGAGAGAAGATCTCAACCACTAGCAGATCTCTTTAAAAGTCAGTAGAAGGCAAATGAAAGCTCAGTCAGTACACGAGTTGCCTAAATGGAAGGATAAATTCAATTTT
Organism: Apodemus sylvaticus; assembly: GCF_947179515.1. NCBI lineage: Eukaryota > Metazoa > Chordata > Mammalia > Rodentia > Muridae > Apodemus > Apodemus sylvaticus. Next base: position 20,610,159 of record NC_067482.1, on the reverse strand, counting down.
CAAAATGCCACGAAGGTCCTTTTGTTCAGTGTAACAAGCAGAAAAGGTGATTTTAAAAAAATCAAATCCTTTTTCTTTTTTTTTTTTTTGTTTCTGTTTTTGTTGTTGTTGTTGTTGTTTTCTTTTTATGGATTTGGTTTTTTTGAGACAGGGTTTCTCTGTATAGCCCTGGCTGTCCTGGAACTCACTCTGTAGACCAGGCTGGCCTTGAACTCAGAAATCCACCTGTCTCTGCCTCCCAGAGTTCTGGGATTACAGGCGTGCGCCACCACCGCCCGGCTTTTCTTATCCCATCAACAGCACCTGACAAACAAATTCTCAATGTGCACAGAGATCATTGTGGGGAGAAGTGTAGGGGAGCATGTCCTGGGGTTGAGATCTGAAGTAGTCTTTGAGGTGACACTTTGTGTTTTAGGTTTCTGAGTAATCGGGACCACTGACCTCTGGGTTTGCCCTCTCATTCCTTCTCATTAGCTCGTCTCATTTTCCGTCTGCGTTCTAACTTCTCATACATTTGTAGGAATCTGGGGATGGTAGCTGAGAGCTCTGGCCTGTCCAGGGACTGTTGGGGGTGAGATGTGCTGCTCTAGGACTGTCCATGCCTCAAATAGTCTTCAGGTGACTTGAGGTGAAAATGCCCTGCACTGCCCACTGTGGTTGTCACTAACCGTACGTGACCATTTACATTTAAAAGGAAGAGCGTCAAGTCAAAAATCAGTTCAGCGAAAGGACAGAGATTTTCCATCTTCCCTTGTGCAGCACCGCCAGGCTAGTTTGTTGTTTACCTTCCCTGTTTCCTGATACACGCTCTGACAGACCCAGATGCATGGCTGCTTGGTGCTCTGCACTTAAATGTCACGTCTGTAACTCTCTCCTTCGTGTGTGTCAAACACAGACACATATGTGTCACTCACACCTTTGTACCATCAACCTATACAAGGGAACACTTTCTTTTGAGACTCCGTAAACATAGGGATAGCTCCATGAATTTTCTAGGGTTCATGCAACTTTACGTACATGGGCTAAAAGATTGCTGCTCTACCTTGTTTAAATCAGATCTAAACGAAAACAAAGGGTGTTTGAGAACTAGAGCAAAGATTCAAATAGACATAATCACTTTAACACATGCCTAGCATTTTCTGGTGTTTATCTCATACATGCATTCCCAAGAAAAATACTTTTCTCACAATGACAGCAAATCAGATATACTAAAAGGCAAGTTTTGCAGCATTCAAGTCCTAACCCTCAAAGTACTGGTCAGCAGTGGCTGGACTGCTGAATTTCTCTTGTCTAGACATCCTGCCAACTCTTGGTAATACACAGAGAGAGAGAGAGAGAGAGAGAGAGAGAGAGAGAGAGAGAGAGAGAGAGAGAGAGAAAGAGAGAGAGAGAAAGAGAGAGAGAGAAAGAGAGGGGGAAGAGGGAGAGGGAGAGGGAGAGGGAGAGGGAGACGGAGGGAGAGGGAGAGGGAGAGGGAGGAGAGAATCACACTGTGTTTTTGTCTATTACTTCCCTCTTTGTGTAATGTTCCCTTTATGGAGTTATTCATTAGTGCTGTGTTGTTTAATAAGAATTCTTATGTTCCAAATTTAATTTTTGAGACTAATTAATTTTGATATGTACATATGTAGTTCATAATATTTCTATCCACATAAGGGCCCCTTATGTGAATATATTACAATTTATTTACCCATTTTACTCGGGATGGGCATTTGGGCTCTTTCTAGTACAGTTTTTGTTACTGTGACCAAATATCTTGTGGACAAGCTTGTCCTTCTTGATGAGACATCGGGTAACAGATGTCTCCAAATGTTCATTTTAGGGTACACTTGTTTCCAAATTTCCTTGAGCATCCTTTCATGTTCAGTTCACATTTATTTTCTTTCTTCTGCCTACCTCATTGGACTCTCTTCTGTAATCTGTTTACTCACCTGTTAAGTGAAGAGGCTTAGTTATTTTATCCTCAGAGCAGGGTCATTTTAGAAGAAAAGGGCAGGCATCATAGAAGCATTAGGGAGTGGAGAAAAGACTGATTTGGTCTGAAGCCTCAGGTCTTCTACAAGATGTGTGCCACTCAGTGCAATGAAGGGTTGATAAGAACGTCCAACGAAGTAGGTGTGCATGGCATGGAGGATAGCAGGAAGCCTTCTCCCCTTGTTAGAGATAGCATATCCTATCATAAAGAAAGTCATAGCTGTGTCTGGGCTGTTGATCAGTAGACAGTAAAGAGATGGAAACATGTCATTTACTTCCACTGCCTCAGATTGGTTCATGTATTTGGCCACGAGTAGGCTGGCAGCAAGCAATCGGGATGTGCAGCACGTGCTGTGGAACACTGACAGACACTGGTTGGTTCCAGCACGTGTGAAAGCGTGATGGGGCAGGTGTATGAGGGAAAGGAAGCCATATTCTCAGGCATGGGCCTGCTCAACACAGTCCTTCCAGATGTCAACTGAAGTAGTGATGACTGGTGCATGCCTTTCAGAGAGATGAGCTCTAACAGGTCTATGTTAGTCTCTAGTCATGAGTGGGAAAGCGTCAAAGGGAAGAGCACTTTCAAGGGTTAGCACAAACAAACACCCTTTCCTCCACGGTCCTGATAATGACCTTCCAGTTGCTCTGAAAATGAACTGAATGCTTTTGGTTTTCCAAAGACTTGTTCCCATGGGGGTTGCAATAGCCGCCGGAAGAGCATCACACTGCCATGGGAAGCATGCTTTGTAACTTGTTACGAGGATGGAAAGGGTGCTGGTCACAAACATAGAGGCCATTCGCAAGAAGTATGATAGCTGGAGCAGCACAATCCTACATGGCCTACGAGTTCAAAGCTGAGCATGGTGGTATGCGTCTGTAATCCCAGAGGCTAGGGGCTCATATAGGGAGATGGCAAGTTCAAGGCCTTCCTTGGCTACATAGTGAGTTCCAGGATAACCTGGGCTACATAGCAACATCTTAAGTCAGAAAGGAAGGAAGGAAGGAAGGAAGGAAGGAAGGAAGGAAGGAAGGAAGGAAGGAAGGAAAGAAGGAAGGAAGGAAGGAAGAGAAAGGAAAAACAAATTGCTATTCAAAGTCATGATACATTTTACAGGAGGGAGGACAGCAGATGCTTGCTTTCATGGGAGCAGGGGGACAGCAAGGAATTGTTATAGGAGAACCCAGCTCACCAGTGGGTGATGGAGAATTCTGGTTACGTTGATTAAAAGTCGAGGTTGAAAGGGATCAGAATCATTGTAGAACTATGTATTAGACTAGGTTCAGAGGGACACAGAAAGGAATAAGCACTCAGGTAAAATAGAAATTCAAGAGTACATTAGTGACAAAGTCAGGACAGAAGTCACAAAGGTGACTAAGCTGGAAGAAAGCAAATCTCAGAAATAAAGAATGACTAATAGAAATTGGCTTTTTATGCTTAAATCTATGAAAGGAAACATGGTGATACATGGAAAAGATTAATATGTAAAATGAGTCATCTTTTTTGTTTCTTTTTCAGTTAGTCCTCCCGTCTCAGCTTCCCCAGTGCTGGGGCAATAGGTGTGTGTCAATAAACAGGGCTTGTTACGGATCCATTTTATGTATCATCGTCAAAAGGAGTGTATTTGCACCCATGAATCAGTTCATTATTATAAATTGCTAATTGTTTCAGTGTGGTCTAAATCAAAGCCCACCTAAAGAGTAACAAAATTCATTGAACACATAAAAGTACAACAGAATAGAAAGAATTAGTATATTTCATAAAGTAAGGGAATTACCGTTTAAGTCACATTTGTTATTATTAGTGGTAATAGTAGAAGTGTGCGTGTATATATATGTATGTGTTTCATCTATGTATTTGTGTTGTGTTTATCTATATGTGTGTATGTGTGTTTTGTGTGTGTATGCGTGTATGTCTATATAGGTATGTTGTGTGCATATACAATTCGTATGAGTCTAAAAAATTTAAAAGTCAACAACACAGGTGACTTCTCTGTTCTTATGGCTCTTTCCAACTATTAGTTGTTAAATAATTTGTGCTCTGTAGCTGGAAATAATTTTGTTGTATTTCAACAAAAGTTCCATCGAGGATAGCATTACTTTCTATTGAGGGAAAATTGAGTTGCATTGTTTCCATTTTGCTCTTCAAAGAAAAGGGAATTTATAAGCTGAGTGTGGTGGGGCTTTAGTCCCAGCATGTTAGAGATAAAGTCAGGCTGATCTCTGTGAGTTTGAGGCCAGCCTGGTCTACAGAATGAGTTCTAGGATAGCTAGGGCTACATAGTGAGACCCTGTCTCAACCCCCCCTCCCCATTACCCACTGCCAAAAAACCCAACCCTAAACAACAATGACACAAAGGAAGAAAGAAAAAAAAGAAAGAAGGAGAGAAAGAGAATGAGAGAAAAGAGAATTTAAATACCGAGAACTAAAGCTGAAATGCGACTGGTCTCATTTCTAAGGTGGACCTAAGGCCTAGAGCTTCAGTAACAAGTATGGGGGTGCTTGGTGACATAAAATGTTTTTTTTTATTATTTCAAAGTTGATTAGAATTGCCCGATTTTTGAATGCTTATGGATTATATATGTGCTTTAAAAAAAACCGTTTGGAGTTGGATATAGTGGTACATTTTTTTTTCTTCATTCTTTTTTTTTTATTCGATATAATTTATTTACATTTCAAATGATTTCCCCTTTTCTAGCCCCCCCCTCCCCGAAAGTCCCGTAAGCCCCCTTCTCTTCCCCTGTCCTCCCTCCCACCCCTTCCCAGTTCCCCGTTCTGGTTTTGCCAAATACTGTTTCACTGAGTCTTTCCAGAACCAGGGACCACTCCTGCTTTCTTCTTGTATCTCATTTGATGTGTGGATTATGTTTTGGGTATTCCAGTTTTCTAGGTTAATAACCACTTATTAGTGAGTGCATACCATGATTCACCTTTTGAGTCTGGGTTACCTCACTTAGTATGATGTTCTCTAGCTCCATCCATTTGCCTAAGAATTTCATGAATTCATTGTTTCTAATGGCTGAATAGTACTCCATTGTGTAGATATACCACATTTTTTGCATCCACTCTTCTGTTGAGGGATACCTGGGTTCTTTCCAGCATCTGGCAATTATAAATAGGGCTGCTATGAACATAGTAGAGCATGTATCCTTATTACATGGTGGGGAATCCTCTGGGTATATGCCCAGGAGTGGTATAGCAGGATCTTCTGGAAGTGAGGTGCCCAGTTTTCGGAGGAACCGCCAGACTGCTTTCCAGAGTGGTTGTACCAATTTGCAACCCCACCAGCAGTGGAGGAGTGTTCCTCTTTCTCCGCACCCTCTCCAACACCTGCTGTCTCCTGAATTTTTAATCTTAGCCATTCTGACTGGTGTAAGATGAAATCTTAGGGTTGTTTTGATTTGCATTTCCCTAATGACTAATGAAGTTGAGCATTTTTTAAGATGCTTCTCCGCCATCCTAAGTTCTTCAGGTGAGAATTCTTTGTTTAACTCTGTACCCCCATTTTTTAATAGGGTTGTTCTGTTTTCTGGAGTCTAACTTCTTGAGTTCTTTATATATATTGGATATTAGCCCTCTATCTGATGTAGGATTGGTGAAGATCTTTTCCCAATTTGTTGGTTGTCGATCTGTCCTCTTGATGGTGTCCTTTGCCTTACAGAAACTCTGTAACCTTATGAGGTCCCATTTGTCAACCCAGCACTAGGAAGTGGAGGGAGGAAGATTTTGAGTTTAAACTAGTCTGATCTTGTCTCAAACATCATTATCATCAATAACAACACATTCATTTATTTCCATAGGTAATGGAAACATTAATTTAGATTACTTGGGTGTCTGTTAGGGTTTCTATTACTATGATAAAATACCATGACCAAATGCAACTTAAGGGAGAAAAGAGTTTAATTTTACAGTTTGTAATTCTCTGTCCAAAGAAGTCAGAACAGGAACTCAGGGCAGGGAGCTTGAGGCAGAAATTAAAGCAGAGGCGATGGAAGAGTGCTGCTTGCTTGCTTGCTCCTCATGGCTTGCTTAGCTTGCTTTCTTACATACTCAGGAGTGTAATCACCCACAATGACCCGGCCCTCCCCAAACAATCACTAATCAATGAAATGCCAGAATGTCTTGCAAACAGGGCAATCTTATGGAAGGATTTTCTTTTTTCTTTTTTTTAAATTGAATATATTCTTCATTTACATTTCAAATGTTATACTCCTTTCCAGTCCTTGAAAATTCCCAACCCATCCTCCCACCCCTTGCCTCCAAGAATATGCTGCTCCACCCAACCAACTCCCACAACCCCCCCTGGATTTCCCCACACTGGGGCATCTATTGAGCCTTCACAGGACCAAGGACCTCTCCTCCCACTCTCCCCGACAAGACATTCTTCTGCCACTCTTCTGGCTGGAACTATTATGTACCCCTTGGTTGATGGCTTAGTCCCTGGGAGCCCTGGGGCATCTGGTTGGCCAACATTGTTGTTCTTCCCACGGGGCTGCAAACCTCCCAAGCTCCTCCAGTCATCCCTCCAACTCCTCCATTGGGAACCCCTTGCTTCAAAAGTTGGCTGCTAGTATCTGCCTCTGTATGTGTAAGGCTCTGGAAGGGCCCTTCCAAAAGACAGCCATAACAGGCTCCTTTCAGTACACACTTCTTGTCATCCATAGTAGTTTCGGGGTTTGGTGACTGCTTATAGGATGAATCCCCAGGTAGGACAGTCTCTGGGTGGCCTTCCCTTCAGTCTCTGCTCCCCACTTTACCTCTATAGTTGTTCCTATGAATATTTTGTTCCCTTTCTCAGAGGAACCAAAGTACTCCCCACTTTGGTCTTCCTTCTTCTTGAGCTTCCTGTGGTCTCTGAATTATAACTTGTTTATTTTGAGTTTTTGGACTATCATCCACTTATCAATGAGTGCATACCATGTATGTTCTTTTGTTATTGGGTTATCCTACTCAGGGTACCACTTTCTAGTTCCATCCATTTGCCTAAGAATTTCATGAATTCATTGTTTTTAATAGCTGAATAGTACTCCATTGTGTATATATACTACAATTTCTGTATGCATTCCTCTGTTGAAGGAAATCTGGGTTCTTCCAGGTTCCGGCTATTATAAATAAGGCTCCTATGAACATAATGGAGCATGTGTCCTTGTTACATGTTGGAGTATCTTCTGGGTATATACCCAGGAGTGGTATAGCTGGGTCCTCAGGTAGTACAATGTCCAATTTTCTGAGGAACTGCCAAACTGATTTCCAGAGTGGTTTTACCAGCTTGCAATCCCACCAGGATTGGAGAAGTATTCCTCTTTCCCCACATCCTCTCCAACATCTGCTGTTGCCTGAGTTTTTCATCTTAGCCATTTTGACTGGTGTGAGGTAGACTCTCAGGGTTGTTTTGATTTGCATTTCCCTGATATTTAAGGGTGCTGAACATTTCTTTAGGTGCTTCAGAGCCATTGGAGTTTCCTCAGTTGAAAATTCCCTGTTTAGCTCTGTACCCCATTTTTAATAGGGTTATTTGGTTCTCTGGAGTCTAACTTCTTGAGTTCTTTGCATACATTGGATATTAGCCCTTTATCAGATGTAGGGTTGGTAAAGATCTTTTCCCAATCTGTTGGCTGCCATTTTGTCCTAGTGACCTTGTCCTTTGCCCTACAGAAGCTTTTCAGTTTTATGAGGTCCCATTTGTCGATTTTTGTTCTTAGAACATAAGCCATTGGTTTCTATTCAGGAAATTTCCCCCTGTGCCCATGTGTTCAAGGTTCTTCCCCACATTCTCCTCTATAAGCTTTAGTGTGTCTGGTTTTATGTGGAGGTAGGAAGGATTTTCTTAAGAATCCATCTTTCCAAATGACTCTAGTTTGTGTCAAGTCTACATAAAACTCACCAACAAAAATGACCCATTGTCATCTTGACTTGTGAACATATTAATATACAACTAGAACCTTTTTTTCTCATTTATCCCCAAGATGGGATGTTAATATTTAAAAAATTTCACTTTATTTTCATGCAGGGGTATTTTACCTGTGTGTATGCTTGTGAACCACTTGTGTGTCTGGTGCCTGTGGAAGTCAGAAATGAGTGTGGGTCCCCTGGAACTAAAGTTACAAATGATTCTTACAGATGACTCTTTAGCCTCAGATAACCAGTTATCAATTGTTCCAGCAAAGCAAGGATTACACTGTAGTGGTTCTTAATTTAAAATGTTGGATGTCCCCAATAGAATCTTTACTTCCTTCTGAAATGTCACAAGCTAGGTCTCCATTGTCTGCATGACTTCCTACATTCTCGTTTTCCAAGTTCCCATAGGACAGCCTACTGAGCGGGAGCACTCAATGGCTTTTCTAGCCTGAAGTTCCAAAGTCTTTCCAAATTCTCACTTGAGAGCCCACTCTCTAGTACATTTGGTCTCAGTTAGGGCTTCTATGGCTGAATGACCAAACACCACGGCCAAAAGTAACCTGGAAAAGAAAAAGGTTTATTTCATATTATAGTTTGTAATGTTTTATCGCAGGAACTTAGAGGGAAGAAATGTACAGAGGCCACGAAGGAGTTCTGCTTGCTGGCTTGCTCCTCTGAGCTTACTTAGCTTGCTGTCTAACAGCATCCATGACCGCGTGCACATGTGGCACCACCCACAATGAGCTGGGCTGGTCCACATCAGTCGCTACTAAAATACCCCACAGACTTGCCTACAGGCTAGTCTTACAGAGGTATTTCTTAATTGAGAGTTCATATTTCCAAAGGACTCTAGTTTGTGTCAAGCAAACATAAAAATAAAACACACTGGGTAATAAACATGCACATAAACTTTGCACACCACAGTTATTTCTTGCTTTGAGACAGTGTCTTTCTCTGTAGCTCTTCAACTCCAACCGTCCTCCTGCTTCAGCCTCCCAAATGCTGGGATCACAAGTATGGCTGCAGTGTTCTCTGTACATCATAATTCTTCACAGTGCAGTCAGTACAAATCTTACAGGAATACACACAACCTTTGTTGGCTTTTGAGGGGCCTAGTCTGCTCCTCCCTGTTATGTTTCTTTGCTATTATTCATAAAGGCCCATTTGGGCCTCATGGGAATGATGATGTATTATCTCAACAGGCTAACTCCAAGGCAAGAATTCCACAGAGTGCCCCCGATGAGCTTTTGTGGTGGGAAGTTAGACTTTCTTAAGTTCTGTCTTTTCATGCATTGGTTAGAAATTTTGGTGAGCCTCAAAATAAGGATTCTTGATGTATTACCATGGGATGATGAGGTAAAGGTGTATGTGTGTGTGTGTGTGTGTGTGTGCATATGCATGTGCATGCATACATTTCTTCTCCAAATATATGGCTCTAACAATGATTTCAATACTATGCTATTCTACTTACATTTTATAAGCAAAGCTCCTAGAGCTTTAATCATAACTGACTCGTATAATCAAACTCATTGGCATAACACAGTAAAACTGTGTCATGACAGAAGTTGGCTTGTGTCTCAATATGTGCATTGTGATTCTTGGAAGGCTGGCATAAAAATATTGTATTAAAATGTTGTAACAGGGCTAGGCATTTGACTCAGTTGGTTGAGTATTTGCTAGCATAGATGAAGCTCTCAGTTTGCTATCCTGCTCTATACAAAGCTTGCATGGTGGTGGCACACACTTGTAATCCTAGCACTCGAGAGAGAGGTAGAGGCAGGAAGATCAAAGCTGAAGGTCTTATTTGGCTATATAGTAAGTAGGGCATCAGCCTGGGCTGCATAAATGCCTTGTCTTGAAAAAAAAAAAAAGAAAAGAAAGAAGACCTAACAGCTGAAGCGATTGGAGGCTTGGTATATGTGCATAGCTGCATATCTCTTTATATGGACTTCTAGCTTTTCCATGCACAGTAGTTTTGACCTTGTTTTTAGCAATGATGGGACAATATTATTTTTCTGCTCCAAACCCTTAACAGCTTTAATTGGTAGTACTGATTCAGCTCATGCTTAGCAGTTTTTATATTTGCAAAGTGATTTAGAATCATTTTTATTAGTTATTCTAAACTGAGATTTAGAATGACATGTCATAAAAAATTGCTTCATGTTTGTGAATGCAGACTCTTTCTACCCAGCGTTTGTCTAAATAGCATAATTATGGCTGCATTACTCATGGGCTGTTTAATTGTTTATTCCTTTATCCGTAGATGTAAATACAACACTCTAACTTGTAATTATGCAAGGTCTGCAAACCTGAGTTGTGAAGCATTCCTGTCACCTGCATGGGTCTGAGAAGCTAAGATGAGGATGTCTTTATAGCCAAGACACAGTATAGAAAAGGGAAGTTGCAGGTATATGCTATTTAAATGTGACTGACAGTTCATCCAGGTCTCTTAGAAATCAAGAGTATCAGAACACTGCCGTCACTTTTACCTCTAAAAGGGAATGAATGATAAATAGAATATGGAGTATGTCTTTGTAATAAGACTAGCCTTGTAATTTAATCTTTATACCTGATGCAACCAAAGATTTATTTTATTTTATTTATTGGTTATTTTATTTATTTACATTTCAAATGTTATCCCCCTTCCCAGTTAAACCCCCTGTCCCTCCCCCACCTCCTCTCTTTCTATGAGGGTGCTCCCCCAATCATCCACGCCTTTCTTCTGCCTCAGTGCCCTGGCGTTTCCCTAAGCTGGGTCATTGAGTCTCCACAGGACCAAGGGCTCCCCTCCCATTGATGCCAGATAAGGCCATTCTCTGCTACATATGTGGCTGGAGCCATGGGTCCCTCTATGTGTACTCTTTGGCTGGTGGTTTAGTCCCTGGGAGCTTTGGGGGGTCTGGTTGGTTGATATTGTTCTTCCGGAGGGGTTGCTAACCCCTTCAGCTCCTCCAGTAATCAAAGTTTTTATGAAAATGTGAATTTCTTAGACTTTGTACCTCTGGACTTTTGTATACCAAAAGGATGATAATGGGCCATAAATAGTGTTGTATGGAGGTTCTGATTACTGCTTCTGTGTACACTGCATGTATATATGACATGAGACATGTACGGACCTTTCCACAGGGTGGCATTTAGTATCATGCTGCTTTCTGAGGAGCCTGGGGAGGAAGGCAGTAGTGTGAAGAGGAAAAACAAAACTTCCTAAAAGCCCGGCATACCAGAAAATGCCACACCTAGTGTAGAGCCTTATTTTCAAGATTCAAGTATAATTTTAAGATTACTAAACGATGAAAAACGGATTTCATGAGAATGTTCCCTGGCTGCTACGGTGTTTATAATGGAGGAAAACCATAAACAATAACCGAAGTTTATGGGGGAGAGACTCAATTAAAGCTCAGAATTTCAGGCAGACATCCTCCTGACTCAGAGTCTTACTCTCTTTTAAAGGAAAGAATAATGCTAGCAACACAGCCCTGTATCACCTGCGTAGATATAAAACATGATAAAACGGTTTACGAATACACAACTCTGACCTGACTGAAAGGGCATGTCTAAACACAGTGAATCCAATTTTCTGCTTACACTGGCAAAGAAACCAACTACCGTGCCTAAGAAAACAGTTTAGTTTTATTAGCTAAATCAGTACCACTGCTCCCTGCTTCCACTTACCCAGAGGTTTGGTAGAAGCTGGCTGGTTCTCAAAGGCTCGCTGGAGACCTCAAATGCTGAAGTGGTATTTCCAACCCCTTTAAATTCAAACCATGGTCTCCATGGTGCTTCACCTCTAAGCACCCGATTCACAAGTCCCCTCAGCCATGTAGTAATGTTCCAAGGAAGGGATGGTTGGTTCTGAGAAGGGTACTTGGGGCTGGCAGATATTTCTAATGCTAATATGCATTTTGATTCTTCATCAGACCAGTTTCTGGACATTCTACCAGATCTCTCGTGCTCCCTGCCACCCAGGCTGTTTGGATTCTCATCAGGGTGAGGGGGAGGATCGCGGAAGCGTGGGTGGGCCAGCCAGGGATGAGTTAGCTTGTGTGCACTTCGCAGACTGCAGCAGCCAGAAGGCTGATGTGATGGGAATTGGAGAAGAGAGTGCTGAAATAGCAGCTTCTCACCTCAGATACAAAAGAAGTTAATCCTTTTTATCTGTGAGATACCTGGGTGAATTTCACTGTGCTCTGGATGAATTTTTTAAAATATGGTTGGTTTATCAATAAATGAGCCTAGATGTAAAATGTGAACAGTGTGTTACTTAACCATATAAAGGGCATGGAATTGTGCTTGACAGCCTTCCTACAAATTACTGCTTTCTCTTAACATTGGGGTACAGAGCTAAACAAAGAATTTTCATCCAAAGAACTTCGGATGGCTGAGAAGCATCTTAAAAAATGCTCAACTTCATTAGTCATTAGGGAAATGCAAATCAAAACAACCCTGAGATTTCACCTTACACCAGTCAGAATGACTAAGATTAAAAATTCAGGAGACAGCAGGTGTTGGCGAGGATGTGGAGAAAGAGGAACACTCCTCCACTGCTGGTGGGGTTGCAAATTGGTACAACCACTCTGGAAATCAGTCTGGCGGTTCCTCAGAAAACTGGGCACGTCACTTCCGGAGGATCCTGCTATACCACTCCTGGGCATATACCCAGAGGATTCCCCAGCATGTAATAAGGATACATGCTATATGTTCATAGCAGCTCTATTTATAATTGCCAGAAGCTGGAAAGAACCCAGGTATCTCTCAACGGAAGAATGGATGCAAAAAAACGTGGCATATATACACAATGGAGTACTATTCAGCCATTAGAAACAATGAATTCATGAAATTCTTAGACAAATGGATGGAGCTGGAGAACATAATACTAAGTGAGGTAACCCAGTCTCAAAAGATTAATCATGGTATGCACTCACTAATAAGTGGATATTAACCTAGAAAACTGGAATACCCAAAACATAATCCACACATCAAATGAGGTACAAGAAGAACGGAGGAGTGGCCTGGTTCTGAAAAGACTCAGTGAAGCAGTATTCAGCAAAACCAGAACAGGGAAGTGGGAAGGGGTGGATGGGAGAACAGGGGGAGGGAAGAGGGTTTATGGGACTTTTGGGAGTGGGGGGCCAGAAGAAGGGAAATCATTTGAAATGTAAATAAAAAATATATCGAATAAAAAAAAGATAGACCATATAGTATTAACTGATGATTCTCAGTTGTTTTAACAACTTATTTTACAACTTCAGGCAATGACGAAGAGCACAGCTTTGTGGGAGACTTTCCTCCCTCTCTTGGGGCTCACCCTAGGATGATTCCTTGAAGAGTAATAACTTTGATATCATTTTTTTTCATTTGCTATGAGGACATGCAGTCCTATTTCCATGATGATGATCAACAAGGCTACACCATTATGTGGGCTCAATTTTCCAATGAATTTTATTTGCTTTTTATACATTATTAGGATTCAGGAAAAACAAGTGGATTTCGGTAGTTTGAAATTTTTCAGAATGACAGCTAACATTTATTGACTATGATGTATCAGGCTTTCTGAGCACTTTACACCAATTTAATTAATATACTTTACATAAAAAGCTTCATTAATGTAAAAACCAAGTCTAGAGACGTTAGCCTATATTGACCGATGTCCCATTGCTAGTAAATGAATGATTTAAACCACTGTACTGTGAATCTTGAGTAGATTATTGTAATTATGATCTGATATGCTCTTTTCCTGGATAATGGTTTACAGTTGAAAAAAGTGGAACCCACTTCTTATGATTTTATCTTATACATATGTGCAGATAACTGTTATCTCTGTTAATTCTGTTTTAAGAAATACAGGACCTGCAATTAGAAATGCACAAATACTTTTAATGCTATTTTTTGGTGCTGTGTGAAATTGTGACTATTTTTCTGTACACTGAATTGTTCTCTCATAGAACACCTCTGCACTTCTGTACTTGATCCTAGTCCAAAGTCAGGTAAATGATTCCACTTATTTATACAACAACTTGATGAAAGGCAAAAGCATGTTCACTTTATAAATTCAGAAGCCAGTTTAAATAGTGAGGAAATAAAACTGGAAATGGGGTGGAGTGGAGGGACATCAATGTCACAGAGTTCAGAGAAATGCCACAAGATGAAAAATGAGGCAGGGGAATAGGGTCTTAGAAAACAGATAAACCGGTAAAAGACAGAAACAAAATCTATTAGGAATAGAGTACACAACTGAAAACATTGTCTACCTGTACTCCGAAGAGCCCACGCTTCTGCCACACTCAAAGAGTCAAAATCAAGCACTGGATAAAAAGAGGAAGAAGTTGTTTTTGGTATACACCTTTCATGTGGTGGCCATGGGAGGAGAAGGAGAGGCTGATGATCTTCTGAAGGAGGACGTGCACTTTGGAGAAGTAGAGTGCCATTAGTAATAAATGTTTACCATCTAGATCAATATAGTTTTAAAGAATGCATTAAACCTCCAGCCCCTGCATGATCTGAGTACTGTGTCGGACGGTGTGCCTGAATGAAGCATGTGTCTCGGAGAGGGATGGAATATTTGGTGTTTGTAGCTTGATTTTCATTCCTTTAAGAACACGAGCCATCAGTGATCTGCAGGATTCCAGGAGAGACACCGACCTGAGCTCTTCAACACAAAACAAATGGGCCACTATTTGTTTCAGTAAGCAAACAATTTGTGGGACTTCCCTAAAGGCAAGTACAGGGTTCTAGAGTGAGAGAAATTGTCATGTGGCAATATGATTATTTCATTAGCTTACTCTACAGGAACATCCATTGCCCCACCCAGACAGCACCATCCAGGGCCCATTGTTGTGTCTTACTGGGAGATGATGTCAGTGGTAGGGAATGAGGTGGTAGAGAGGTTGTCTCCTGCTGTGGTCTCTTTAGGTACTAGGTGCCGACTCACCAGAGCTCATAGTTGGTCTCCAGTTTTCAAAAATGACTGCTGTCCAACTTTTTGTAATTCACCATTTTGTAATTACAATAATTTGTAATTAACAAATCGTCTATTTCTATGTTCATTTAGTTTTGGCTTTTGCAGGAACTTCTCAATAAGCTTTATGAAGACAGGGACTGTGTCACATTCAGTTAAGTGTTCCTACCACTCAGCGCAGAGTTTCCCACATTAGTAACTCTGTGTGTGGCTGGAAAAATGCACACTGCCGCAAAACAATGAAGGAGTGCTGCGGAGGATAAAAGACGATTAACTATTAGCTCTGCGTTCTGACTTGACAACCATTACAGGAATAAAAGAAAGTAAAAGTGGCTCAACAAGAAGAAATAGCGGGTCTGACTTGGGTTAATAATTCTGATTTCCGAGTTTAGAAAAAGGAATGAAAAGGTGATTGGAAGGAAATAGGTCTGCTCCTGGATGTAATTCTAATCGTTCTCACTGCTTCTTCTAGGGAGTGTAGGATTCCAGTGAGACTACAATTTCAGAAAATAGGAAAGGAAATTTAATAATGATGAACACTTCATCTTCATATCAAGAAGTAACCTTAACTCAGTCAGCATCCCTGAGGAGGTAATAGTCATATACCCACCTGAACGTAGAATATAGATCAAAGCACTAGATGCATTAAGTGCACAGAAAAGGCTTTGTAGCACTGTGAACTGGTTCTTTATGTGGTTACTAAATTATCAGTAACACTGCCAGCTACAACCAGCCCTGGATAGTACTACCACCGCACTAAAAGAAGTTCCTGAGAGGGTAGGTAGAACCAGGCTTTGAATCTGGGATGGTCTAATTCCAAAGTTGGTGCTTTGTGTTAAATTCAAAAGACAGTGGACTCCCTCCCAAAGCAATAGGATAGTTGAAGTCCCATTTTGACTATCACCGTCAGAAGAGTCAGATGTGCACGTTTAGCTGGTAACTAGATAACCCTAGCTATGTGGTCCCAGTTTCATCCTCAACAGTCAACTGCCTGAGTTTAGTCTCTGTTGCTTTGACTTTCTTTCTTTGTCCTTGTCTTTCAAGTGGAGTCATAGTTAACCAGAGTGGGGTGTGACTTACTCATGAACGTGGAGCACAGGGGAAAGTGGACTCTGAGGATTTGCCCTAGAAAGAACAAAGGATCAGAAATGTCAAAGATCAGTTTGACTTCAGACATCAGTATGTCCAATGTTGGAGAGACCCCAAAGAGAAACAGACTTGCTTATGCCTATGGTGTATGGCTAGAATTGGCAATCATGTAAGGTTAGAAAATAAGACACTCAAAGATCCATCAAAGACTTACTTGAGAATCCAGTTCCACTTATTTTCACCTATTGATGGTTCTTGACTTGGCTGTATATACACTTTTGGTAACACCGGTCTTCATTATGTTCTATGGTCTATGTGGTTCTCTATCAGGGATAATTTAATCCTTGGCAAAGACTAGGGTTCCAGGGAGCTAGAAAGTGATTGGTAACATAAGCTGGGAAGGAAATAAGCAGTTCAGGGCAGGTTGATAACAGATGTCTCATTTGGCTCTAGGAGCACCGGATCTGCTCCTAAGAGCATAGGAGACCATTTATACTTTAAAAAGTTAATCTTTTAATTCCTTCTTGTCTTTCACTTTTACTTTATGTGATGGGAGTGTTTATGGTGTGGACTTTACTTTTCTCACGTTAATTTTTCTAGGTTGTTTAATTAAGAGACTTAGAAGTGCTGGCTTTACTTGGTATGATACTCATGCCTTTGGGGAGTGTGCCCCCCACCAGCCATATTTTAATGTAGATGTATCTGTAAGAGGTGCTAGAATGCTTTGTTAATGATTCTATGTGAGTCTTTTTACACCTATTTTCTTTTCATTCGGAAATACAACATACAGTCTGTTGCTCTTAGTTTTGCTCTTGTGTTCCAGAGTTGCTCTGTAGCATTCCAGCCATTGACGTCATAGAATAATTGACTTATCTCAGACCTCAGCATCCCGGGAGGATGGGCTGAGTAAGGAGTCATAGAATAGTTTCAAACAGAAAGAAAACAATGAGTCTAAAGACACATAGAGACATCTGAAAGGGCAATAGTGGTACAATGTAGCCCTTTGGTCAAACCTGGTCACACCCACTCATTTGCATACCACGTGCATCTATTTTGTCAAAACACTAGCCCACTGAGTAGCTGAGACAGAGAACATTTGGGCAGCAAAGCCAAACAAATTTTCTGCTTGACATTCTCCAGAAAAGGATGTGTAATCTCTTGTTAAAAATAAGACCCTTTTTCTTAATTAAAAAATAATTTATTTATTGTGGGTATGTGTGTTTATACGGACAGAGCACATAACGCCTTGATATACATGTGCGTGTCGAGGATTCCTTGCTGGAGTTGATTCTCTCTCTCCACCCTGTGAGATCTGGAGACAGACCTCCCGTCACCAGGCTTTCTGGCAAATGCCTTTACCTGCTGAGCCATCTCTCCAGTTCCTATATTAAGATTTTACCTCATTTCATACACATTTCTGAAAGAAAAAAAAAGCCTCTTAAATCACACTCTTCAGAAGACAACAACCCAAATAAACACAAATGTTTGAAACGTACAAACCATTTGTTCTGTGGTTCTTTAAAAGATGTGGTCCCAGTAAGTAGTAGCAATAAAACATCCCCTGTTGTATAGATGTAGCAGTATAAGGCTTCAACACTACCATGGGGTAGTTTATGTTTTTGTAACCAATAAATAAAAAAAAATTAAATGTTAGGAGTGGTGGCACATACCTTTGATCAGGAGACAGGGACAGGTGGGTCTGTATGAGTTTGAGACCAGTCAGGTCTATATCGTCAGTTCTAGGACAGCCAGAGTTATGTAACAGGAGTCCCTGTCTTAAACACACACACACACACACACACACACACACACCCCAAACCAACCAACTAACCACCCAACCAACCAAATAAAAAATTAAGTACATAGTGTTACTAAGGTGTGTGTGTGTGGGGGGGATTGTTGATGTGGCTTCCATAATTCTAACACTCTTCAGTCATACTAATATTGGCATGACCCATAAGACACAGAACTGAAGGTACAAATAGAAAGCCCCAAGTCTTGAGTTCAATTTCTTTTGTTCAGAAAGGATGAAAGGAGGGGCGGTGCTGGAGAGATGGCTCAGCAGTTAAAAACAATTTTTGCTCTTGCAGAGGGACCTGCATCAGTTCCCAGCACCACCATCTAAGCTCACAGATGTACTGACTGGTTCTGTGTGTCGACTTGACACAGGCTAGAGTCACAGAGAAAGGAGCTTCAGGTGAGGAAATGTCTTCATGAGATCCAACTGTGGGGCATTTTCTCAATTAGTGATCAAAAGGGGAGGGCCCCTTGTGGGTGGGGTCATCCCTGGGCTGGTAGTCCTGGGATCTATAAGAGAGCAGGCTGAGCAAGCCAGGGGAAACAAGCCAATAAGAAACATCCCTCCACAACCTCTGTATCAGCTCCTGCTTCCTGACCTGCTTGAGTCCCAGTCCTGACTTCTTTAGTGATGAACAGCAATGTGGAAGTATAAGCTGAATAAGCCCTTTCCTCCTCAGCTTGATTCTTGGTCATGGTGTTTGTGCAGGAATAGAAACCCTGACTAAGACAACAGCCATCTGTAACTCCAGTTCCAGGTGATCTGGGACTCTTTTCTGGCTTCCATAGGCAGCAGAAACATAGACGGTGCACAAAATTACGTACAGGCAAATACTCATACAGAGGAAATGAAACTAAATGAGAAGTTAAATATTTAAGAAATAAAAGAGGGTTTATAATGGTTATGGATCTGAAAGAGTAATAAAATATTACCGGGTTACTACAAAGTCAATCATTACTAACGAGCAATACTCTTAGAGCTAAGAGGCACTATCTGGGATAAGTGCTGTCATGGGAGAAAATGCTTATTGTTGACACTGTTCTCTCTGCACACACTGCGAGTCAAGTCGCTCTTCCTGTTACTGTACAGGCAAAACAATTTGGCTTTATTCATTAATGGGATAGTGGATTCTAGAGTCAAGGATAATAATTTACTCTCAAAATTTATCATTTGTTAAGAGCCTTTAAAATTAATGTATGACTTTTGAAAACCGTATTCTAAAAGCCATGTACAAATACTTATATTTTATTCCGCTTTTAAGAAAAGTGAAAAAAAAAGGTTACATGCTAAAAAGAAAAAAATAATAGGAAGAGTTGTTTCTGAAAACCACACAACTTTGTGTTCCAGTTCCCCAACCCATCTGTCATGCCTAGGAATTTTACCCATAAGCAGTCTGTCCTATTTGTAGCCCCACTTACACGGATGTAGAGATAACTTCAGCAAAACTACTTACAGAATGTAAAGAAAATCATAAGGTTTGAATGTGCATCAGGGTTTGGAGATGTGGCTCTTTGACTCTAGCTTTTATCAGATTTGAATATACTATAATCTTAAACTTAGTTTTATTGAGAGTCATTGAAGTCCCAAATTAGTGTCTGATTTTCAGATTCCTTGTCTGTCTGATGGTTACCACAAATACAGTTGTTCATTCTTCCTCAGAGTAAGTAGAATGACTCTGAGCTTACATATCTCTTTGAGGAAAGTACACACCTCTACTGTTGAGGATATATGTATTTGAATCATATATGTGTATACACACACACACATATATAATACATACATATACATACACATACACATACACATACATATACATATACAGTATTTATATGAAATATGTTAGTGGCATTGTAACTTAAATGAATTTATTATTTCAGTGTTTGATTAACTGGCTAGTCTGGGTACTTCTGCCACTAAATGAATTCTTTAGGAGTTTACTGCAGCAATCATCCTATTACGCACATGGTTTCTGTGGGTTAGGACAGAAATTGCCTCCTCTACAGTGTTTCTACCTCTAGCTGAGATGTGATTGCTGGGAGGATTCCATTCTTGGGAGTTGGGAACATGTGAAGACTCCTTCTTTACTCGTATAGCTACATTATGAAGACCTGAAAGTCAAACCTGCCAACCAGGCTGCCCATAGGCAGTGCCTTCTCCAAGTGGCTTGGCATGAACCATGGCAGCTTTGGGGTCTTTGGATTTCTTACATCACAGTCATGGCTCAAAGCGTGCCTATCCTAGTGAACATCCACTGAATCCTCATGCTGTATAACCTGTGTAGCACAGCCTTACTTTCCCTGTTTGTGTGGTCAGGAGAGCTCTAAGCTCACAAAGATTTGAGGAGAGGAGGATTAGACTGTCCACTTGCTCGTGGGTCCCAAAGTCAAGGAGGAAAAGAGGATGTGGGAATTTCAGGGTTGCTGACACTTTTTGAGAAATAAACTACCATACTATGGCTCAAGGTGAAGGTGGAAATGGAATTGGAAGACGGTGGAGAGCAGCAGAAACTGCAAAGAAAAGAGCTGCTACACCAGACCTGGAGGACAGAAGAGGCTGTGGTGGAGAATAAGTCTCCCCTCTCGCCCTGCAGGAACCCAAAGAATGTGGAGACTTCAGAGAGCAACAGACTGTTAGGGGCACAGGGATGAGAGAACTGTGCCTTTAACTCGGGGTAGCTGTGCTGATTAGTTATGTGTTGACACACATAGAACTAGAGACACTTTGGAAGAGGGAACCTCAGTTGAGAAAATGTCCTACCAGATTAGCCTGTGGGCAAGCCTCTGGTGCTCCTTCCTTCCTTCCTTCCTTCCTTCCTTCCTTCCTTCCTTCCTTCCTTCCTTCCTTCCTTCCTTCCTTCCTGCCTTCCCTTCTTCCTTCCTTCCTGCCTTCCCTCCCTCCATCCTTCCTTCCTGTTTTACTTTTTATTGACTCTTCGTTGAGTCCCACTCATCTCTCCATCCGCTCATATCTGCCCTTCACTCTTGCAACCTCCCCTGAAAAATAAACACATACACACACACACCACCACCACCTCCACCACCACCAAGAACAACAAAAACAAAGCATAGAAAACATCACAGAAGCTGTATTAGGTCACAGTGTGTCCCACAGAATACCCTTCTGTCCACACAGCTTCACTTGCAAATGTTCATCGCCATGAGTCAGTGGTTTGGTTCGAGGCCTCAGGCTTCTGTGACACCATCATTGGATCTTCACCGGGACTCCTCCTGTTTATTCTGTTGTTGCCTTGTGTCATGGAGAACCTGCCACTTTGGAATAGTAGGCTGGCCTTTTCACATGTCTCAACCATTTGCAGATGATAAAGGTTTTGGGGTGGTTCAACTGGGTGGTAGCCCAGCTGGTCAGCCAGCTTCCTCATCTGCACCACCAGGGGGAGCGCTTCAGCACTGCTCCAGCTGGGCTACTCAATGCTGCGCATTGCTTTGAGGCAGGGTCAAAGCTCCTGCTCTCACGCCCTGGGGGCTGCCACACCCCAACCCATACCTCCAGAGTCAGCTCCACTGAGCTGCCCAGTCAAGGTGTCTGACCTACTCTCCCAAGTGCTACAGCCTGTGAGGGGCTGGGCCAGCTCTCCCGTTCTCGTTCTCACACATCTGGAGCTGGGCTCACCGGTGCCCTTGCTCTCCGGGCCAAGTTCATTGTGTTGCTTAGGTGCGGTGCAGGGTTCACCAGTGAGGAGAGAGGTACAGCTCTCCTCTCTCGTGATCCTAGGGCCAACTCTCTGGGCTAATGCAGGTGGCAAGGTGGGGAGGAGAGGGCATCACTTCTGCACCCACGTGAGTGGCAGAGACAGCTCTCCTGTGCTCGAGTCCTTGGGTGGCTCACCTGCACCGCCCCCATACCAGGGAAGCTCTACTGTGCTGTCCACATGATGTACAGGGCCTGCTCTACCAAGTGCTTCAGTTAGTGAGGGGTAGGGATAGTCACCGGCTCTCATTACCCCAGGGTTAGCTCTCCTGACTACCTCAGGTAGCAAGGAGCGAGTGGGCAGAGGGCATCCTTGCCCTCAGGCCACCTCACAGCAGAAGAGTGGTGGGGCCAGCTCAGCTCCCCACTCCCACCCTGCGGTGTGATTTCTCGATTGACAGTTGATGTGTGAAGTGTCTGGTGGTTCTGCGCGCTGTAAGAGATCAGGCTGAGCAAGCCGCGAGGAACAAGCCAGCAGGCAGCACCTCTCCACAGCCTCAGTGTCAGCTTTTGCTGCCAGGTTCCTGTTCAAGTCGAGTTCCTGCCCTGACCTCCGCCAGTGATGGATTGTTACTTGAAGTGTAAGATGAAGTAAACCGTTTCCTCCACAGTTGCTCTTTGGTCATGGTGGTTTTTCATAGCAATGTAAATGTTCTTGTTATTTCTTGTTTTCTATTATTTAATTTCTATGCATTTATGGCACGTGGTGGTTTTGCTTTTGTTTCTGTGTTGCTCAGGTATGTTTCAGGGCTGATGTTTAATGTCTTTTCACCCCATTTCCTATACTCTTCAGCCATATCTTATAGACTCCTCTTATTCCTGTCATTTTTCCTTCCTTTCGTCTTTAGCTCCTCCTCCTTTTGCTTCTGAATTCAGCTTTCCATATCTTTAATAATCTTTAAAATCTAGGTACCATAACAATATAGCTACTTTCCCCTTCTAGCTGCTTTACCCATCTGTTGTGTGACAAAACTTTTCTTGAGGACATACGACCCACATGTCTACTCATCCCAGACGGGGAGCCCATGACAGACCAAAGTGAATACTGCCAAAGTTCAGCTTGGTGAGCCAATGTGTTTTATTGGCATTAATTACAGGAATATGGGTGATAGGGGCACTTACAGGAGCAGAGGTGAACTCACAGACAGTTATACCAAAGCCCACTTTAGCATGAGTAACAGCTCTCAAAAGCTCTGAACTGGAAACACATTGTACATAGCCTATAGGCAGCTCGACAGGTTTAAGAGTGTCCTTTCCAAGAGACTCTTTCAGGAAGCTCAGCTGGTTCTGTCCATTGGTTGGGTGCAAATATCTGCATCTGACTTTTTCAGCTGCTTGTTGGGTCTTCTGGAGTGCGATCATGCTAGGTCCCTTTTTTTAGAGCACCCCATACGATAGCCTCAGTAATAGTGTCAGGCCTTGGGACCTTCCCTTGAGCTGGATCCCACTCTGGGCCTGTCATTGGACCTTCTTTTTTCTCAGGCTCCTCTCCGTTTCCATCCCTGTAATTCTTTCAGACAGGATCAATTATGGGTCAGAGTTGTGACTGTGGGATGGTCCCCATCCCTCATTTGATGCCCTGTCTTCCTGCTGGAGGTGGGCTCTATAAGTTCCCTCTCCCTACTGTTGGGCATTTCATCTAAGATCCCTCTGAGTCCTGAGAATCTCTCACCTCCCGGGTCTTTGGTGCATTCTGGGGGATCCCCCCAAAGGTTGCCTGTTTCCATTCTTTCTAATGGTCCTCAGAGCTTCAGTCCTTTTCCCTCTCCCAATACCAGATTAGTTTTCCCTCTCCCCACCCTTCCCATCCACTTTTCCTCCCAGATCCCTCCCTCCCTTCCTCCCCACTTGTGATTTCTTCCTTTTCTCTCCGAAGTGGGACTGAGGCATCCTTACTTGGGCACTTCAGCTTGTTGACCTTGCTGAGTTCTGTGGACTGTATCTTGGGTTTTCTGTACTTTTTTCCTGGCTAACATCCACTTATTAGTGAGAACATACCATGCATATCCTTTTGGGTCTGAGTTATCTCACTCAAAATTATATTTTCTAGTTCTATCCATTTGCTTACAAAACTCAGGATGTTCTCGTTCTTAATAGCTGATTAGTATTCCATTGTGTAAATGAACCATATTTTCTGTATCCATTATATTGTTGTGGGACATCTGAGTT
Source organism: Apodemus sylvaticus (assembly GCF_947179515.1). Lineage (NCBI taxonomy): Eukaryota > Metazoa > Chordata > Mammalia > Rodentia > Muridae > Apodemus > Apodemus sylvaticus. The sequence continues at coordinate 20,586,570 of NC_067482.1, read as the reverse complement.
GTTTCCAGCTTCTGGCTATCACAAAAAAGGCTGCTATGAACATAGTGGATCATGTCTCGCTGTGGCATGGTGGGGCATCTTTTGGGTATATTCCCAAGAATGGTATAGCTGGATCTTCAGGTAGATCTATTTCTAATTTTCTGAGGAAAAATAGATTTCTCCAGATTGATTTCCACAGTGGTTGTACCAGTTTACAATCTCACCAGCAATGAAGGAGAGTTCCTCTTCTCCACATCCTTGCCAACATGTGCTGTCACCTGACATTTTAATCTTAGCCATTCTGATTGGTGTAAGGTGGAATCTCAGGGTCATTTTGATTTGCATTTCTCTGATCACTAAGGACTTTGAACATTTCTTTAGATGCTTCTCAGCCATTTGAGATTCTTCAGTTGTGAAATCTCCATTTACTTCTATACCCCATTTTTTGATTGGGTTGTTTAGCTTTTGTTGGTTATTAGCTTCTTGAGTTCTTTATATATTTTGGATATTAGTTCTCTTATCAGATGTGGCATTAGTGAAGAATTTTTCCCAAACTGTAGGTTGCCAGTTTGTCTTATTGATTATGTCCTTTGCTTTACAGAAGCTTTCCAGTTTTATGAGGTTCCATTTATCCATTCTTGATCTTAGAGCCTGAGCCATTGGAGTTCTGTTTAGGAAATTTTCCACCGTGCCAATGAGTTCAAGGCTCTTTTCCACATTCTCTTTTACTAGATTCAGTGTATCTGGTTTTATGTTGAGGTCCTTGAACCACTTGGACTTGAGCTTTGTGCAAGGTAATAAATATGGGTCTGCTTTCATTTTTCTACATACAGGTGGCCAGTTAGACCAGCACCACTTATTGAAGATGCTTTCTTTTATTCTTATTTAATCCTTATTCTTATCCATCTTACCTCAAGTTACATCCCACTCCTAACACGAGTATAACCACACTACCCTTGGTTGTTTGCTCTTCCACAGTTGTTCTTTGGGCTCTATGATTCATTGGCTAATATGATGTTTACATAGTGGTGGTCTCAAGCTGCTGTGGTTGCTCTCAGTGTTATAGAACCCATGGAATAATATGGAGTTTACACTTGGAACCCAGAGCTTCTGCACTGAGGAGCTATTTTCTCAACTTCAATCCAAGTCTCAAATGAACATAATTCAACTGAAATAATATAATATAGTTGATAAAAAATAAAAGAAGCAAAGAAATGATACCAAATATACAAACCCCAAACATAGCAACACACGAAATTAAAAAACCCAAGAAACCTAACTCCCCCCCCCCAATTACTAACCCTGCAGTAATGATATCTATTGAAAGTGACTTAGATGAAATACAGAAAACTCAGTAGAACAGTTACCAATGTGTCCAAAGAAAGAAGAAAACGAGCTTCTATTGAGAAAACAAACAACTGAAAAAAAGGAGGAATATAATGCAACATATAAAAGAGGAATTCAACAAAGAGATAGAAATACTAAAGAAGAAAAAAATACAATCTGGAATGCCTGAAATGAAAGACACCATAGGTCCAATAAAAACTCTGTGGAAATTCTCACCATCAGAATGGATTAAAGAGGGGTCAGAGTACTGAACTTGAAGACCACATGCAAGAATTGGAACAACCAAACAAGGATAAAAATAAGGTAAAAGGTCCAAATAGGGCTTCTAAGGTATCCACGGTACTCTGAAAGACAAACCCCAATGATAGCTATAGAAGAAAGAGAGGGATTTGGCTGAGGTAGGAGAAGAGAAGTCCATCCAGATACCAGAGAAATTTAAGACACCGGACAGACATGACAGACAGACATTTCCTTCTTCTTATCACAAAGAAAACTCTGAATACTCAGAACAAAGAAAGTATATTGAAAGCAGCAAGAGAGAGACACCAACTCCCATGTAAGGTAGATTCATTAGAATGACATAATATTATTTAACAGAAAATTTAAAAGCCAAGAGAGTCTAGACTGAAATGTTCCAAGTTCTAAAAGGCAAGACTGTCAAGGCAGACTACTATACCCAGCAAAGCTGTCATAATTTCAGGGAAAAAAAGATTTCCAAGATAAAAATAGGCTAAAGGAATTTATAAACACTGAGCTGGTTCTATGAAAAACACTTGAAAAAAATATTTCAGACTGAAGAGAAAACAAATCTATTCATGAGGACACAGTAAAGAACAAACCAAACTAATCAAGAGAGAAAGAGGAAAAGTACAAACACTATAAACTCAACAAAATGGCAGGAATTAGTATAGGACTATCAGGGGTAGCTCTGAATATTAATGATTTCAATTCCCCCAACTAAAAGACACAAACTAGTAGATTAGATTAAAAGGCAGGAATCCTCTATCCGCTGCCTCCATGAGATGAACCTCAGTACAAATAACAGTCACTGCCTTAGGGTAGAGGAGATAAAGGGGTGTTCCGACTACAGAGGAAACACACAGGTGTCACTGTAAATACCTGTCAAAATAGACATCAAACCTAGTGAGAAGAGGTAAGATCACTTCATTCTTACTGAAGGAACAATCCCTGAAGAAAAGAGGATTTTAAAAATTATGCTCTAAACACAGGTGCACCCATCCTGATAAAACAAACTGGATTAGCTAAAAAGCCATAAAGTTACTCTAACAAAATAGTAGGTGATGTTGATACTATATGCCTAGCGACCGGCAGGTCTTCCCTATTTAAAAAAAAATAAACAGACATAGTAACATTAAATGACGTCGTAGATCAAGAGGACTTAACAGAATCTACATAAGATTTCATCCAAAAAGATTTTTCTCCACAGCTCATGGAACGTTCTTCAAAAGAGATCACATATTAGGGCGTAAAACAAATCTCTACAAACACAGGAAAATTGAAATAACTCCTTATAGTCTATCTGATCACAGTGGAACAAGATTGCAAATACATAGTAAAAGAAAATCTAGAACTTACACAATTTGCAGAAATGAATGATGAACTTGTTATTTTATAAACCAAGAACCAAATTTTACAAAACCCTATGAAATTGGGAACACAACATACCCAAACCTGGGAGATACAATGGAAGAAATCCTAAGAGATACATTTATAGCCCCCAAGTGCTTACATGAAGAAACAAAGAGATATTTTTTAAAAAAAGATTTATTTACTATATATAAGCACACTATAGCTGTCTTCAGACAGTCCAGAAGAGGGCTTAGGATCTTGTTACAGATGGTTGTGAGCCACCATGTGGTTGCTGGGATTTGATCTCAGGACCTTTGGAAGCACAGTCAGTGCTCTTAACTGCTGAGCCATCTCTCCAGCCCTAACAAAGAGATCTTCAATAAATAACGTAACAATGTCCTGTAGGGTCCTGGAAGAACAAGTCAAACCCCAAATCACTAGACCACTTAAGACCAGTGAGGAGTCAATAGACTGGAAACAAACAAATAAAAACCAGGAGAGAGAAATACTTTATCTTTCTGTTCTTCAGCACCCTTACCTCATGTGTCTATAAGACCACTGACTCTCTTGCCCAAGTCTCTTTCCAAATTATCCGTTTCTCCAGTATCCTCTAGTGCTTATTGCTTGTTTTAGTTCTCTTCATGTGCTGACCAGAATTCTTAGGACTACAATTCATTATGAACAGGTATTTATTGACTCCTAACTCTGGAGGCCGGGAAGTCCAGGACCAGGGGTACTGCTGGCATCTGGTGAGGACTTTCCTGTGGTGCCACAAGGGAGAGAGGGGGAGGGGGATGGAGGGGGAGGGGGAGAGACAGGGATAGATGGATGGATAGATAGATTGGTCTTATAAACGCCCCAGTCCCCTGAGTCTCACTACTCCTTTGAATTCTTACTCCTTCTGCAGTGGCAGTAAGTCTCAGCACGAGCTTTCTTGTGGGCCAGTATTCAGACCACAATGCTGTGTGTGGGAAACCATTCTTCCGCTCCAATCCATTCTCCAATCAGTTCTAAGAATAAACTTTGCAGTGCCTACATTTGATCAGTCATCCCCCCGCTCCCCACCATGTTGTAATAAGATCCTAATTCCTTCCGGGTTGGTAGTGCCCTGTGAGATGTGGCATCCCCCTCTTCCTCTGGATGCCACATTACCACCTGTTTCCTTCGGTCCTTGTGCTCCACCGTTACTCATCTGCCCTCAAGTGTCTTTGAATTTTCTGGTCCGTCTGCTGGATTTTTCCCTACATCTCCCAGTGCAGTTGCTTCATTCAAGGGGCGGTGGCTGTGTCAGGCTTTTCTGCAGCACTGAATCTCAACTATTTCATCTCAGGGTACTCAGGGTTCTCTCCTTTATTTTTCTACTGATTTCTATGACCAAACTTACTTTACGTTTGTTTATTACTTACCATCTGTCTTCCCACTAGAACTTAAATTCCCTCTAGTCAGTGGCCTTGTCTGTCTTGATTGTTCAGTTCTTCAACACTTGCTGGGTCTTGTGGAGAATAGGCATTCTATAAACATTTGATTGAATAAATAAGCGCAAAATAGTTCAGTACAGATGGCATTGTGTGGCTCAGTCTCCACAAATATTTCCCCACATTTTACCCAGTTCTATAACTTTTTACAAAATGATTTGTGTATAAAAAAAAGACTATGAAAAACAGAAACATCCAGTGTTTTCTGGGCTCATTCTTTTTTTTTTATTCGATATAATTTATTTACATTTCAAATGATTTCCCCTTTTCTAGCCCCCCACTCCCCGAAAGTCCCAGAAGCCCCCTTCTCTCCCCCTGTCCTCCCACCCACCCCTTCCCACTTCCTCATTCTGGTTTTGCCGAATACTGTTTCACTGAGTCTTTCCAGAACCAGGGGCCACTCCTTCTTTCTTCTTGTACCTCATTTGATGTGTGGGTTATGTTTTTGGTATTACAGTTTTCTAGGTTAATATCCACTTATTAGTGAGTGCATACCATGATTCACCTTTTGAGTCTGGGTTACCTCACTTAGTATGATGTTCTCCAGCTCCATCCATTTGCCTAAGAATTTCATGAATTCATTGTTTCTAATGGCTGAATAGTACTCCATTGTGTAGATATACCACATTTTTTGTATCCACTCTTCTGTTGAGGGATACCTGGGTTCTTTCCAGCATCTGGCAATTATAAATAGGGCTGCTATGAACATAGTAGAGCATGTACCCTTATTACATGGTGGGGAATCCTCTGGGTATATGCCCGGGAGTGGTGTAGCAGGATCTTCTGGAAGTGAGGTGTTCTGGGCTCATTCTTAATCTCTTTAACTTGTAATTGATTTCCTTTAACCTTCATGTATTCATTGTCTCATTTATTCAGTTTTTAAGCTTGAAATTTTAGATTGCTACAACCATTGCCACCACTGTTGTATGTGTCAGCACACACTCTCGTGATGCACACAGAAGCGGCTCATTTGCACGTTAGTGTGAGGTTGAAGGACAACCTTGTGGGGGTCAGTTCTCTTCTTCCACTCTTTATGGGCTCTGGGGATCAAACTCAGGTCTCCATGCATATATAATTGGGTGGCAAGCCTCTTGACCCTTTGAACCATATCGTAGGTCTGATTAATTCTCTTTTTAAAAAGCCCATTGTAAGTATGGGATTGTACAAAAAATACAAACAATATATATATATTTAAGACGCATGTCTTACTTTTACAACCATTTGGGGGAGATGAGGGGGTGTTGGTCAGCATAATAAAAGCCTCAATGTGTGGGTGGCAGTGGAACATGGTACATCCAAAATATTCTCCGTGAGGAGGAGGGCAAGAACTTAATGCTTCATTGGTTACAGTTCTTATTGTCATGACAAAAACCCTACAAGGAAGTGTTTGTTTAGACTCGCAGATGGAGTGGACAGTCCATCACGGCAGGGGCGTCATGGCGGCGGAATGTGAGGTGGCGGCTCATAGCCATCCAAACTTGGGAGGCAGAAGAGACGAGAGCTTATGCCCAGCTCTGCTTCTCTCTTTCCTTTTTTCTTAGTCTAAGACCCTAACCCACAAAGTGGTGCAGCCCACTTTTAGTGTGGATGCTCCCACTTCAATTAACTTAATCTAGAAAACCACTCAGGGATGGGCCCAGGTGTTACTTCCATGGTGATTCTGAATCGCATCAACTTGACAAAGATGATTAGCCATCCCAGGGTCGGCCTAATGGTGAAGATGATACAGTTGAAACCAGCATTTGAACTAGGGCTTTAAAAGTCAGGTTTTCAATGGGTAGCCCGTGGAGTGGAGGAAAGAAAGCATTTCCATTAGCGCACATGGTCTGAGACAGGGACTGGCTCCAAGAAGGTAAGTGGCATGATTAAGAAGTAGGTTGAATGAAACACTGAGTTGGGTTTGGGATCTGGGGCCACTCCAGCCTGTTGAAGCCATGTCATAGAAATCTACTAAATCTAATCAAGGTAACTTAGTATTCATTCAATGGCTGATGAAGAACCAGTGGGAGCTTCCAGTTGGTTTTGTTTTGTTGATCCAGGTGGGACAAGATCTTAACCACAACAGAGCCTTTGGAAGGTTATGTCATATTTCTGAGCCCATCTCTTCAGCTGTAGACTACAAGGATTTAAAAAAAAATCTTGTCACACAGTTTCTACAAAGATTAGGAAGTAGGTGACAAAAGCAGCCATTATTGATCATTGATCGTAACATCGGAGTTATTGGATTAATTATTTAATAATAATTTAATAATTTATTGGATTAATTATTGGATAATTAGTATTATCCTGGCCTGTTTCCATTGTCTGGAATGGTGGGGTCTCGGTTTGTTAGCACAGCTCCGTGCCACCTTGTCTGAAATATTTTCTTGGACATTCTCTGTGATATCACCTCCATCTTCTTGATTACTTTGCTTTTTATTCCAAATGGGAACTGCAGTGTCCAGGAAGCTTTGAACAGCTGCTCCTCTAAGTCTTTTACTCTGCCAGCATGGATGAAGTCTTAAGGGAACATAAGTTACACTTTTAATCAAAGAAACCATCATAGAATTTGAGGGTCCCCTACTGGGCAGAGAAAACTTTTCAGTAAAGACTCCTGCTTTATTCTATTGCCCTCTTCTCTCTCCTTCCCTCCCTCCCTCCCTCCCTCCCTCCCTCCCTCCCTCCCTTCCTCCTTCCCTCCCTCTCTCCCTTCCTTTCTTCCTTTCCTCTTCCTCTCCCTCCTCCTCTTTCTCCTCTTCTCCCTCCTCCTCTCCCTCCTCCTCTCCCCCTCGCCCTCCTCCCCCTCCATTCTCTCCTTCTCTCCCTCCTCCTCTCTCTTCCTCTTTGAAAGTTTGTTAATACATCCCCTGCTCTAGAGCACTAGGTTATTGGTTCCAATACATACTAAATGTATGAAGAAATAGGAGTTCTGAGAAGGAGGGCTGATTATGTCCCTCAAAAGATCAAAGCACCTTGCTTCAGCACTCAGAAGAAAACCTCACAGGCGAAAAAGAATGTGAGCAAATGCTCCCTGTTCCAGCTTCTGGTTCATGCTATATGTTCTGACACATTTTCATCAAATGCCACATTTTTAAAGTTTAAACAAGAATTGCTCACTGAAAGGACACATGTTGAAATTCATCACCGATATCTGTGTGATTTAGGGTGAGATGTTATTTTTTTTAAGTGGATAAACACTTAAATATAATGTTAATATTCCTAGGTCCAGGCTCAACCTGGACACCATATCAACAACAAACACAGTCCCCTCCAACACCAATACCCAGAAGATTATCTCTGCTCTCTGTTTTAAAATGAAAAAGACGGTTATCTGCTCTATATTTTTTAAAAATAAAAAGTCAGAGAGTTGAAAGTCATAGTGTAAGCAAACACTATGGTCTCACCAACCCATAGGCCAATAGCGATGGCTTTCAAACGTTTTGTTCACCACCATGCACCCCAGTGGAAGGAGCGCAGAAAGGAGGTATGTAGTGTAATTGAAATGAGAAATAAGCAGCACAGAAGGCCTCACTATAATTATTCATGATAAAACATAATCTTATTTTTGTTTTGGTTTTTGGAGATAGGGTCTCATTATGTAGCCTTGGCTGGTCTAGAAGTAGCCCGGGGCTGACCTCAAATGTAGCGATCCTCTTAAGTCTGCTGGGTAAGTGCACCATGACTGGCCTGCAGTTATGCTAGACAAGGAAATAAAACCAAGACACAGCATCATTTCCAAACTCGGAACCTCTGCATTTGCAAAACGGAGTGTTCAGAAATGCGTGCAGAGGTTGACGTGGGGCTGTGTACATGCTCCAGCAGGTCCAGCTGGGTCTGAGAGTTGGATGTAATTTAGAGGTGGCCCTTGTGTGCATTTCTTTCACAATTAGCTGACTCCTCTGGATCAGATGTTTAAGTTCCCAGAGAAAGAGCACTGCAAGCTTGCTGGGAGTTCAAGGCAGTGAGATGGGGGCTGGCCATAAACTAGGGGTTTGGAAAATCACGTAGTTTCTTCTCAAGAGAGGTGTGGTGTCACTTCCAACGATATCAGAATTAGAATATTACACAAGCTAACTTCCTGAGCAGCCTTGGAATGCAGTAGCAGCTTTGAGCTATTACTATTACTGTTTGTGGGGCTGCTGGGAATTTTGTTGCCAGATAGTGGCTGCTGTCAATCAAGAACCCAGGCTCTGAGTGTTCATTAGCAGTGGGCAAGTCTGGAACCCTGAAATCAGTGAATACGGAAGATGGGCTATCTATCACATGCACCCCTTACTCCCTGAAGCTTGTGTTAGATGTCGAGACTGCCTTCAGACAGAATTCGCCTCAAAGGCACACCATTTAAAAAAGTGTAATATGATCAATCAGCTGGAAACCACAAATGTAAATTATGCAAAGGAAAATGTATAAAAATACCAGTGGTTTTCTCTGAGAAAGGTACTTTTTAATCACCATCCCACCTATTTCAAGGTTTTCTTTCAGAGTAAAGAAACTTCATTGCTTTAATAATGGAGAAAAGAACAATTTTTCAAGTGAGATTGCTCTCACCAGAAGTACGGCAAGGCACTTGAGAAATTTTACTTTAAAATTTTATAGTTTATTTGCAGGCGCAGAACATATCCCTCTGAAGATCTTTTTGTCCCCACACTGATGTGACTGGAGCCCAGAATAGTACTGCCACTGGGGGACCCAGGTCTATTGTGCCACATTTTGTCTATCATCTGGGTATTCATTAAAGTATATACTCACTCACATAGAAGTACTCTTAGGCATGTAAGTGGGTTTATTTACATATTTTAAATTCCAACTCAGGTTAAAAATCAGCAACCTGCTCATATAGTTAAAAATTTCCCCCAAACACCAGCCATTCAATGAAAAGACTTCCTCCTACATCCCCTCCTAACTCCCTTCCCTGGAGGCAAATGTGGCCTTTATCCACTACCTTCCTCCGTTAACGAATATATTTTGTACATATACAAATAAATATATTGATGCAGTCTAAAATTTACAGTGTAAGAAGAATGTTGTCTTCAAGATATCATGGTCTGTGAAATATTTTATTCAAAATGACACACCGTGGTGAAGTAAGAGTCTCTATGTTTAATGTGTTGAGAGGCAGGGAGTGAGAGCATTTATTTTATAAGTCGTTCGTCATTGAGTTCCTGCCACATGTCCCGTTGAGTTGCTGTTAGGCGTTGCTGTACTGCACATCTTGTTGAGATCCACGGGTAGCATCATCTTAGCCCCTGTGTCCACCCCCTTTGTCTTCTGAACTCTTGCCCATCTCCAGCCTTCATTTCTTAGAGCCAAAGGATTACCATTCCCCTATGTTCCACATATGGTAAAGAAAGACAGTGTTGATTTTTTGTTTTAATTACAGAGTGATGACCAGGCTAACCAGGGTCTGAAAACAGGGGTAGCGAGGACCTGTATCCACGGGCCTCCCATCTATGACTTTACAGCACTTAGCACTGTGACATAATGGAAGATATCTTGCGTGTTCACTTGTCCACCTTACCAAGCAGGGACCCTGCTTCCTCTGGGAAGCCATCTCTTACAAGAGTCTTTGAGAAAAAGTTAATCGGTCCACAATAAATATCTATTGGGCTGAGGAAATAGTTTAGTGGGTAAAGCGCTCACCACACAACCCAGAGTACTTAACTTTCATCCAAAAAAGAATCTGAATTTTTAAAAAAAGCAAACCAACAAAATTTGGAGTGGTGGCATGTGTTTGTAATTCCAGTGGGGCTGGGAGGTGGGGACAGGTTGTCTCTGGGTTCACTGGCTTCCCAGCCTATTCTAACTGATGAGCTTCCAGCCAGTGAAAGGCATTGTTTCAAAAGAAAAGGGTGGGTGATGCCTGCCTGAGGATTCACACACACACACACACACACACACACGAACACACACAGGAACATTCACTACTTGTGTGGGTGATCTGTGTTGTGTGGGGAATTAAATAGCCTCTGGTGAGGAGTACAAAACTAGAGTCCATAAGACAAGTTTTCTTCGAATAGTCTTTCTCTGGGAGGGGGGCAATTTTAGTATTCATATTTTTACCTTGCAGCATTTGCCACATGTCCATCTGGCAGATATGAGGCTGTAGTGCAGTTAGTGATCAGAAAGGGATATGAATGAGTTGGGACCAGTTCTAGCTAGTGCTGGGTCAGCCTGCAGGGGAACCTGCCGGAGTGTTGGAACAGCCATCTACACCATTCAAGCCACAGGCAGAATGGGAAGGGCAGCTTTGAAGAAGCCTGCCGTATGGGTTTATTCATCTCTCAAGCAGGTGGGAGGCCAGCTGGACACAAAGGGCAAACACCTGTGTGTCTGAGGAGAGGCTGATATGAAAACACACACACACACACACACACACACACACACACACACACACACACACACACACACACAGTATCAGGGTCCATTTTGCAGAGAAGTCTGAAATAATTCTCCCTGATGCTACCTAAGAACAAATAATCTTTAATCACAGCTATAGGTTTGGAAGCTTGTTTCAACTGTTTTCCTTCTCCCCTAAACAGAGAGGCCTCTGTCCTGGGTTAGTCTGATCCTTGACAGGATCCCTGTAGGAGGGAGAGACTGAAAGACTTGCCTAAGATTACCAAACAGTAGCCGGTGACACATGTGTCAACAGCGTTCTGAAAGATTTGCATATTTCTCTATCACCATATTGTTCCAATCTCACCAGAGGAAACTGTTCTGGTATCCCCTAATGGACTTATTACTCTATGGGTAATTTATATCTCTTAATTTTACTGCTAAGAGAATCAAAGTTAAGAAAGGCTGAGTGTCTTGCCTTCTTTAACAGAGATGGGATCCTGTTGTTAGCAACCAGGGTCTCTTCTAATATTTGACTTGAGGCATGTGCTCTAAAACTGACAGTTGGATGTGGTCTACAGATTATCTGCTAAAGCTGCAAAGCAACATATGACACATGTTTAACCAAATAAAATTATTTTTCCCAGCTTATGCCATCCTGACAGTTTGCAAAAACCATCTTCACCTTCTTCCTTGCCTCATAAAAAGGGGCTGCAGCTATTTTTAAACCCAAGGTTTGTAGAAGGGAATGTAGATTATAAATCTAGGTTAGTTGAATTTATTCAGGAATTTGTCACGCTGAATATGAACTTTCTTGACTCCAAGTAAAAGAAAAATGAGAGATGAATTAGATTATCCACATCTATACCTCTCTCCCTCTCTTCCTCTCCCGCTCCATACCTCTCTCCCTCTCTTCCTCTCCCGCTCCCCACTTCCTCTCCCTTCCCCCCCCATCTCATCCTCTGACCCCACCCCTTCAGGTTTATACCAGACTAGTGGCAGAACAAGAAGGAGAGGCCCAAGTTTCTTGCTCTCAGGTAAGGTGGTGGCTACACTGACATAGGAATAGCAACGTCAACGAATCTTTGTTGCAATAGTGTTTACTAGCAAAACAATTCCAAGTCAAAACAAATATCAGCCCAAAGAAAACCGTGTAACAAAATACATGTCCAACTTGTACAAATGAGTGGCCTATTTAAAAAGAACTCCAAAGGCAGGAACAGCTTTTTATCAGCCCTTAACTTCTGGAGGCAACAAGATACAGTGTATCCACTCCCTCCTTTCTGTTTAGGTCTTGTCTTAGTTAGGGCCAGAGATGAAACGCCATGACCAAAACAGCAAGTTGAGGAGGAAACAGTTTATTTCTCTTAGACTTCCAGGCCACAGAAGGAAGTCAGGACAGGAACGTAAGCAGGGTACAAGAGCTAATGCAGAGGCCATGGACGGGTGCTACTTACTGGCCTGCTTCTTGTGGCTTGCTAAACCTGCTTTCTTATAGAACTCAGGACCACCAGCCCAGAGGCGGCACCACCCGCTGTGGGCTGGGCCTTCCCCCACTGATCACTATTGAGATCACTAAATGTCTTACAGCGGGATCTCATGGAGGCATTTCCTCAACTGAGGCTTCTTTCTCTCTGATGATTCAAACTGACACACAAAACCAGCCAGTACAGGTAGGTCCCCTATGAGAATTGCCGGAACGTTACCTTTATTTTTATAACTGCAGGATAAATTCAGTGATACTTCTACTTACCTCTCCTGATAAAATAATGAAAAGATTCTAATAAAATGTGCTTATAGGTTCCATTATCTAGAATAAGTAGCAGCAAGCACCACTTTTTTTATTTTATGAAATGAAAGCAACTTAAATACGGAAGTCTTTAGGACCTAGTCAAAATTACACAGAGACTGAGGGAATTCTACTGTGCTAATCCTATCTGCAGGGCAGCTCTGTGCCCTACTACCACTCCACGATTAAGTGCAAGCCTAGTAGTTGTGTGGTGTTGGTACATATCACACCCTCCTTTGAGGCCATACATTCATTGAGGAGCCCAGGGCTAGAGCTTCAGAAACCTTTTATCTGTGTTGTCTGAGGCAGGAGGCTTCATCACCTGCCACCACTAGGTGGTGCTTGTCATTGACACACAGCTTCTTGCAGGAAGTTTTCTGTGTCTCCACTAGGGCTGTGGGTGGGAAACAAACTTGATTAATAAACTAAGTAGTAAATGGGTAGGTAGTTCAGAGGGCTATAAAGCACAGAGAACTATTGGTCAAAAAGCAAACAAGCCATTACCAGTTAGGATTATACTAATTCCACCAATCTTTTTCCGCCCCCTGGATACTCAAGCCAGACCTTGCTCCTGACATGCAGGTGTTCTACTATTGAGCTAAAGCCCAACACCCTTACTCCCTTTATTGTGTTGTTTCATTGAGAAAAGTCTTGCAATGTATTCCAGGCTGGCTTTGAATTCACTCTGTAGCCCAGGCTGGCCTAAAGTCCTTCCATGTCGGGATTACAGGTGTGCTCTACCATATCCAGCCTTTTCTGTTCGTTCTTTTCATCCTCAAACTTTGTGAGCCACAGGAGAAAAAGAGCAGGTTAATCTTTCTCTCTGTTTATAAGAATCAAAGGTGATATAGTGCATATGTTAGGACAGGTTGGGGGGAATAATTAATAATAATAATACCCCAAGACCCTTAGGATTTATTGTCCTCAATAGGAATGGCAGAAGCAAAGGTGACCGACCACACACAGAGTTAACACAAAGTTAATCATGACCTTTCCAAGGAAAGCACATGAATCTCTATTACTGGACAGTAATCAATAGGAGAGGAAATGGAACATGCCTTTTTAATTGTGGGATCGCAAACACCAAGTGGAGGGTGACAACAGGGCTAGCGGGCTGTCGGCCAAGGCCAATTCTTTTCTCATTAATTTAAGACACATACCAAATTTCGCTCCACAGTACTCATTCTCACCTCCCACCCCCACTCTGCTCACCAGCTCTATACCTACCCCCTTACAGGGCAAATCCTTGCCAATCTTGATAATAAGATGCCTCCAGGGGTTACCTATCAATTTGCATGAAGGGCATTTTGACATATTGTACAGTCAAGCACATGGGAAATGTGTTTCTTGGACTTTTCCTTTCTCAGACAGTCACTAAAGCTGACTATTCATGGCGGGTTCACGACTATAATGAGAAATTGCCAGCTATGTTGAAATACATAATCCACAGCGTGAAAAACTGCTGATTAGCAGTGGCAAATTCTTAATACAAAAGTGATTTCTTTTTTTTGCTCATGAGCTTTGGGGTTGCTGATTCTTGCTGTGTGTTTAGGAGTGACAGTTACTTTAAACATTAGCCTAGAGACAAAATATCATTGCTCAGGGGGGATTTAAAGGTCACCTCTTGTTCTGCCTTCCCTTCTCAGTTGCCCCTGTCGCTCGGCCTGCAGTAGGTTTTGTAGAATGTGTGAACATGAACGCAAGCCAGATACGACAACCGCCAAACACATGACATTAGTGCATTTTAATTTCAGACATTAGGCAACTTGGGGTGGTTCCCAGTGCTCGCTGAGTGTTGAGTAAGGGTTTTACACACACCAGCTTTCCCCAAACACAACCTCTGTATCTGCTTCTCCAACCACGGGGCGGGGGTGGGGGTGGGGGTGGGGGGAGACATCACCGATCTTCTCCAGTTCTAGATACTGATGGAAAAGAAAGGAAGGAAAGGAAAGGAAAAAAAAATAGTGACTCTACCATTATATCTATTTCACCTCTACACTCAAAGTCCCCCTTCTCTGGTATCTTATTACCTAGTTAGAAGTGTTGGGAGCAAGAGTTAGTATGTGAAGTGACTTCTCCTGGGCTTATGTGTTTGGGTGGCTGTGTGGGATCTCAACTGTGACTTTCACATACAAAATGCATGAACAGGAAACACAGACATGCTTGCACCGTATTGTTTTGCGGCAGAAGCCCATTAAATGGCCACTCTACCGTAGTTTTCAGAACATTAGCTGGTGTCTGTGCTGGCAACTGCTCACACCTTAAAGGACTGATGGCAATAGGACTGGGTTATTGACATAATTGCGATTTGCTTGGAAAAGGGTATTTAATTAGCTCCAGCAGCATAGTAAATATGAAAGATCATTTATTCAAATGCAAGAACCTGCCTTGGATGGCTGAGGGTGTTTCCTTAACTCAGACATAAGCCACCAATGACACCCCTGTGTCCTCAGCCATCCTTTGTCAAAAAAGATGACTGGTGACTTGACACTGGGCGCTGACAGCACTTTCTTTACTAACACACCCCAAGTTTTGTAGAGTAGCATCCGGAATGATCTGGGCTGGGAAAAAACCAAAACAAAAAACAACTCAGGCAACTTCAGGTTCTTCCCTTGTGGGGGAACTGAGGCCAGCTGGATGAAACGTTGAACCCATCTCTGGGTGCGAGAAGCCTAGCAAGGTGAGACTGTGGGGTCGGGAGCCAGATGCCCCCCTCCAGCCCCGGGAGGGCGCGGCGTGTTGAGCCCCCAGGGAGGGCGGCGCGGCCCGAGGCCCCTCCCCTCCGCCGAAGCCCGGGCGGCTGACGCCGAGCGGCGGCCGGGAGCCGAGGGGGCCGGGCGGGCGCGAGCGAGGGCAGGGCAGGGGGCCGGCCGAGGCCACTCGCCGCTTTAAATATGGATCGCGGGCTGGCGCTCGCCGCACAGCTTCGGCCGCTTAGCCCATCCCCGAGCCCGGCCCCGGCTGCAGCGTCGGTTCCCGGCAGCCACACGGAGAGCCGGGCGCACACGCGGGAACTGCGGGAGGCAGAGTAGAGCGGAGCCGCCCCGCCACCGCTGTCCCCTCCCCGAGGCCGTCCCCTCCGCTCCGCGTCGCCGACCCTCCGGCGGCCGCCCTCGCCCCTCGGCCGCCTCCCGAGCGCACGGCGCGCAGCCACCCACCCGGCGCCAAAGTTGCGACCGCTGCCCCGCGCGCTCCGCGACCGGCCGCGCCAACTTCCCAGCCCACGCCGCCCGGGTCCCCGCGCTCCCCCGCCTCCCAGCCCCGGCGGCGCGCGGGGCAGAGCTTAGGTGGCGGCGGCGGCCGAGGTGGCGGCGAAAGCGGCGGCGGCGGCAGCGGCGGCGGCCGCTGCAGCCTCACACTCGGTCGCCAAGCTGGAGGAGCGACGGAAGCCCGACCCCAGGAGGTGAGTGGCCGGAGCGGTGGCAGGGAGGGTCGGCCACGTCCCCAAGCCTCGCCCCCCGCGGTGGGCAGTGGGTGGAGGTCCCGCAGGGTTCGCTGGCGGCCTCGGTGCGTCCAGCGAGGGACAGAGAGAGGTGGGGGGGGGGGAAGAGAGAGAGAGAGAGAGAGAGAGAGAGAGAGAGAGAGAGAGAGAGAGAGAGAGAGAGAGAGAGAGAGAGAGAGAGAGAGATCGAGATCAGTGGTGGCGGGCTGGGCATCCCCTGGGCTGGCTGCCTGAGAAGTGTGGACACCGCTGCTGTTGCTGCGGAAAAAGTACTTTTTATTCCGTCTTACTGCTCAGATGACGACTTTGGGTGGTTCTGTTTTCCCCCTACTGCATAACCGCCTGCACGTAACCGGGCGTTGTTGCCACGACTCTGGGGCCAGTGGACGCCGGGGCTGGGCTCAAGAGCAGTGACACTTGTGTTCCCTTGAGCCAAGGTGGTCGCGGTGTGGCTGGGAACCTGCCTGAGGGGGGACACACCTCCAGACCCTTAAGTTGTGGAGGTTGGGGGTGACAGTGCCATCGAGGCCCCGGTTCCTACTCCACTGTCCGCTCCAGGTCCAGGGCATTCGCATCTCTCCCTGGCACGCCGGAGGCGGGGGTGAGTCAGGCAGATTCTCTGCAAGCCGCACACATTTATTTGCAAGGGGGAGACAGAGGTTAAACTGGGATTTCTGTGGGTTGGCGACGGCGGAGCTCTCTCGCAGGTACTGGGCAGCATGTGCGTCTTGGCAAGGGCAGGTGATTCCTTTCTTAAGTGCATTGCACTCACCCTTTGCCAGTCCGTTAAGAACAGCCGCCGAGCGACAGCAGCTAACTGCAGCAAGCTCTATAAAGAGAAAAGTTCTCCGGAGAATAAAAGGGGAAAAAGAAAACCCCTCCACTTGGGAAACGCCAAGAAAGCATTTCTGCCTCAGCTCTAGCGTGTAGAAGCCCTTCTCGGTTCCCAGTAAATGTGTAGCTTTGCTGTCCCCCCCCCCTTCCTGGAGGCCCCACCTTCTCAGCATAATTGCCTTCAGCAAGTTCTTCCAGTCTGAAGTTGAAGTGCTCAAAGCACCTTACTCTCCCCCCCTTGCCACTTAACTTCTCTCTCCCTTTTCACTTCAGTGCCAGACCAACTTGCTCTGGGTGAGAACTCCCCTCCCCGGGGCTGCAATAACGCGCTCTCAAATCCTGAAAAGGTTCTTTCTTGAGGCACAGCCCCGAACTTCCCTTTCTTGATCAGGTTGCAATATTATCAGAATGGAAGTGTGTATTGCTCAGTAGTGCCCATTCACACTGTGATTTGCAGAGAGTCTTCTCTGGCAGCCAGTCCTGTGCTCGGCAGCTCAAAGACTAAAAAAAAAAAAAAGTTTCTAGGAACCCCGGTCCTTGTGTTTGTCACATTAGCGAAATACTTTCCAGTCATTATTGTACCTTAGACCGAGGCTATTTGTACTTCATTCAAACGAAGCCTGCCTGATTTGTGAAGCTTTCATAGCAGGGGAAAAACTTTTACTTTCATTTTAAAGTTAAATCTGAACAGGATTCTGCTCTCCTACATCTTAAGTTGTGAAATTTAATAGTTTTACCATATCTCCAAGTATAGGTGAGATGGTACAAAACTCCCCTACCTGGGTAGGATAGGAAACTTAACTTCTGCCATGAATTCTTGAGGCATAGGGCACTTATATGGAGAGACAGAAAATGGGATATTTTGCTAGTGCCAGGTATATTTGAGAAAGTAGAAACCCCTTACCCCTGTCTATTTTACAGCATGAAAATGTCAGTATCATTATCTGTTTGAGGGCTATTTTTGAAGATATACAAGGCAGGTGAGCTTTTCAGGTCATCAGAAGCTGATGTATTTCTTTTGGTTCACTGTTGTCAACATAAGAGAGCTCGCAGTGTTTGCAAACAAGTGCCATCACTTTAAATGCAGACATTTGGATTTATAGAGATTCTGTATAAAAGGAAGACAGGCAACTGTAGTGGAGGAAAAGAACCGCGTTGGAAGCCAGGCAACCTTTGGGACATCTCCCAGCACACCCTGGTGGTAATCTCATTTTTCACTGAGCTCTGGCAAGTGCAATTTGAAGATTCTGATCTCTTGTTCTGATAACACACGGGATAGTCTGGCCCTTGCTCACAGCTTAAAGGAAAACAGCACTTAAGGAAGGAAACACACTGGTGAATCACTGTGGGTAATCAGGTTTCCCTGCCTGCCTTTGAGGGCGATGCAGTCCAAGAGGACTGCTATTGTTAGGGGAGCCAGTCCTGGGAGAATTCCCTGCTGCTGAAGTGTGGCCAGGATACTCTGTCAGCTTGTTCCTTGGTGTTCGTTTTAAACACTAGGAATAAAGTCTTAAGTCTGGATTTGATGCATTATCAGGTCTGGGTTGGAAAGAACAATGATTAAGGTTTCCAAGGGTTATTTTTATTTTTTTTAAAATTTCAAAATGGAAGGGATCAGGGAACATGACTGATTGGCCCGAGGAGGCTGTAAAGAGACCACTTATCTTATTTGATGTTGCTTTTTCAGGACAACTTGAAGACCCATGAAATTTGTTTTTAATGGGATCCTTTAGCAAAATGAACAGTTAGAAAAAACCCAGGAACCAAATAGGACTTTACTGAACTAGATACCACTACTTTTGCATATAGGTGTTCTAGGGGATAAATACTGTTTCTTTGCTATAAGGTCAGGGGTGCAAATATTTTTTGGCCTCACTTCCAACATTCAGACACTTGGTACATGTTGGTCATCGATGCTTGTGTCCTAACTTGAAGGCATTTTGTATACCCACCACCGCATGTGTATTTTTTCCATCCATAGATGTGGATACTTTTTTTTTTTACACAGTGCTATCTAATCTGCATATTTATACACAAAACCACACAAATTCAGAGGTGGCTCATTTTATTTTATCTTCAGCCACATTGACTGCTTTCACAGTGACCCCGAGGCTACGACTTGTACTGCATTTCTCGGCCTCAGCAGAGAGTGCCATGACAGTTGACAAGGCTTCAAAGGGAGATGAGAGTGTGATGGCCGTGCCCTTGTTTACCTGCTGTGAGGTGGAAGAGAGAAAACACTTCCTCGTCCTCTGCACGAAGCGCGCAGTGGTACACTCCTTAGTAATAATGTCCTTGTTGTTAGGAGCTGTATTGAAAACGGATGGCAATAGAAAGAGTAATAGCAGTTAATGGTGAAACCATTTTCATCTGTTGTTTGTGGGATCCAAAACATGGTCTTCTTCCCTGAAAATCAAGCAGATGGAAGAGTTTTTTTTTTTTTTTTTTTTTTTGTGCTTAGCTGGGAGACTCGAAAACCAAGACAAAGAACTTAAAAAAAAAAAAAAATACACCCTGGGAAGTTGAGGCTGGAATGCACAGTCTGTCTGCAGACCTCTCCTTCATCTTCATCAAATGGCAGTGGTGAAGAGGATGGGTGTTATTCCAGCCACACATGGAGAGGGTAAAACAGATGACAGTCCATCCCGCTTAATGTGACCTTCATCACCCCTAGGCCATGCTGCCCATCAGCGGTGCCCACCTGCTTCAACGCTGAGGTTTTAGATTCGACAGTGCTGCAGGTGGTACTCCGGTTGATTCTCAGTTTGGGTGTTATCAGTTATAACTTCAGTCTTGGGGGCTGTCTTAGTCAGGGTTTCTATTCCTGTACAAACATCATGACAAAGAAACAAGTTGGGGAGGAAAAGATTTGTTTAGCTTACAGTTCTAAATTGCTGTTTATCACCAAAGGAAGTCAGGACTGGAATTCAAGCAGGTCAGGAAGCAGGAGCTGATGCAGAGGCCATGGAGGGATGTTTCTTATTGGCTTGCTTCCCCTGGCTTGCTCAGCTTGCTTTCTTATAAAACCCAGGACCACCAGTCCAGGGATGGCACCACCCACAGGGGCCCTCCCCCCTTGATCACTAATTGAGAAAATGTCCCACAGCTGGATCTCATAGAGGCACTTTCCCAACTGAAGCTCCTTTCTCTGTAATAACTCCAGCCGGTGTCAAATTGACACACACAACCAGTCAATCCAGGGGCTACATTTATTTTCATGCAGAATTCACACAGAAGTAAAGTACACGAAGCTTTGCCTGGGAGGCTGCCTAATGATTGCTGGGATCTAGTTCTATGGTCATCTCTTTGGCATGCTCTCTCTACAGAAAGGCTCTGAGCAGCAAAGCGACGAAGACATCCATAGAAGAGGACCTCCGTCACTCAGGAGATGTCTTAGAGTCTTTGTCTAGGAAGCACATTTGAGTTACAATTGCTATAAGGCCTCTAATATCACAGTCAACAGTAAACAAGAAAACAGGATAGAAATGGGCTGAGGTTGGTAGGCACATACAAGATGCTGAGCTGGCTGAGTGGGCAGCCTGTCTGTAAAGGAAGAGGAGGCCAGGGGCCATAAACAGCAGCAGCAGATAGAGCTTAGACTTTGATGGTGTCATGTATGACAGCCCCCCCCCTTCTTCTTTTCTTTGTTTCCTTACTCTTTCCATCAGCTTCATCTATTTAAGTTTTTATTGAGGTACAATATGTAGTCAGAACATCTCAAATGCCATTAAAACATCACCAAACAGCTCAACAATCTACTTGAGTGAATTCATCCCTGTAACCAGCATTCACATCAGGATGCAGTCAACGGAAACCTCAAAGGCTCCCATCCCCTCCGGTGTGAGCCGCTCTTTCTTTCCGGAGTCCCTTCTCACTCCTGAGGCTGTAGGTTATCTTACCTGTTACTCGACTTTCTGTGAGCGAGCTGTGTGGTGTGTGCGTGGAGGTCTGACCTTTCTCTCTCTCTCTCTCTCTCTCTCTCTCTCTCTCTCCTTCCTTCCTTCCTTCCTTCCTTCCTTCCTTTTTTTTTTTTTTTTTTTGAGACAGGGTTTCTCTGTGTAGCCCTGGCTGTTCTGTAGAACAGAACTCACTCTGTAGACCAGGCTGGCCTCGAACTCAGAAATCCGCCTGCCTCTGCCTCCCAAGTGCACCACTACTTCCCTGCAGGTCTGACCTTTCTTGTTCCATGCTGTGTTTGGGAGAGTCAGTCTTGGTTCACCTGTAGCAAGTTTGTTTACTCATTGTTCTGAGGCGATTTACTTCTGGGGAATAGCCTGATAGATACATTTATGTGTTTCCATTCTTGATGAATACTTGGGTTGTTTTCAATAGTTGTCGATTATGAAGTGTGCTGATATATGTATTCCTGAATATATCTTTCAGTAAGTGTGGAGAACTTAGTAACGTGTGTTGAGTTCTCTTGTTAGATTTGGTTTAGTAGATGGTATCTTCCCTCAGAGTTGGTACAGAGCCATCCTTCTACATGCAGTGAATGGGAGTCTTCCACAGACATCTGTATGAACAGTGTGCCTTTTGTGCATTGTGCACCTTCCCTAGTCTGTATGAGTATATCACATCAATGATTTGATTTGCACTGGCCAGTGAACTTCATTTTTTTTTTAAGATTTATTTATTATTATATCTAAGTACATTGTAGCTGTCTTCAGATGCACCAGAAGAGGGCATCAGATCTCTTTATGGATGGTTGTGAGCTACCATGTGGTTGCTGGGATTTGAACTCAGGACCTTTAGGAGAGCAGTCAATTCTCTTACCCACTAAGCCATCGCTCCAGCCCCTCAGTGAACTCTTTCAATGTTTATCAGGTATACCATTGATTTAATTATTATTGTCATTTTTTTCTTTGTTTCTGAAGTTTCTGTCTAATATATTATCTCAAGAAAGGAAGGCTTTAATACCTGGGAAACTAACTTCATTTTCTTGTTTAGAAAGCACAGCTAGTTGGGCAAACTTGCTAATCAGTAGTATCTTCTGCTAAGTACTGTCAGTGTGTAAAGAGCTGAGGAACATTTGAACTTGACTGTCCCAATGGTAGGAATCTATAAAACCAGCTAGTTGGGCAGACTTGCTAATCAGTAGTGTCTTCTGCTAAGTACTGTCAGTGTGTAAAGAGCTGAGGAACATTTGAACTTGACTGTCCCAATGGTAGGAATCTATAAAATCCCATCCTTAAAAAAAGTAGCCTAACATCCAACTTTGATCTAACACTCTAAGGCATGGAGAACTGGCCTTGTCCATTACAGCAACTCAATATGAGTCACACGTCTTGTAAGGTTGCCTTGCCCAGCGTTTGATGGAGACCTGCTTTCAGAAGACACAAGAATTGAAGACCCAAATGCCTTACACTACCCAATATTTGATTTGCAGAATTTAAGAAGTTGTCAGTTTGTTTGCTTATTTATTTATTTATTTTACCAAAGTCACTAAAGAACTCAACTCACAGAGGAGGTTTCAGGCATTCACCAAATGAGCTTTATTAAGCTTTGTTCTGACTTACACATGAGCTAGTTATTATCATCACTGTGTTCTGCAGTGCTCTTATTTGTGAACGGTGCCGGGACCCAGAGCAGTTGCTGGCATATTAATAAGTGCTTGGCTCACTGAGTGAGCACCACGTTTTGTTATCTTCCTTAGGTTTTACTCGGAGTAACTCGAACTGTGGTTTGCAGGCTTTCCTCTAAGTCTTTTACTTTCTGTTGATAAAGCTGACATTTGAACAGGGTTTATGAAACATTGTGTTGGAAATTGAGTCTGAAGAGCCAGCAGTTTGGGTTCCTCTGTTTCGTTATATGGCTCCTATTAAGTCTGGGCCCCACGTAACCCGCAGCAGACCTAAAGCACCCTTGAAAAATGATGATATTGCTCTTCCCTCCATGGATGGTTCCCCTAAAGCCTACACACCATATATTTTTAGCTTGTGTAATTAGAGTGCTAGGCAACACATCTCCAGATCTAGAATACTGGAGTGGCTCCTCCAGTCTGGAAACTTTGGAAACCATGTTGCTGCACAGAGTTGAACAGTTAAGGGAGAATACCCACTGAAAGCTGGAGCTCAGAAAGGACTCTTTCCACCCAGTGTGGATACAGTGTTGCCCGCATATGCCAGCTGTAATAGGAAAGGCAGGTGCAGAGCACACCCGTGCCAGCACTGAAGCAGTAGCTCCTAACTCCTGATTCTCAGCTAATGGTTGATTTTGAGAGGTTTTTTCTTTTGCCTATTTAAATAGAATTAAAATGTGTGTGTGTGTGTGTGTGTGTGTGTTGTGTGTGGCGGATCACAGGGTGCTTTTAATCAGTGGTAGCTTTCTTTCATTTTACAAATATGGCTGGCACTGCAAGGAAGATGGGTTTTTATTTTTATTTTTTTAAAGACTCTACTTATTTTATTTTGAGTGCACTGTCACTCATATGTTTGGTGTGTTTAGACACACCAGAAGAGGGCATCAGATCTCTCAGATAGTTGTGAGCCACCATGTAGTTGCTGGGAATTGAACTCAGGACCTCTGGAAGAACAGCCAGATGCTATTAACCATTGAGCCATCTCTCCAGACCCCTGGAGCAAGGGTTTTTAGGTGGACATCTGATTGCAGTTTTTACCCAAAGGCTGTTTTTTTTTTTCTTTCTTTTGTATTGGGACTTATTTATTTATTTCCTTGCGTGTGCATGTTCTCTCTCTCTCTCTCTTTCCCTCTTTCTTTCTCTCTCAGGTTATTTATTTATTTATTTATTTATTTCCTTGCGTGTGCATGCGTGCGCTCTCTCTCTTTCCCTCTTTCTCTCTCTCTCAGGTTATTTATTTATTTATTTCCTTGCTTTGTAGTGCTATTGACACTCTTTGTTAACTTTGGTCTCATCACTTAAGTGCAACCGTTGTTGTTTTGTTTTGCTTTTGTAATACTCTCCTGGGCAAGTAGCACCACTTCAGGACCACATGCCAGGTTGCATTTACAAGGATGCTTACATTTTAGATGTATACTTCATCTGTGCTTGACCCAAATGGGCTGACTGGATGGGAAATAGTAGACAGACATTGTTTTCTGGTAAAGGCATGATGCAATGGGAACTTGGAAATGAATACAAAGTGTGGCCATGCCTTGTTAAACTAGTACCTCAGAGGGTTTTCATCATACACGCTTACTTGCTGTGGGTGACTTCATTCTGAGAGGTTAAACTGATGGCTTTAATGCTGATAAATCTGCATTATGTGTGGAGACTGCTTTAGCTATGCTGTCAACAAGGAGCCTCCCTTTGATGTCATTCAGCACTTGGGATTTTCGAAAGATTGAGATTATGGATTTTTTTGGAGAATAATGACTTTGTGTGTGCATATATTTTTAATTAAGAGTTATTACTTTAAAATCATATATGGATGTGTATGTCTGCATGTGAGTATATATACAAGAGTGCAGATGCCCAAAGACTCCAGAAGAGGGCCACGGGTCCCCTGAAACTAGAGTCACAGAGAATTTTAAACTGCCATGTGAATGCTGGGAATTGAACCTGGGTCCTTGGGAAGAGCAGCCAGTGCTCTTAACTGCTGAGCCATCTCTCCAGCCCAGGGATAACTGTTTAAAGAATTGGATTACAATAGCTCTAGTATCTAAACTGGTATAAAACAGAAGTGAATACACTCTTCATGTCTAGTGCCCTCAGCAGGGAAAGCTGTTGTCTACATGGCTTGATGCCACAGACCTAATGTCTTTAATTCACGATTTTATAGGCACTTGTGTATTGGTGGCTGCGCACTAAGGCCCTCCTCTTGGGAGGTGCATGACCACAGCCTCAGCAAGACAGCAGTTGAACTGTTCTGCACATTCCTTCATTCCTGGGACCTCTATGGACTGTGACTTAGGAATGGGAGACATATTAGCAGAGTTGGGCCTCTTGGTATGGAGCTGCCATGGTGAACTGTTAATCCACACTGACCACACCCCCCCCCCACACACACTCACACACACACAGAGTGGTATTTTAAATATGCCTCGACTAGCTCAATGGTTGGGCACTTCCCAACCTCCTTGCAGTTAGCACACACTCCCATCCAGTATTCCCAAGTTAACACCTTTCAAAATCTATATTTCATCTCAGTTACCCCAGAGCCAATCAGGGGAGTGGCCCCAGGCCACTTTCCTGGATTCTTAGATGGGGGGGGGGGGCTTTAAGTCTGCTCTTTCTGCTTCTCTGTCATGGTGTGGTCTGTCCTGTGCCCCTCTCAGGGCAGAATCCCCTTCCTCTTGTCCCCTGTCTTCTTGCCCATGAACCCTAAAAGTCCCTGCTCTTTCACCCTGCCCAGCCTTTGACTGTTGGCTCTTTATTGATTAATCAAAAACCAGTTGGCGACTGGGACCCTCAGTATCTGGACAATTTTGGGAGCCGAATTAAGACAAAGCATCAGAACCAATCCCCGACAGGGAGCTTGCTGAAGTCCCGATGATCACAATCAGTCACCTCTGGAATATGCTGGGCATTAACTGATCAGGCAGAAACACAAGGCTCACACATTCTCACCATTACAGGTTGAGCTTCTTTGCCAGGGAGATGAGAAGAGGCAGATCCAGGGATGTGTCAAAGGATTTAGATCAACGAGATCAGATAGATTCCCTTGAAGATACATTAAGAAATCAAACCAAGACTCACCCAGAAACATCAGAAGAAAATAAAGCTGGAACAATCGGATTTTTATCTTCTTCTGAAACGTTTGGCCGTGAGTTCTGACTGAATACTCACCGCTCACACACCCTTCTGCGCTGTGCTTTAGCTTGCTCCCAGGTGAGCATGCTGTTCTATGCTGAACACTTTTTCAGTCTGGAGGGGAAATGCATCTTTCATGCTGTTGCCTTGACTGAATAAGCCAGGGCAAAAAAGATTTAAAACACCCATGTTCTCTGAGTTGGACTTCAGGAGGAGCTGACCGCAGGTAGCAGCCGTGATTTATTGTTGACCTGCCTCTCTGTCCACATCATGTGACAGTTGGGATCCAGTGACTTTGGGGTAGAACTTTGTTAGAAGTATTTGTTTTCTATTATTGATCCTTGAGTGCCTTATTTGTTCTCCGTGTTGGACATATTCTTACTATTTATTTGAGATTGAAAGTATTAGTAGTGTCTTAAGGCTTTATATTTTATTTATCTTTAAGAGATGTTTCTGTGTGTGTGTGTGTGCCCCTGTGGAGACCAGGATCCATTGGATCCTTTGGATCTTACAGGCATTTGCTCATTGTCCTGACTGTTATGTGGGTTCTAGGATCCAAACTTCAGTTCTGTCATTGTGCACAGAGCCACCCCTACATCCCCCTTTTGGAATCATTATAGGCTAACACAGAAGTTGCTAACATGCAGGGCAGGATGTTTTTCATCTCCTTTATTCAATTCCCCCCCCCCCCCCACTTTTAAGATTCCTGAAAGACATCTTAACTCGGTGCTTTCTCATTCAAACTATTTTTAATGTTGATCCTATTTTGCATCTCCAATGAGGAGTTTTAAGTCCAGATGTTCTTACAAAATCTCTGAAAGATGTTATACAAATATAATTGAGTGAGTAATATTTGCAGGCATGAGAATATTATATCTCCATGTTAGGTGTATGTGTGAAGGCATGGCATATTCAGGTGTTTTATAGATGATCTTTTGTTTATATGTGTAGTATTCCTAGTGAAATCTTACCATGTTTCAGTGTTTCTTAGTATGCTGAAAAATAATGCACTATAGCATACATTTGAGTTTAGTTATCTCTCACTGAGGGCTTTCAAGTACCCTTTGTGCAAGTGTTTGACTGTATGAAGTGCCATCAGGAATGCTCCCTCAAGGGCCTAGAGAGGTGGCGCAGTAGATAGGAGCCATGCACTGCTCTTGCAAAGGACCAGGGTAGAGTTCCCAGCACTGACATGGTGGCTCACAACCATCTCTAACTTCATTTCAGGGGCTCCAGTGCCCCGTCTGGCCAACCTAAGTATTGCACACACATAGTGCACACATATGCATGCAGGCAGAATATTCATGCACATTCAAAATGAAAATAAATCTTAAGACATGAATACTCCCTGGAGGGTTTTTATCTTGTTTTCAAGATAGACATTATTGGAAAGGTGTGGAGAAATAGAGAGCCCATCACGAGTGCCTGAGAATAGACAGAGCATTATGAATGCTTATGGTTATAACCAATGGTGTCTGAAGTCTGAGTGACATCACGGAAGCCTATGACACTGTGAACACTTTCCTCAGACCCAGAAGCTTGAGAACCAGAAGTACCAGTTGTAACAGAAGAATAGGCTTAGCATGATGACATTGAGAGTTTTTATGTAGTGATACTTTTCAGAGCTGCTTATCACACTGAGAAACTGACTTCTTCAAATGGAGATGATCAGGAGAAATCCCTGGGGGACCACATCTTCATACAGTGGTGAAGAGAAGATGGACATATTTGGTAACTAGGCCAGATCAAATGGTGACCATTCTCTCCTCACCCAGGATGCTGCTCGGAGCCAATCTCTTCACCCAGAGCTTTGTTCATTCATCACTGGTCATTGCATGGGCCACGTCTCTCTTCCTCAGTAAGATCTCACCAAACCTTGATCTGGAAGATGGTGGGTCCAACCCCACTTGGCAGTTTCTGGCGTCTTCCCCAGCATGTCATGTCTCAGCTCTTACCTTAACCAGTGGATGCTAGTGTATGCACAGTCTCAGTTTTATATGGGATTATAAAATGAGCACATAGACCTTGTTAAATTTCTCTGAATCCGGTCCTTGCTGCTATTGAAACTATTGTGTGTAATTTCTTGATTTGGAATAATTCCACCAGTCAAGAGTTGTTTGCTTTCCCAAACAAAGGAGGCAAAGTTTGTTTTCTGAAAGTTTAAAAATCATTGTCAGGGGCCGGGAGGCTGGCTCAGTGGGCAGAGTACTTGCTTCGTGAACATGAATACCTGATAGCTAATCCCCGGCGTCCGGGTCTGGGTGAGCAGGTATGGCAGGGCAGAGCAAGCCTGTAGTGCTAGCAGGGAGGTGGAGACAGGAGTATTCTGGGAGCTCATTGGCCATGTACTACAGCCAATTGCTGAGCTCCAGGCTCAGAAACAGATGCTGATCAAAGCTAAGTGGGTGGAGAGTGATGAAGACACCTAGTTTTGACCTCTAGCCTCTACATACACATGGGTGCATGCACCTATATAAAGGTGTATACATATCACACACACACACACACACACACACGAGAGAGAGAGAGAGAGAGAGAGAGACAGAGAGACAGACAGACAGACAGACAGTGTTTGATAACAGTTTGCAGTGTAACAGCGTGTTCACAATTTCAAGCTTAGGAAGTCCAGTGGCACATCTTCCCACTTGGCTGCCACTTTTAGCTTCTGTGATGGACAGACACATGAGCTTGAACAACATAAGGTCTTTCTAGAAAAACCAGAGCAGCAGCAGGACATGTAGGCTTCTAGCAGCTTTCTGCTTGGAGTGAGGCTGGAAGTGTAAACTCAGGGGCTCTGTTCTCAGGCAGTGTCCAGGGATGGAAGTGCTTAGGGAGTGTGGTGCCTTGGGAAGAAGGGGGATGGGGCAAAGGCCCGCAGCCTGGCCTGTGGGGATGTACACTCTAAGACAGCAAGGAAAGCAGTCTCTGGAGGAGCCTGGTTCTGGGAAATTGTGAACATGCCTGCTTGAGTTAACAGGAGTGGTGTCAAGTATTCACTTCAGTAGAATTTTCTGATGATTGAAGCTTACCTAATCAGGGTCCGAACTAAAATTGTCTTAAAACATTTTTTGATGTTCATCATTGTAAACTGAGTTGTATGCCCTTATCTCCCTGAGTTGCACACCTGTGTATCTCATCTTAATGACACAGTGAACAATTTTCCCTTTGCCTGCCTCTGTTGATCTTTATGCAATTCAGAGAGCATGTCCAGGGTGGAACTGTGTGGACTGATTGCTAATATTGCTACTAACTAATTTGTTCATGCTCTTAGGCCTTAATCTCTGATTAGACAGCTATAGCACCTTAATTTTTTTTTAAACAAAAATGTGGATAATAGTATCTTGGAGAGAAAAGTGACACACTCGTGAGTACACTGATAATCCATAAAGGCTGTGTGAGGGGCAGAGCCCGCAGGGAGTAAGAGGAGGCCTTGAGAAGATGCTCAGCTCCAGCTAATGTCAGTTTCCTTCAGTTACTGAAGTCTCCTTGTACCTGCAGGCTGGTGAGGCTCCTGCAAAGCTGCCTAATTTTCTGGGTCCCCTGTAACTGTCAGCACTTTCTGGTGCTGCTTAAGACTTTGGACTCTAGAGTCAGAGGGCCTGTGCTCAGATCCACCTCCTGCACTGTCCCTGATGAGTGTGCCGTGAGCAGCTTCTGAGATCTTGTGGTTCTTGGGGGTCTTGTGCTGAGGAACAGTGGAAGAGAGGAAATGGGAGTGATTAGAGAGAGAGTTGGAATGTAAGAAGAGAAAAACACAGGCTTCAGCTTCCAGAGATCCTCGAGGTGTCCCACTGGGAAGTAAGTCTTAGACGTTTCTATCAACCAGGCCTGCATCACGGAGCAGCGCGGCATCTGGAGGGGCGGTGGCTGGTGGTTTTGTGTTCCCAGTTCTCAGCTTCCCAGCTGAGCTCACCTAAGTCAGTTCTCATGACCTAAGTAAGTTAGTGGGGATGGTGTTCTTAGAAAAGAGCATGGGAAGTCACCTTTGGGGTTTTTCAGCTCTCCCTGCCCCTTGTAGTATGACTCTCATGAAATGGAGTGCTCTCGCTACTAATGTTTCCTAGTTCTTCCTCTAAGAAGACAACACCTAGCAATATATTAGGAGCAATTTAATGCCTTATAATGGGTAACACGTCTTATATGTTTACTGGGAAGATCCAGAAGGAATCTGACACTGAAATTTGAAGAATTTGGTCATATGGCAGGTAAGAATTTTAAGAGAGAGTGAGCAAGAGAGCGAGTGAGCGAGACATATCTTAGCCTCCATCAGGGACACAGTCTCTGAACTGAAGCAGAGCCATGCCTGTTCATTTGTACAGAGCTCAGGAGAGACGGGGAAGTCTGCATGGCCTTTGTCAGCCTTTGTCCACACCTTACCTGTGGCCCTGGTGCCACAATCGTTAATGTAACCGTGACACTAATGCTTGTCCCTCAAACACTCTGGAATCCTCCTTGTTACTTTTCAGCATTTAAATGACACCAACGTCGAGTAGCTCACCTAGAGTATTTGAGAATTTTGGTTTTGAATTAATGTTCTCATGGGCTTTAGCTTCTGCTGGTTTACTTCTTACTTAGTGGAGGGCGTGGTTAACTTCCTGGGTCAATTTTTATATTGTCATTAGGGCCATGAGTGAGTGCAAAGTACTTTGAAATGGGGTCCCCCTATATGGTTGCTGTGATATATGTGTATGTATATGCGTATATGTTTATATATATGTGTGCATATCTATACATGTTTTAAAAGGACCGACTACACTGTTAATATTAAAGCAGAAATAGTCATGAAACATGTGAAGTGTGGATCAATATTTAATAATTGGCATATTCCCCCTGAAACTAGCAGAGTGGAGTTGGGGTTTGAGACGTTTGTCAGCTGTCTCCTTACCCCCCACTTGGGTGTTGGGAACCAGACTTGGGACATCTTCAATAGAACAATTTCACTTTACCAACCAGCCACCTTTCTAGCTTCCCGCCAACATTGTATTCTTTTTATAAGATTTATCTATTTTATGTACATGAGTGTTCTATCTGCATGTACACCTGCATACCAGAAGAGAGCATCGGATTCCATTACATATGGTTGTGAGCCATCATATGGTTGCTGGGAATTGAACTCAGGACCTCTGGAAGAGCAGCCAGTGTCTTAACCACTGAGCCATCTCTCCAGTCCCTTAAAAGTTTCTGTTGACTTCATCCTCCACTTTAGCTTAAGTTACAGGTAGGAGCCTTGCATTTTTTTCTAAAAAGAAGTAATATTGTTAGGAGTGATCTTCAGAAAGTAATTAATTTAGACATTTATTATAAACTATTTAGAAGAAGAGGATTTTTAACACTATTGCTCTGTAGTACTGCTTGAGGTCTGGGATAATAATTCCCCCAGAAGTTCTTTTACTGTTGAGAATAGCTTTAGCTATCCTGGGTTTTTTGTTATTCCAGATGAATTTGAGAATTGCTTTTTCTACCTCTATGAAGAACTGAGTTGGGATTTTGATGGGGATTGCATTGAATCTGTGGATTGCTTTTGGCAAGATGGCCATTTTAACTATATTAATCCTGCCAATCCAAGAGCATGGCAGATTTTTCCATTTTCTGAGGCCTTCTTCGATTTCCTTCTTCAGAGACCTGAAGTTTTTGTCATATAGATCTTTCACTTGTTTGGTTAGAGTCACACCAAGATACTTTATATTGTTTGTGGCTATTGTGAAGGGTGTCATTTCCCTAACTTTTTTTCAGAGCAATAGTGTTAAAAACTGCATGGTATTGGCATAGGGATAGGCAAGTGGATCAATGGAATAGAATTGAAGACCCAGAAATGAATCCACATACCTATGGTCACTTGATCTTCGACAAAGGAGTAGAAAACATCCAGTGGAAAAAAGATAGCCTTTTCAACAAATGGTGCTGGTTCAACTGGAGGTTAGTATGCAGGAGAACACGAGTTGATCCATTCTTATCTCCTTGTACTAAGCTCAACTTCAAGTGGATCAAGGCCCTCCACATAAAGCCAGACACACTGAAACTAATAGAAAAGAAACTGGGGAAAACCCTTGAGGACATGGGCACAGGGAAAAGTTTCTGAACAGAACACCAATAGCTTACGCTCTAAGATCAAGAATTGACAAATGGGATCTCATAAAATTACAAAGTTTCTGTAAGGCAAATGACACTGTCAAAAGGACAAAACGGCAACCAACAAATTGGGAAAAGATCTTCACCCACCCTACATCTGATAGAGGGCTAATATCCAATATATACAAAGAACTCAAGAAGTTAGGCCTCAGAGAACCAAATAACCCTATTAAAAATGGGGTACAGATCTAAGTAAAGAATTTTCACCTGATGAAATTCAGATGGTTGAGAAGCACCTTAAGAAATGCTCAACATCATTAGTCATTAGAGAAATGCAAATCAAAACAACCCTGAGATTTTACCTCACACCAGTCAGAATGGCTAAGGTTAAAAACTCAGGAGACAGCAGGTGTTGGCGAGGATGTGGAGAAAGAGGAACACTCCTTCACTGCTTGTGGGATTGTAAGATGGTACAACCACTATGGAAATCAGTCTGGCAGTTCCTAAGAAAACTGGGCATGACACTTCTGGAGGACACTGCTATACCTCTCCTAGGCATATACCCAGAGTATTCCCCAGCATGCAATATGGATACATGCTCCACTATGTTCATAACAGCCTTATTTATAATAGCCAGAAGCTGTAAAGAACCCAGATATCCCTCAGTGGAGGAATGGATACAGAAAATGTGGTATATATACACAATGGAGTACTATTCAGCAATTAAAAACAATGAATTCATGAATTTTTTAGGCAAATGGTTGGAACTGGAAAATATCATTCTAAGCGAGGTAACGCAATCACAAAAGAATACACATGGAATGCAATCATTGGTAAGTGGATATTAATTAGCCCTGAAGCTCTGAATACTGAAGATACAATTAGCATATCAAATGATTCCCATGAAGAAGGAAGAAGAGGGCCCTAATCCTGGAAAGGCTTGATCCAGCATTGTAGGGGAGTACCAGGACAGAGAAAAGGGAGGGGGAAAGATAGGAGAATGGATGGAGAGAAGAGGACTTATGGGACATATTGGGGGGGGGGGACTGGGAAAGGGGAAAGCTTTTGGAATGTAAACAAAGAAAATAGAAAAAAAATAATAATAAAAAGAAGAAAATAGAAAAAAAT
This sequence comes from Apodemus sylvaticus, assembly GCF_947179515.1. Taxonomy (NCBI): domain Eukaryota; kingdom Metazoa; phylum Chordata; class Mammalia; order Rodentia; family Muridae; genus Apodemus; species Apodemus sylvaticus. The sequence goes on along the minus strand of NC_067482.1, from coordinate 20,553,892 downwards.
AGAAGAAGAGGATTATCTGGATACATGGTATCAACCAGAATCAATGAGAAACTTTGTGTTTCTTCTTGGGCACTGCTATTTGAATGGCTCTGCATGGAAAGAGTTTCACAGTTACTTTTCTGCTGAGTCAGGAGTCTAATGGAGATCTGATCGTCTCACTTCAGCAGCTAGTATTTTTTAAACAGCCTGTTGAGATTAGGAAAGGTGAGCACATTTAAGATCTCCCTTGAGACATATTTGGGAGGGATGGATATGAACATGGCTAAAATATTTAAAGGTTAAATAGTATGCATATAAAATATGTTAATGGTCACCTGTGAGTGGGAAAAACTCGCCCCATAATAAGCCCTTTGCCAAGGCAAAGGTGCCTGTGTTGGTTTGTTTTTGACTACTTGTTAGGAACTAGAGTCATCTGGAAAGAGGGAGCCTTGATTTAAGAATTGCCTCCAATAGATTGGTCTGTGCTTATGTCTGTGGGGCACTTTCTTAAGGAGTGATTGATGTGAGATGGCCCAGCCCATTGTGGGCGGTGCTACTCCTGGGCCCATGGTCCAAGAGCTGAGCAAGCTACTAACTAAGCAGCACTCTTCCATGGTCTCTGTTTCAGTTCGGGCCGCCAGGTTTCTGCCTCATGCGCCTGCCCTGGCCTCTGTCAACAATGAACTGTACTGTGACCTGTCCACTCAAATAAACCCTTCTCTCCGCCAAGGTGTTTCTGGTCAGTGTTTATAATCACAGTCGTTATAAACAAATTATATCGATGGCTTTTAAAGCTGCATTTGGGGATTAAAACTCAGAAATTACCTTTTAAGAAAACGGTGGCAAGGCTTGTCAAATAGGTTAAAAACTCCATAGGCAAGAAAGTTAGGCAGGCATGGTGCTGTAGTTCCAAACACAGCATTAGGACTTGTGGGTAGATGGTTTCTTGCTCTGCAGGAGATAAGGGATAGGAATGGTATTGCTTCCAAAGCTGGTGCAGGTGAGAATGACTTCTGTACTTGTGCGTCTAATCCCAGGCTGGGCGCAGTTACTGTGGGGTGGCTTTGAAGAGGAGAGGCAGATAACACCCCACCCTAAAACCCTGCAAAGTGTCCTCTCTTCTCTCTCCTTAACCTTTCCTCCCCACTCTCTTAGCCCTTCATTTCCTTTTCCTACCTGTAAGTGGGACTTATTTAATTTGTATATATATGTATATATATATGTATATCTATATATCAATATGTGCTTTGCCTGCATGTGTGCAATGCTTGTGGAGGTCAGAAGAGGGTATCAGGTGCTGTGGCACTGCAGTTAGAGATGGTTCTGAGCTGCCATGTGGGTGCAGGGGACCAAACCCAGGTCCTCCGGAAGAAGAACCAGTGGTTTTAAACGCCGAACTCTCCAGCACTGTGAGCTGGTCTTTAAAATGTGGGTTTTAGTCATGATTTGGTGAAAACCAATTCGGTCATAGTTATGAGGTATAAAATAAATAAACGCAAACTAGAAAAGTTTATAATTAGGAAGGAAAAATTCTTCCTCCAGAGCTTTTTGGTAGACAAACCGATTGCTATATTACTTCTATTTAGAACTTAAATTTTAATCAGTTCTTAGAGATGTAACTATACATATCACATGGTCATGGACACAGGCATGAATGTTTGCTGAAGTAATGTATGAAAGAAGTACATGAAACCAGAGTTTAAACTGCACAAAGTTTCCTGAGTGAAGCGTATCAATAACTTCCCTCTATTACAGAGCTTCTATGAAATGCAGAAGAGAAAGGATGGCTAGTAAGTAAAGACGATAAATCTCGGTAAGGCCACATTATTAGAGTTTACATTTTCTCTGAAGATCAAGGACCCGCTCTTCCACAAGGCAGTCAAAGGCTGTCAGGAGGGAAGGACGCGTCCACGCCGGTGTCATTGTGAGCTCTGTGGTCTAAAGGTCTAAATGCAAGGGGAAAGAAAGCAGAGACTTTTGTACTAATGATTCAGTTCCATGGCAGATCCAGTGAGCTCACTCTCAGTGTGGTTTGCTGAAAATTGATGATGATATTTAGCACTTAGTGTCGTATTCTCCAAGCACTTTACAGATGCTGAATAATTAATTGCCACAACTCCCTCGTGGGGGTCGAGTAGCAAGTGTGTCTTTCTGTGTACCAGGAAACCATTATGTTACAGCCTGGAAATGTTGACTTTTTTTTAAATTTATTTTTATTTTTAGAGGTGTTTTTACTTTCTAAGGTGGACTGGGTTTTCATTGTTGTCCTGGTTTCTAGTCACAGGGTCGAGGGAAAAATAATCAAGGATGTGGAACGCTTAGAAAGTATTTTTTTTCCTTCTCACTGTTTATGCTGACTGCACTTGTGTGTGTGTGTGTGTGTGTGTGTGTGTGACCATGTGTGTGCCCTCACATGCTCACAGCCCTGTACATGTCACAGTATGCATGTGTGGATTGGAGCACAACCTCAGGGGTCAGCCCTCACTACCATGGGGGAGGAGAGGCCAGGTCTCTTTGTGGTTCGACTACTGCATAAGGCAAGGTAGCTGGCCTTGGAGCGCCCAGGGACTCTCGCCCTCTGCTTCCCATCTCCCTTGTTGGAGCATCAAGCGTGCAGTCCCTTCCCTATGTAGGTGTGTTTCAGTGACTCACACTCAGGAGCACACACTTGCATGACACCAGCTTCAACCCTTGAGCCATCTTCCCAGCCCAAACTTCACTTTTTGTCCTCACTTTGAGCCTTCTCATTATCTGGAGTTCTAGCTGCCTTTGAAAACAGACTAGTTTTAATATTAGCAACTTAATACTAGCAAGTCTAGTGTTTATAATAAGTAGTTACCTCTTACCCTGTAAGCTCACAGGATGGGGAACTTGTCGAGAGTCTGAGGAACAACCGTAAGTGATCCCCCCAAAAATATATATCTCCTCTAAGTCTCATACAACATTTTTAATGAAGGAACAAATCTTCTACATAGTAGTTTTTCTCTCTCTCCAACTTTAACTCGGTCTTAGAGACGGAGGAATGATTGAGGCAGAGTTGTGGACTGACAGCGCACTGCAGGCAGGGTCTGGATGACTCAGGGTAAGGATGAAGTTATGTCAGACAGTTACAGAACAAGAAAGGCTGAATGATGCTAACTTAGTTGTACTTGAAATCCGATCGATGCATAATAAATATAGACACTTCTCAGAGCCCGGGGTGACCAACACCACCCTGTAATGGCATGACAGGCCACACCCATCCTTCTCCTCATTCATTTGTTTCTCTATTCATTTCTTTCTCATTGTTTATTGTTGTTGGGAGCGTTCAGAAACCTACCATTAGTTAGAGGCAAATAGTTACACCACTGGCTGTAGTGCAGTAGAAATCACCCGCATATAGCTGCCCCTGCCAAGTTGTTGACTACTTTCTTATACCTCCTTCTGCCTTCTTTTCCAGGTGAGAGAATCTAAGTTAGAGACTACAGTGACCATATGCAGCTGTGGTGGTAATGTGTCTGACAGAGGTTTGGGACAAGGGAGGGACCGTGAGTCCCTGAGCTAGGACAAGGGCCTGGGTTGGAATCTTCATGAGTGTTGTCTCTGTCCTTCCAGACAATACCTGCCTTAGCAGGGCTAATTCTGGCCTTGTTGTTGCCAGCGTCAGGAAGTCTACTGATTAGCTCTCTGGGGAGATTCAGAATGAAGTCACCGTGGCCTGCCTGCATGGAAGGCCATCCATTGCTGGGGTTCTCAACCTCTGAGATAGTAAAGAGCCAGGATCCTGCTTGAGAGCAGTTAATCCCCTCATGCTCTGAGCAATTTACCGCGCAACAGAAAAGAATGCTGGGGTAATTATTTCTGACGAATGCTGAGAATGGGGTAAGTGCCTTCAAAGGTGGGATTAGATTCCTGGTCGCTTCAGAGGGTGAAAAGCTAGAAATTGCTCAAGCACTGACTCACACTTGTTTACCAACACAAGCAGTGTTTCCTAACTTTGAGGTCTTAGGACCTACAAACAGGAAAGCCCATGAACTGTTAAATATTGCTTGCTGTGCCTGTGTGCGTGTGTGGCATGTATGTGTGTGTCTTCCTATGGGGGAGAAATGCTTCAAAGTCTTTGTGGTGGTTCTAAAATGCACAAAACATTCAATGTTTGACACAGACTAGTGTTCCTTAGGAGTATTTATGGGGTCCTACCCAAGTAACAGTTCTCTACTCCCCCACATCAGAGTGGAAAGGAGGTGAGAGCCGGTTGACTCTGGGACACCACCTCTGAAAATCTAGTGTTTTTAGTTTTATCAGTAAATGTGATGATGCAGATGAAGCCGGTGCACACATGTAACCACAGCATGTCAAGTCCTTGTTCTCCAGAGGTGAACAAGGAGGCGCGGGAAGGCAAGGACAGCTGGCTGCAGTGCACCCTGGAGTTGCTTCACGGTCTGGTCTTCCAGGCCACTTTGTGTGGCTAAGAACTTGGTGAAGGCTCGGCTGATACTGAGAAGGAAAAAAATCAGTGCCCAGGATCTGTTTTCCCATCATTAACACCTGAGGTGATGCATGGCTTCCCTCTCTTGAAAACTTAAAATGATAGAACCTGGCCATTGCTATGGATTTCCAGATAGGTCGTTGATTACTTACACAGGAAGCATTCCTGGAATCAAGTTGCGAAGTAACAGTTTATCCCCCGGCCTTGGGTCTCTGTGTTGTGTATGCCGGGGTTTCACAGTCTCATCTGACTTATCAGCTAAACAGCTTTTCCTGTTGTCTTCTGTTTGCATTGTAATCATACGGACTCTTCTCTTCTTCTTTCTTTGTGTGCTTTAGTTACCTTTTCATTGTGATGACAAAACACTATGACCATGAGAACTTATTAAAAAGGAAGCATTTAATCGAGGGTTTGCTCACAGTTTCAGAGGGATCATCATGGCCGGAAGCATGGTAGGCAAGCAGAGAACATGCTGAGAAAAAAACAGCAGGCAGGGATCTGAGGGGGAGAGGCAGAGAGAGAAAGAGAGAGAGGGAGGGGAGGAAGAGAGAGGGAGGGGAGGGAAAGAGAGAGGGTGGAAGAGGGAGAGAAAGGGAGGGAGGAAGAGAGAGAGAGAACACAAACTAGTTAGCCCAAATTAGTTAGCTAGGCTTTTAAAACTTCAAAACCCATATCTAGTGGCATGCATCCCACAAGGCCATACCTCTTCATCCTTTCTAGTTACACAAGAATTCAAATATCTGAGCCTGTGGGAGCCATGCCCATTCAGATTATCCTAGTGTGTCATTGTGTAGCCCAGACTGGCCTTGAATCTGAGATCTTCCTATCTCAGCCTCTGGGATTATATATGTGCCACTGTGTTTAGTTTTGGGCTCTTTTGTTTTGGACTGTGCAGAAAGCAAAGAAACCCAGTCTAGTTTGCCTGTTTGAGAAGTTTCCCAGATCATTAGTACTAGAGTTTAGTACTGCAGTATTAAACCTAGGGTGACTCTTCATCCATGGCCAAAGGTTTGCATGAGCAGTTCATTTTTACCTATGTTCAGACTTGAAATTGGTGCTTAATAACTTGGGATGTTTGGTTATGAGAAGCAAAAACATTTGGAATGGTTCCATGCTCTTCAGGAAGGCATACATCATCAGTTTAAGTATAGGTAACACTCAATATAATATACATATTAAAAGCCTTTCCTTTACTTTATTTGTATTATTGAGTGCATATTTTTTTTAATAAAAATAATGGTTTTATATGTATGGGTGTTTTGCCTGTGTGTATATATGTGTACCATGTGTATACAGAGCCTGTAGAGGCCAGAAGAGGGCATCAAATCCCATGGAATTGGATTTACTGATGGTTGGCAGTTGCCCTGTGGGTACTCGGAATTGAACCCAGCTCCTCCAGAAGTGCAGCCAGTTCTCTTAAAACAGAGACTCATCTTTCCAGCCCCACAGTATGATGTTAGCTTTGAAATTAATCATCATATCTTAATAGTGATGTGTTGTTTTGACCCTTTGGTAGCTTGTTGGGAAAAACAAGTGTGTGGCCTGTGTCCTGACACTGCCACTCTGACTGCTTCCAGGGTGGTGTAAGAGTGGGTTCAGATGTAGAAGCAGATTAGACAGATGCTGTGGCCAGATGCTCACACGGACAGTCACGGTGCACCACAGACTGTGTCACCTCTACGCTCTGTGTGGTGCATTGTGGAGATTCCTGGTTTATTCTCAGGTCCTCCTTGAGACTGTTACAAGCATTTCAGTCTCTTTCTGCAGTCACACAAGCTCTAGTTGTCAGAGACACCTTTTCCCCCTAAGTGTTGCGGGAAGCCACAATAGATTTAGGCTTTAAGGATACCTGACTTTTCTGCTGTGGTTAGTGATCTAAAATGAAAATGTTTTTAGCAATGACAGGAATTTATGACTGCCTGGAAATGGAGAACATAAATGATGATTTTTTTCTTCGATGAGCTATTATTTACAGCTTTTTTATTGCTATTATTTTAAGTTTTTTAGTGCATGCTAATTGTACAAAGTGAGACATATTGGGATATTTCTGTAGATGCATATGGCGTGTTTTAACCATATTTACCACCAGCACCTTCTCTGGTCTCCTCCCCTTCCCTGACGGTCATCCTCTTTCCTCATTGTCTTCCACTTTCATGTCTTTTTTTTTCCTGTCTAGAGTTTTAAGAAAATATACGATGATCGTTTGAGTCTAGCTTCCTTAACTGAACACAATGGTCTTCAGTTTCATTTATTCATACTGTTAATATTGTATTGATAGTAATATTATAATATTGGATCACTGCCTGTCTTTTGCTGTTTTGTGTTTCCTGGAGGGATGCTAAAGCTTTCTGTGTTTCGTATTCGGTTTCCTAAGGCATTTGGTCAGGACCCTGTCTGAGATACAACCGTTTAGGAGTCCCCTCTCTCCACTGAGCTCTGTGGCCTGGTTGATTTCTTCTGTCTGTTCTCCGCCTTTGTCTTTTAACGCTGCTTTGCCCGGGATGCTTTTACTCCCATTTCGGATACTTTTTGAAACTCCATTGGGAGCTCGTGGAGTTGTTTGCTTGATGTCCCTTGGTTACTTACCCGAGAACATGGATGCTGGATGAATATGCTTGGCATTCCTAGGACGCCTCTGATGGCTGCTTGGGACAAGTGGCTGTGATCTATGACGTGTATGGAACTCACAGTCTTTCTCTAAACAGTGAGCAAGGTTATGGCCAGCACGGTCTGTCTTTAGGCTGATGAATATCCATTATTTGGTTGAAGAAGCAAACTGTGGCATTCCCTGGGTCACTGTGAGTGAGATATGACTTCAGTTGACTCAGTAAACTCTGAGAGGTTTTAGGAAATGTTGAAGAAGTCTTGTCTTCCTTCTGAGTTTAGTTTGCTTTTTGGCCACTATATACATATTTATTAATAATTACATGATAAAATGAAAATAATATATAATAAAAATAATAATAATAATAACAACAACAAAATAACCAAAGGGCTTGAGAGATGTCTTGGTGGTTAAGAGCACTACTGCTGTTGTGAATGACTGGAGTGGGATCCTAGCACTGAGATGAGGCAGCGTATTACTGCCTATAATTCCGGCGTTAGGACATCTATTTCCCAGGGCACTTTGGACCCATGTGGGCACTCATACATGTGCACATGCATGCACACACACATACACAAACTCACACTCACTCATATGCACACGCATACGTGTGGAGATGTCTTGCAAAACATAGAGACTTGGTTCTGTGTGATCCTACTCTCTTCTTTATCCCTCTTTCTATTCCCCACTGTCAGGTAAAAATTCCGGGAATCTGACTCAACTGCAGATGGATTGTTTATTCTAGCTAGCCTATATGAAAGGCACAGAAAGCTGGGGCTTTATTTATAAGCTGTATGCCTTTCCTGGGCAGGTCCTATGCATCCTCACACATATGTCTCTTGTTACTTACTGTTTGTGTGTTGTCTGGACTGTTTCTGCTCCATCAGCCTGTCCTCAGGTTGCTCTTCTCCTGGCCACATGCTTATGATCCCTCCCGCCTCACGGGGGCCTCTTCCTCTCTCTGTCTTCATTCCATGGTCTTTCCTCACTCGATCCTCAAGTCCCTCCTTCCTTCCACTACTGCCCGGTCACAAACTCTAGCCTTTTATTAACCTATAACTTAAAATTGGGGAGCAAGATTTATGTACTCTTCTTGGGGGGGTCAGAATTTAGCATTTATGTACATAGCACCAGACCAACCCCCAACACTCAACTAAGAAGACTTTTCTTCTTGCCACCGGGAATCCTTCCGTTTTAGAAAAAAAAAGAAGAAATAGTGCTGTTGAATTATTATGGGCATGTGTATTTGTTTCCATAGACTTAGAAGCCCCACAATGCCACCTGTCTTCCTCAGCAGGCTAGGGTCTCTATAATGATATACGTTTATCTTACTCATTTTTTTTTAAATGTCAGCAGCTGCTGGCATGGGCTGGTACAGAGTAGGTTCATAAAAAGTTGTCCAAGTAATTAAGGAGGACAGAGTTGTCAGAGAAATAGTGTGTGATAAGCAGAGTTCCAAAAGTTGTCTGAAGAGTTTCAGCAGACTTCAAACTGAAACAGATAAAACCCACCGTTGGAAGGTTTTCAAAACATCATTTATTTGAGTAACAGTTATTCGTTTGTAATTTTGTTTGGCTTTTGTTAAGTTTAAATAGTGTCATTTATTTCAGTCTAGGACTTCATCATATACTTTTTTTAAAGATTTATTTTTTTACTTATATATTTATTTTATGTATGGGAGTACACTGTGGCTGTGCTGATGGTTATGAGCCATCATGTGGTTGCTGGGAATTTTGAATTCAGGACCTCTGCTCGCTGTGGTCAGCCCTGTTCGATTCTAAGTACTCTGTAGCTCTCTTCAACCACACCAGAAGAGGGTGTCAGATCTCTTTTTACGGATGGTTGCGAGCTACCATGTGGTTGCTGGGATTTGAACTAATGACCTCTGGAAGAGCAGTCGGTGCTCTTAACTGCTGAGCCATCTCACCAGCCTCACTTTCTTTTCTTTTTACCATAAAACAGGTAAAACAGTTTTTTCCTTTGTATCTCTGTGCACATACCTATTTTAATGTGTGTGCATGAATGCGTGTGTGTGTGTGTGTGTGTGTGTGTGTTGGTTCATGTGGGTTTGTATGTGAATGCCAGAGGACAATCTCTATTGTTGTTCCCCAGGCAACATGCTTAATTTAGTGTCCAATACCTAGACTGGCGGGCCAGTGATCCCCAAGGATCTGCTGGTCTCCATCTCTCTGGAGCTGGGGTCCAGGCAAGTGCGGTCACACTTAGCTTTTGTTAATTGGTGCGTTCCAGTCTTTGTTTGATGGAGAAGCCTTTCAAGCCTTTCACCATCCAAGTATGTTTTTAAGACTCCCTCTCCTTTGCTTACTCCTACAAAATTTAGTCTTTGACTGGTCACTTAAAACAAATTTATCATTTGTTTGCCTTAAATACAAACCAGCCCGATGAGTCTCCGAAGCTTCTAAATGCTGATAAAATGAGGTCTGTCATTACCGTGCTTTATTTACAACACAGAGGTCTGTATCTCTAACCCCTGAGACTGAAAACAGTGTGGAGACCATGAACTGGACTTTCAGTTCAGGGGCTCCGTTTAGCCAGGGAGAGAGAAATATATTCGAAGTCTTAGTGCATGAATACTAGCAATAAATATTCATGTTGTTAGAAGGCACCACTGCTGAAGAGCTTGACGTGGCTGTGTTCTATAGTCTTACACACACACAGGTATGTTTCATATGACCTGTCTTCACCAGTCAGATTTTCAAGCATGCCGAGGACTGACGAGGTGCAGCACATGGCAGTTTAAATCGTGGACTTTGTTGTTGGGAAGAAATTCATGCACGGGGTACCATCCCTTGAATTTCTCTGATGATCTCTTTGTATACGTAGATACTTCGTGGATCTTACTTAGCAGAGCCACACAGCATCCCCTGGCTGTAGGTTGGATACAAGTGACTTTGTCTGCTACAGGTAAGGACACAGACACAGAGAAACCAGAGACTCGTTTGTGTTACCTGTGTCAGGGTTCATTTACGGCTGAACTCATTGGTGTGTTGACTGTAGTGTGCTATCATCGAAGCCATTGTCACACTGTCTTACGTCTCGCTGGCTGCACAGACCCACACAGCCTCGGAACAGCCTTCCCTTGTACAGTGTGTCTGCCACTGAAGAGTCAGCCTGCATCTGGTTTCCATCTGCAGTGCACTCAAGGTCTAATTTCAAGTTCACCTAAGTGTCTGATAGTTTGAGGTTCTTACTCCTGTTATTGGTATTTTTGGTTGGAATTCCTTGATGCTCGGTAAACCCCAGTGGCCCGGGTTTCAGCTTGGGTTTCACACGTGGATGGGCACAAATGGTGGTTTTGATACAGTCTCTAGCTTAGTCAAATCCTCATAACCAGGACAGAGTCTAGGCAGAATTGTGTCTGGCTGGGAGAGCGGCAAGGGAGAGTGGGAAACAGACCTGACCATTTGTTGGGAAAGGGTGAATAATGGTGCTCACCCACCATTAGAGGAGCTCGGCAGAAGTGAGTCAGAGAGGTTCGGAAGCCACCTGACCAGACCTGGGGCCGTGGTGCAGGCGCTGGGCCGCCGCGCAGGCACAGGGTAGCCGCGCAGGCGCAGAGCCGCCAGGGCGCAGAGATCTAGACATTTGGAGGTGGAGACTGGATGAATCAGCTGGTGGTTTGCTCTTTCAAAAGGACAGAGATGTTGCTTGTGTCTGTGTCAGTCATTGTGCATTGGTAGTGTGCATGTCTGTCTCTCATGCAGATGTGTGTGTGTGTGTGTGTGTGTAGCTAGGAGCCTTTTTGGATGGGACAGGTAGTAATAAACCATGGGTTGGGACAGACATTAGAGAGCTAAGCAGAGTGATAACTATCACACAGAAACTTTCTTCATGTTGGGTAAAGGCCTGTAAGAATGGTAGAGCTAACAACTGATGAAGCCGAAGAGATTGTTTGCTAACATTAGTGCCCTGTTTACTTTTCCTTTCATTTTATGCTGTTTATTTTATCCTTTGTTGAGACAAGGCCTCATGATATAGCTCAGGCTGGCCTCAAACTTACAACTTTCTGGGCTCAGTCTCTGGAGCGCTGGGGTTATTATAGGTAAGAGCCACCATGCTTGGCGGTATGTTTTCAGTTGTAATCCTGCATTTTGCCTCATAGAGAACTGACTGGTGAGGAGCACAGCTCTTGACGTCTTAGGAAGCACCACTAAAGTGGAATTGGGTGGCCTCTGTGTGTGTTTTTGCATTGAGTCTAACGAAAGCTCTACTCCCAGGTTACTGGAGGTGAAGGCATGGGCCCATTTGGCGCCATGTTGGCCTATCTTACCACAGAGTACTTAGTTTTCATTGTATACTGACTTCCCTTTATTTTTTAAAATCATGATCTCTTTTTGCTATTGTATTTTTTATTGAGACAGACTTTTGCTACTTAGGCCATCCTGGATGGAATTCATTCCATAGGCCAGGCCGTCCTTGCTCTTGTGAAAAATCTTCATGTCTTATCCCTTTGAGTGTTGAGACCACACGCCTGTGCTATTGTACCTGACCTGACAGTTGTTTCTGGGGCTATTATTATGAGTGTGTGCCTTTCTGTGTGTTGGCACATACATTAACTGGCGAAAAGTCAAGAAAGAGGCCTCCCCATGTGGACTGAGATTTGTGAAGCCTCCATTCATGTACTGGAGATCTGGTCACTGGAGGCCTGCTGGTGCTACAGCCAGGACATTTGGGAGGCAGTTGAATCAAGAATGGGATCAGTGCTCTTCTAAGAAGACATATGGGAGAGAGTCTTTTCTGCTCTGGGGTTTGCAGTGAGAACATAGTCACCTGGAGGAAGACCCATGCCAGCCTCTGCACTGGCCAGTAATCCTGGATTTCCCATGTATCCTCTACAACTACGAGGAGTCAGGGTTGCTGACTTCAGTGCCCACTACATGGGATCTATTCTATTAGCCTGAGTTGGTCATCTCTGTTCCCTTCTCAGTGTCCACTCTGGCTTTCTCTGACGGCACACTTGTGACTGCATCCTTGGTGTTTATGTGTCATCCATTTCCCTCAGTGGTGCACTTGGGCCTCTGGGTTTTGCTGACTGGGCAGGTAGAGAGCTGAACTTTGGGCGCTCCACATGAGGAGATGTAAAAGCACCTTCAGTTGCATTCTTCTGACTTTGTCCACACATCCCTGTACACAGCGACTCACAAGCATGTCAGGCCTGGGTGATGCTGACCAAGAGGTGATATAAAATTATGGTCTTGTGGAGAGGGCAGAGATTGAGGGGAAATGGCTGGGGAGGAGCCTCAGTAGTTGTCTAGGCTGTTCGCATTTCCTTACCAGGAAAGTCTGAAATGATAGATTCATTTATATATTTTTCTAAACCCGTCACATTGTAGTACAGTGCTCACAAAGGGGTAATGGTTGTAAAACATACTGGATAACTAGTCTGAACTTCTTTTGTAGCTGGAGGTCAATGGCCTGAAGCTCCATCTGGGCCTGGCCCTATCTGTTAGTATGTAGACGTGAGGATGAGGTGCCTGTAACTCTCCCCAGTGCTGGCTGTGAACCGTCAACATCCACAGCTCACACGGTCGCAAACTTTATCCAGGGACATAGATTCCATGCTCGGAGCTCAGTTCCTGTTTTTGCAATTGTGTGATTTCCTAATGTTTCTAGAGCCTTTTATTTGCCTTGTGTGGCCCTTAACCGAGTGTTGATAAACTTGCCTTTGTATCTGTTGCACATGTTGGAAAATAAACGGATGAGTGGGATTGTTAGTGTCCTCAGAGCGGTACCTGTGCTACCACCACATTGCCATGAAAGTCTGGAAGTCAGTCAGCGTGCACTGTTTCAGTGATTGAACGGGATGCACTAAAACCTCACAGATGGGCCTGTGCAAGTCTGTCTTTTTGTTCCCCATGAGTTCATCAATTTACTTTTGGCTGCTTTTGGAGTACTAAGAACTTTCCCGCTATCTGAAGTCCAGGTGGTGATGCTTTCAAAAACACCTCTTTGTTGTAATAACACCCATTTAAACTAATTATCCCTGCTTGCAGACTTCCCCAGTGTGTCAGCTCTACAGATCTGGTACCCGAGAAGGTGATACTTGAGTGCAGCATCTCTGCAGCTGATCTTTCGTAGGCACCCCACCTTCTGATTATTTCCCCAGTTCTTCCACGGGCCAGGCCCTGGGGTATCTGGCACATAAGCTCTTGGATTTTAGAGTAAGATCTGATTGTGAGTTTCCATCTTTCCTATCAGACCCGATATCCTCTGGCCATTCATGTCTGGCCCTGGGACTGGATTCCCTCCTGGGTGAAGTAGGGATAGAGATGCTACAGGGTTGTGTGTCAAGATCAGGAGGGATTGACCAAATGGACCAGCAAACTGAAGCCCAGTATACACAGGCATCAACTGCTAGGGACAGTTCTTTGGCTATGTTTAGAGTCAGTTGTCTTTACTCCTTAGGAAAAAAAAATGTTATTTCTCATCTTCCCAGCTTTTCATTTCTACTTTAGACAATCGTGAGTTTCCGGGGATTAGTTATTGCTGAAGATAAATTCATGAAGACCCTGGGATGCCTCCCTCCTCCATTTCTGTGATTTATCTTTAATTTTTTTATATTTTGATTGTAAAAAAACTTGGTATGTGGGATCATTTCCAAGTTTCTTGTTTCCCTAGCCATAAACATTATACAAGCAGTGTGTTTCCCTGGGTGACCACCTTTCAAAAATACCCTGCTGGGTCGTGGCCAGTCCTCAGCCACGGTTCCCAGTCAGCCCTCTGAGTATTATCAGTGTGTTGAGAGATCCAACCTCTGCTGTATCAAGAGGTATGCGCCTGATGGTCTCTGCTTGTGCTGGACTTGGTACAATCATTTAGAAGAAGCTTCTTTTGTCCTATGTTCCTGGCTGCCACCTTGCGATGAGGTCTTGGGAGACAACACTGGAAAAACTATACAGTTATTTCCTTCATTCTGCACTGTGGAGGCAGCCTAGCATGAGTGCTTGAGTCAGACAGCAGGTTTTAGTCTCCTTGCTTCAAGTTTAGCAACATGACCTACACGAACTTGGTCCTGTCTGGGACAAGGGAAAGACTTTGCTGCACACTAGCACTACCTACGAGTGCTTTCTACGGGCTCTGTGCCACACACCTCCCATTTATTCTATTTTTGCATATCACCTCATGGCTTCTCTCCTACCAAAAGATGAGAGTTATATATTAAACTCATTTTTTTTCCAGACCCAGAGAGGCAAAGAGTTGCTATATTCATTTTTGTAAATATCCTTTACTACTTTTAAAAAGAAATTACAAACAAAAATAAAGGTAGGACAAAGATATTGGTAGGACAAGATTGTGGAGGAGGGTTATGGGGAGGGCGGAGGAGGGGTGGGAGACCAGAGCTGGGTGGAGAAATGCTATGTTAGGTTTGCCAGACATGACAATATCTTTCTTCAGTGGCTTGATTCTTATTGAGACTGAATTACAGGGTATTTTGAGTAATGAATGAGATGTCAGCCCTCACACCAAAACACAGCAAATCAATAGTGTAATGAAGCAATAATTGATTCGGCTACTAACAGAGTGGCATTTATATAGCTTTGGGAGTGGGTGCTTATTATATGCTGGCCTTTCAAAGATCACTCTAAACAGAAAAGATTCTGTATGTCTTAAGAGAAATGGGCAATACGATATTCCCTTGGGTGTGAGGGACCTTCAGATGTGCCTAGCCGGGGCTTTCGGGAACTGTGCACACAGGCTGGAAGACAGAAGTCAGACTGGTCTCCAGAGACCCTGGGCTCTTGCTCTTTGGCAGCTGCCTGCAGGTAGGAAGCCGGGAGGAGTGTGAAAGTTCAAATAAATGGAGATTGGAGGGAAAGTAATCTTAACTGCTTCTGAGACTGTTCTTGGCAAAGGGCGTTTTCCTCCGATACTAACATGAAGAAACAGTTTTTCCATTGTCGTGGCCTGTGAAATGGGTTCAACTTGGTTATAGGTCACAGTGCGTCCCAATGCTCCAGAAAGACCAAGTCGCAACACCAACAAACTCCTCAAAAACTCTGGGGTTTAGATGACTGAATTCACTCAGACAATGGTATCTGAGGAAAAAGAAGTGAGTGCCAAAGGTTACCTTGGACAGACTGTGTGTATCATTCCTTCTTACGGTAGGTTTTCCTCAGTGGATTATGGTGAATTTTGTTTTGGAGTGTTTATCAGATGCAATGCTGGTTTTTATCCAGGAGGTTCCATTATCTGGGAGTCGTTCTGACCCAGTAAATGCTGTTCCCAACTTAGTTTTGGAATGACGTCACTATGCATCTATTAGTCGCTTGATACTCTCGAGTGTGCTCCCCATAGAAAGCAATGGCAGGGTGACACTTTGGGCTCCAGTTCCATGCAAACACGCAGGAGCCTACTTTACTTATTCTGTTTCCCAAACCATAGGATTAGCACCATGCTTTTATTAGTGATCTTGGCAGCATTAGGTACGCATCCCTTAGCAGCTGTGTGACTTCAACAGTGGCCCCCATCCTTAAAAATTTCAGTTTGTAATACGAGGCCATAATAGTCCTGGCTTCATGGACTGGTAGTAAGGTTTAAGTACTTCATATTCAGTTTATTGTTTTTTATTATTATTACTATCGTTTGGCCACATTGCAGTAAGTAGGATTTCATGAGTTGACTTTGGAGCCTCACCAAGACTTTATAATAATATTCCTCCAGGAAAAAAAATTCAGTTTCCCGGGCTCGACAAGAAGGAACTGTGGTGTCCGGAGAACATTGTCCTCATCTTTGCCAGAGCCCTGTGGACTTGTGTAGCCGGTTCTGACTTTCATAGGCTAAGCTTTGCTAAGAACCCTAACCAGCTGCTTTGCAGCCTTTTGTCCTCTTGCGTGTCGGGAGGAGTTTAGAGGGATATTTGCAATGATTCAGGGTGGATTGCAGTTCAGTCTGGTGAGCATTATTAGGTTTATTTCTGCCTCAGTGTTTGGTACTGCAAAGATTTGTACATTCTGTTGCATTTGCGTGTGTGTGTGTGTGTGTGTGTGTGTGTGTGTGTGTGTTTGTACGCGCGCATACGCATGCAGGCATGTGCTAGCATGTAGCTGCCATGGCGTGTGTGTGGAGGTTGTCAGAGGAGTACTTTCAGGAATCACTTCTTTCTATCCACCTGTACGTGGGTCTTAGGGATTGAACTCAAGTCGTCAGACTTGTGTAGCAAGTGCCTCCACCCACTGAGCTATCTGGCTGAATCTGCCACATCATTAGTTCAAATGGGAAAGGGTAGATAAAGTATAGGTGCTGACTGCCGAGAAGGATGGTTCTCCTAGACTTCCGTTTTAAGGAATTATGTTCAAAGTGTGTTTAAAAATTTTTCAATGCCTATATTTGTTTACTTAGTTTTGTGTGTATGAATGTATGTGTATGCACATGTATGCACCATTGTGTGTGTGTGTGTGTGTAAAACCCTGGCATTAGAGAGTGGAGACAGATGGATTTTAAGAGCTAACTTATGTTGAGGAAAATTTTCCCCTGTGCCAATGTCCTCAAGGGTCTTCCCCAGTTTCTTTTCTATTAGTTTCAGTGTGTCTGGTTTTATGTGGAGGTTCTTGATCCACTTGGACTTGAGCTTAGTACAAGGAGATAAGAATGGATCAATTTGCATTCTTTTGCATGCTGACCTCCAGTTGAGCCAGCACCATTTGTTGAAAAGGCTATCTTTTTTCCACTGGATGGTTGTAGCTCCTTTATCAAAGATCAAGTGACCATAATTCTGTGGGTTCATTTCTGGGTCTTCAATTCTGTTCCATTGATCTATTTGCCTGTCACTGTACCAATACCATGAAATTTTTAACACAGTTGCTCTGTAGTACAGCTTAAGATTAAGAATTGACAAACGGGACCTCATAAAACTACAAAGTTTCTGTAAGTCAAAGGACATTGCCAAAAGGACAAAACGGCAACCAACAAATTGGGAAAAGATCGTTACCAACACTACATCTGACAGAGGGCTAATATCCAAGATATACAAAGAACTCAAGAAGGTAGACTCCAGAGAGCTAAATATCCCCCTTAAAAATGGGGTACAGAGGGGGCTGGAGAGATGGCTCAGCGGTTATGAGCACTGACTGCTCCTCCGAAGGTCTTGAGTTCAAATCCCAGCAACCATCTGTAATGAGATCTGACGCCCTTTTCTGGTGTGTCTGAAGAGAGCTACAGTGTACTCACATATATACATATAATAAATACATCTTCAAAAAATGGGGTACAGAGCTAAGCAAAGAATTTTCACCTGTGGAATATCGAATGGCTGAGAAGTACCTAAAGAAATGTTCAGCATCCTTAGTTATCAGGGAAATGCAAATCAAAACAACCCTGAGATTTCAACTCACACCAGTCAGAATGGCTAAGATCAAAAACTCAGGAGAAAACAGGTTCTGGTGAGGATGTGGAGAAAGAGGAACACTCCTCCACTGCTGGTGGGGTTGCAAGTTGGTACTACCACTCTGGAAGTCAGTCTGGTGGTTCCTCAGAAAACTATGAATGACACTTCCAGAGGACCCTGCTATACCACTCCTGGGCATATACCCAGAGGATTCCCCAGCATGTAATAGGGACACATGCTCCACTATGTTCATAGCAGCCCTATTTATAATAGCCAGAAGCTGGAAAGAACCCAGATGTCCCTAAATGGAAGAATGGATACAAAAATGTGGTATATATACACAATGGAGTACTATTCAGCCATTAGAAACAATGAATTCATGAAATTCTTAGACAAATGGATGGAACTGGAGAATATCATACTAAGTGAGGTAACCTAGTTTCAAAAGAACAGTCATGGTATGCACTCACTGATAAACGAATATTAGCCTAGATGCTTCGAGTACCTAAGACACAATGCACATATCAAATGATACCCAAGAAGAAGGAAGGAAAGGTCCTGGAAAGGCTTAGTGCAGCAGTGTAGGGGAGTACCAGGATAGGGAAGTGAGGAGTGGATTGGGGAACAGGGGGAGGGAAGAGGGACTTTCGTGGTGGGAGGATATAGGAAAGGGAAAATCACTTGAAATGTAAATAAAGAATATATCGAGTAAAAGATCATATTTAAAAAAATAAAGAAAAAAATAAAGTTAAAACAATCTTAAAAAAAAAAAGACTAGCCAAAATAGCAAGACTAGCCAAGAGATCTTACAAAAGGGGGAAAACGAGGGTCCAGAGAGGAAAGCATCCGAGACCCCACTGGCCTCGTCACGTGTAGTGCACGCATGGGTATGCTTGCGTAAGGGTGTCTGTGTGTGAAAGGCTTACATGTATACATAGACTATACACATTATCATAAATGGAGGAGGAACAGAAGAGACTCCTCCAGCGCTACTCTCACACCTATTAGAACCACCGACCGTTCCTCTAGACTTTCTAGACTGCCTTCAGTCTTTTCTAGAGGAGCTGATTTTTGCACATTAGGATCTCAGCCCACATGGTGCACTGGGTCGCTATGTGTCCGAGGCATTCTTTATTTTCTGGCAGAGTTGGAATGTCATTTTTTTGGTGGCGGGAGCTTTTCCTATTGCAAGGGTCATTCTTCTATCCGCCAAAGCCAAACAAATCTTTATTCCATTATACAGGGAGGCCAGTCCCGGGAACCTCTGCTTCCAGCACACTTGGGTTTAACAGTGGAATCTGTAATTTCCATATGCCCTCTGCTCTCGGAAAACTAATCTGGAAAACTCAGTTTTGAAATCAATTTGAAAGATATCCCATTGCTATTTGAGGTACAGATTTCAATCACAGGCCGTGTCGATACTAACACACCAATCCCGACCCTCACCCTGGGATTCCCAGGATGTCTATGTGCTAATTGTTGGCATTCACTTCTTCCGACATTGAGCATTACATTGCTGAGACAATTCAGGCAGGTGAGGGTTTAGGGGACTCCCCCTGAGTGTTGAGCTGCAAAGAAAATGAGGCGGACTATAGCAACAGCGCTGTTTAACATAGGCTGGAATAGCTTTCCCTCAGTGCCTGGCACCTTCACTGTGCTGGAGTCCAGGTAAAGATTAAAGATGCTGAATTTAATTCAGTGCTAAGATTCTCTCTCTCTCTCTCTCTCTCTCTCTCTCTCTCTCTCTCTCTCTCTCTCTCTCCCTTCCTCTCTCTCTCTCTCCCTCCCTCCCTCCGTCCCTCCTTCCCTCCCTCCCTCCGTCTCTCCTTCCCTCCCTCCCTCTGTTCTCTTTCTTTCTTTCTTTCTTTCTTTCTTTCTTTCTTTCTTTCTTTCTTTCTTTCTTTCTTTCTTTCTTTCTTTCTTTCTTTCTTTCTCTTTCTTTCTCTCTCTCTCTCTCTCTCTCTCTCTCTCTCTCTTTCTTTCTTTCTTTCTTTCTTTCTTTCTTTCTTTCTTTCTTTCTTTCTTTCTTTCTTTCTTTCTTTCTTTCTTTCTTTCTTTCTTTCTTTTTCTGCTATCCTTCCTTAAAAACAGATTACTTCTTATACAACACATCCTGACCTCAGTCCCCCCTTCACCTCTTCTATCGTCCCCCACCTCCCTTCACCTCCCCTCTTCCGCAGATCCACTCCCCCTTCATTTTCTCTCAGAAAAGAACATGCCTTCAAGAGAACAACCAAACATGACCAAACAAGATACAATAAGACAAGTCAAAAACCTTCATATCAAGGCTGGACAAGGCAGGGGAAAAAGAGCCTCCTAAGAGCAGGCAAAAGAGTCAGACACACCCACTCCCACTTAGGAGTCCCACAAAATCCCCAAGCCAACAGCTAGGGGCTAAAGTCCTTTTAGGTGTCTGTGCACCCTTGGAGTGCTGAGAGTGACAGGCCTGTTTTCAGTCATGGTGTGGAAGGAGGCATGGTGTGGAAGGAACTTCAGGCATTTGAGTTTAGCTTCTAGGCTAAAAGGCTGAGGCCCCTGGAAGGTCTGAGTACATCCAGGCAGCGCCATAATGAGAAGATTTATACAATGGCAGGGCTAGAGCAAAGGAGGCTGTCAGCTTGGGGACATCACTGCTGTCATGACTCTACAGTGATCTTCTGCTTCTTCAGAGTAGTGAGTGACCAAACTCCTTCATCTTTGCCAGCATTTTTCTTTGTTTTCTTGAGACTTGCTGTTTTGACTGGAGTGAGATGGGGTGTTGGAGTATTTTTGATTTCGATTTCCTTAATGGCTAATGATACCAAGATGTTTTTGTGTATTTATTAGTCATTTGTACTGCATTTGAAAAGTGTCTGTTCAGTTCATTTGTTTATTTGCCGATTGGATTACTTGTTCTTTTCTGTTTGTTTGTTTGTTTGTTTGTTTTTGATTTGTTTTTTTTTTTTTTTTTGAGACAGGGTTTCTCTGTATAGCCCTGGCTGCACTGGAACTCACTCTGTGAGTTACTCCAGGATGGCCTCGAACTCAGAAATCCGCCTGCCTCTGCCTCCCAGAGTGCTGGGATTACAGACATGCGCCACCACCACCAGGCTATTTGGTCTTTTTAGTGTTCTGTTTTTTTATATATGTTGGATATGAATTCCATGTGGAATAAGTAGTTGGCAAAGGTTTTTCTCCCATCCTCTAGAATCCCAAGCTCCGTACTCTGCTGTTTCTTTTTGACACACAGAAGCCTCTTAGCCATTTAATTTTTATTTGTGTTTTGAAGCAGGATTATCACTAAGTAGCTTCAAATTCAAGATCTTGTTCTTTTAGCCTCACCAATGTGTGCTAGGTTTACAGGCGTATGCTACTTCATGAGGTATAGAAGCTTTTAATTTGATACAATCACATTGGTTAATTCCTGCTATTTCCTGAGCCAAACACTATAAAATCCATATGGAGATATCTTAAAAAAAATTAATGGAGCTACTATCTGATACAGCTTTCTCCCTTCTGGGCATACAGTCCTAAGCATCAAAGCCAGCTTACTACTGGACACCTGTATGCCCATATTTACTGCTGCCCTGTTCAAAATGATGAAATTAAAGACTCAGCCTAGCTGCCTATCAACAGATGAATGGATAAAGAAAATGTGGCACAAGTACGCAATGGAGTTGTATCAGCCACAACAAGAACACAATCACATTAGTTATAGGAATATCGGTAGAGCTGGAGATTTTATCAACCTTACACTTCTATGCATATGTAGAACCGGGCATGGGGAATGAAGAAGAAAGCAGGGGGTGGGGACGAGTTGTGATGTGGAGGGGAAAGGAAAAGTGAGAAGGGGTGAAGAAAAGCTCTAAGAAGGGATGGATACACTCAAAAGATATTACGTGCTGTATAGACTTGGTGTCACGACGCTCCGTGTAAATATACGCTAAAGGGTGCAGAGAATAATATGGGCATATAAAAACTGGGTTTCTATAACGATTGAATTCGATAGCAATGTTGTAATTTGTAAAGTGCTTGTCACAGACCTTGGCAAGTAGTAAGCACTTGCAACATGACTTCAACTGTAGATAATAAGGAGAGTTCAGGTGAGGGCACATCTCTGTTACTCTGCTAAATAGATGTATTATTAAAGAAACTCCTAATGACTTCTGGTTAGACCTAGAAACGACTGGATCTATTATCTCTCATCAGAGAAGCTTCTATTGGCAAATAGATGGTAAATAACAGAGACACAACTGGCCAAGGTGTGGAGAACAAGAGACGGAAGAGTGTTCAGCCCTAAATTAAACATATATACTGCACCAGCCTTCCAGAGGCTCAGAGATGGTTGTGGAAGAGGGTGGGGTGAGCAGTGTCTTCTGCAGACAGTAGGGCAGGTGCACACATGAAGTCACAGTGGGTGTGAGGGCATGCATAAGAAATACTCTCGGAAGCCTAAGTCAGACCGCACGCCAGCACCGAGTGGGGATGGGCATGAAGTTTTACCCCTGGACAAGGGGATATTATTAGCAATTAGATGCTGAGAGAGGGAGGGCCAGCTTGCTTCCCTAATGGTTTTGTCCCTGATTGATCAAGCACACTCCAGTAGAAGGCCACATGTTCAAGAGTATTTGGGCAGCTCATACTGGCCTTGATGGAAAAGAGAAAAAGCCAAACTGTTGAGTAGTAGGGAAGGGGTGGATTTGGGAAGGGTTAGGGGTGGGTGGGATTATTATCAACATACATAGAAAGTTGTCAAAGAACTAACTGAAAATAAGGTATGGAGGAGAAGTAAGCCTTTCAGAAGTGATCTAATGATATGCCATGCCACATGCATAAAATGGCAGAGAACCTCTGAGCATCCTTACTCAGTCTTCACTTCTACCCCTGCTGTCCCTATTTTATGGGGAAACCAAGTCTTGGGGGCAGGAATAAGAGCAAAGGGTGGACATCTATGTGTATGATGATGTCATAGTGGAACCGTTATTTCACATGTTAACCACATTGAACTGGTTAAAAGAATGAACAGCTTGAATATTCATCAGCAGCATATAAGTCAGGCAAACTGTGATAGTGTCCAGATTGGAATAATGCATAAATAATTCTTAATACGTTGCCTGGAACGTATTAAGAGCTTCACCAAATGCCGGCAGCCACGTTGCTGCCAGTCTGTCGGTCGTTCGGGACAGAAGATGTGAACTGTTGGGCTGCAATATTGATGAGAAAAGGGGAGGGGAAGCACTTTTGCTGATGTCAGTTCTGTGTGTCAGAGGTGACCAGGGCAGAGGCTACACCAGATCAGGTGCCATGTGGCTGACTCCCAACCTGGTGTCCTGAAAAAAAAAAATCCCTGCTTTTGAGTCTCTACCCGTCTACCATCTTGAATCTAATCTGAGATTAATATCTATGAATCTAAAATAAATGTTTGTCGAATCATAGACTGATACAGATGTCAATGTGATGTGGCATTTACTTACTGGTGCAGCCTGTGGACTACCTACTCTAGATAACTAATCACTGACCAAGCTGAAATGTCTAGAGCTTAAGGCTTTGACATTCCAACACTTTGTCCTATTTGCAAGTAGCTGCCAGGTAGCTTCTTGGTACACATGGGATTTTAATTTGTCCAGTTGCAGGGCTGAGGAGCAGGGCTGAGCCTTGTGCTGATTTCTTATGTGGCTTCTGGGTATCTGATGTGCTAATTAGAGAAGCAAATCCCATGCAAGGTAGGGAAGGCAGGAGCTAAAGTGTGTGTATGTGTGTGTGTGTGTGTGCTGAGCCTCCTCTTCTATGTTGAGTAGCTTATAGTCCACACAGAAGGTTCTTATAAAGAAGAACCAATGAATGATACTCAAAAGGAGGTAGATGCTAAACTATTTTATGAATGAGTGGATTGGAAGGGAAAGCGCTAGAAGCCAGTGGCACAAGCTGGAAATTGCTAGTGAGGTAGATGGGAAGCTTGCCATCCACTCTTGCTTTAAGACTAGCATTGTAGATTGCCCCCTTGACTGGAAGACACCCTCGTTACATGATGGGCTTGCAGCTGTACCTATCTGTTTTCCCATCATTCTATGCGGTAGGTTCCTTTAGCCCTCGCCCCCCCCCACCCCCCCCCCCCGCCCCGACTTCTCTCGTGGAGCAATAATACCTGTGTCTTGTTTTACTCCTATCTTGGGACCTTTCTGTTCTTACACCAAACTCCTTGAAGAGAGACAGTTGAAAGTTAAGGGTTTAGAGGGAAGTCTCTGTCTTCTGCCTGACAGGAAAAATCCTAAGAAGACATTTAAAGAGCCGGTGCTTCAGGAGACATGAGGTTCTTATTGGGAGACCAAGAAATTCCATTAAACAATCATGAGTGTAAACTGAGTCAGGGGATTGTCTTCAGCACCAGGCTCTCAGGCTCTGGTTAGCATGGAATGCCCTTCCCAGGGGTCTCACTGATAGCATGTTATGTATGTCCTTGCAGAGGTCTCCCTTTGGACCCCAGTGGCTTTCTTATCCCCAGAGCCTGTCTGGACCTCTTGCCACTTCAGGCCTTGGCTTTTGTTATGCAGTCTGATCCAGTCTGTCAGAGCTCAGATGGCGACCTGGGTACAGAGCTTGGGAGGCCCTGCCCCAACATGGAGAAGATTCAATGGGAGAGTTCAAAGGGAACTCTTGTTGGGAGTTGTGGGAACCAACTCTCATTGGGACCGAATTCTAGCTTTTGGCTTATGGATTGTTCAGATCCTAGTATTTTATCTGGCCCATACAAATTTCATGTAGATGCACTAAGATTAATTGGATTTGGTAATTTCAGGGAGTTATTTAAATACCTAAACCAGCGTGAACTGCTTTAGGCTTATTGGAAAGAGATACTGAAGTGAGTTTGTCCACTGTCTCAAAGACATAGTTACTAAAGAGGTTGCACTCAGTTTCGCCATTTTTCTGTCTGCACCTAAGCACCAAGCAAAATAATATGTCCAGAATGATAAGTGAATACGTCTTAACTGAAATTTTGTCTCAGTTGCAGATTTGAAGGCATAGCTGAGGAGTAATAGAGAAATTGCTTTTGAAGGACAACCCTACACCTGGCCAATTTTGCTCCGGGCTGATTATCATTTTAGAAAACTATAGCATAACCTGTATTTCCACTTCTGAAGTTCCCAGAACTCTCCAGATCTACCCAGTTTTATTTGTCTTCTCCCCTCTCTGTCTACATTCTATATGGTTTATTGCCTGTGTAGATCCATGTCCCTGTCACCAGGGATGATAAGATGCAGAGTTCAGCTGGGACCACATCCATTGCTGTACTGCACATTTGTAACCACCAGCACTCCCATCTCTAATCCCAGGAAACTTCAAGCCGGATTCTTTATATGTAAAAATTGACATTTCAGAAATGGTATATAAATGAATTATACAATATGTAGTCTTTGATGCTGGGTCTTTGTCTTAGCATAATAACCCCCTATAGATACATCGTTTTAGTGTGTGGATCAGTGGCTTATTCTTGCTTACCACTAAGCAGTATTCCATGATATGGATGAACTATAGCTTTGAAACCATAACCATCTGCCTATAGAAAGGCACTAGGGCCAGGTCTAACTTTTAGCTCTTATGAATAAAGCTACCATGAACACTCATGGTCAGGTAGAGTACAAAGGAACTTTTAAGACAGTTTATAAGTCTCGAGTTATGTGTAGCATGATCCTGCTCTGGGTTGCACTTTTACCTTTTCTTTAGCCTGAAATCTGATTTCACGTGGGGCCCTGTTTCTCAGGTCCTCGGCCTGTGTCAATGACCAGGCTGACTAGGGAAGTCCTGAGTTGGGAGGGAGGCTTAGTCCACATTGTGGCCTATTGCTCTGCAGGAGACGAGGCTGTGCTCAGCCATGCTTGTCAGTTTTGCTATGCCGATCTCTCTCTCTTTTCTTAATATTTCTATCCAGAGCTTTAGTCCTGTGCATGGTTAAACCAGTGACCAAGTTGTTCTCCCTCACTTCCTGTGGGATTACAAGGCCCTCAGGGACCTCTGTGAACTTTTCAAGGGAACAAACTTTCCTTCCTTCTCCTCTTGCAGCCGGCTGTAGTGAACACATGTTGCCAAAAGATGGCAGTGTGCTTTGCAGAGCTGAGATGGCTCTGTCACCCATGACAGCTGAATGTTGTTCTTTATGGACATTCGCAAATAGGGACCGCACATTTTACAAAGTAACCAAAAGCACCAATAAAATGCTGTTGGTTAAAAAAAAATACCTCAAAAGAAAATATCGTGTTGCAGAGAGCTTATAATAAGAATGATTCTCTACCTCTTAGAAGTGTTGAGGACAGGGAACATTGTTTAGGCATTTTGTGTAGTTCTGAAGTAGAAATCTGTGATGTGCTATGTTCTATCTTTAATCAGATTTAAGGCCAGCCAAAGGGCAGGGGGAGCCTAATTTTGAGGTCTGAGCTTTGTGATACCTTCAGACTGTAAGTAAAGTTCCCTAGCAACACTGTATACATAATTATCACAGCAGTAATAGCAGATATAAAAATCTTCACTCTCAGTATTTTTCCACGCTCTATACATATCTGTGCCTTGGGGCATGTGAGTGCAGAATTGTTTAGCATTTGCTGTGTACAGAAAGGCTTTTATACAAGGAGAGGTGATGGGTTCATTGGATGTCATAAACAAACCAAGCTGGCGAGGGTAGAATAGAATGTTTAAATACAAGGTTAACTAATAAAATCGAAGCTGCGTGCACGAATTGAACCAGTGATGTCAAACTCTAGTTTGGACATGTTGACAGTCGGAGTCATTCTGCTCCCTGGTGCCACCTCTGGAAGCAGTCAGAAGTCCCTGACAACACTGGCTGTGGGGGAGATGAGCTGGTTCTGGACTCTGGCTGCCCGCTCTCGCATAGCCCCTCTATACCACGGATAGCATGCTGAGCTTAATGTGTTCATTCTATACAATAGATGCCACGATCCCAGGACACACAGCACAACTGCCATCCTGGGGTGACAGGGAAACAGGTGGCTCCAACTCAGGCAGCAGCCTTTTTGCTAGTGCACCTCTTGGCAAAAGCCCCAGGCTAAGACAGAACTGAGCTGCATGAAGTTCTAACTCTGAAACCAGATGCTGTTACCATAGAGACAAGCGAACTGCTACTGTGGGAGGCGCGACAGGGAAGCACGGTAGAGGCAGGCAGGAGGGCAAGTGAGGCGAATCTAAAGGCTAGCATGCCCGTAGACCTTCAACCTTTAACGGCACAGTGACTAGCAGGCTGGTGTTCTTGAAACTTGTGTGCTGGCAGCCTGCCACTTGCTGAGTGGCAGCTGCTGGCGCTGTGAGTCCTTGTCGGTGAGCACGTTGGCAGTTGGCAAGGGCTCAGGGGGGTGGGATCTCAGAGGGCTGGAATGTGGACGGGTGCTCCGGGCCCAGTGGCTGACAGTTTTGCACAAATGTTTCTCGTGCCTGACTTAAGTCACCCTCACAGGCCTGCTGCGTGATTAGGACCGGCTGGTGAGAGCCTGCCCATTTGGCAGGCCATTTGACATGTGTTCCAGCTAAATCATTTTGCTATCCCAGAATAATGGAGAATTAGAACCCCCTCCTCCCTCCCCCCTCCCCCATGGGTCTGGACTTGTGTAGAAGGAGTATAACTTCTCCAATCAGAGGACAGGTGAAGGAAGGACACTGACCCAAAGTGGATTTTACACTCACTGATGGGAGGCTTGCCCTCCCTCACCCCTGATACTGGGAAGGAGCTTCCAGATCTGTTCTGATTTTTCGCCTCATGCTGGCCCTGCGAGCAGCAGCCCAAAGATGGAAGCATGCTTCCTTCTCTGTTTTCAGCAAATGCGGGCATGTGCAAAGGACATTTTAGAGGACAGATTTGGGGGCCTGATGAGGGACTGGATGAGTTAATTTCTTCCTACTGATTTATAGAAGGGGGAAAAACAGTTAGGCCAGCCCCTTTACATGGTATCTCTGTCTTACTAATAATAGCCAGCAACGGCTAAGAGGATGTAAGGCTGAATAACGGATAATTGTCATGTCGAGGAGAGAATGCCTCTGCTCCTGTGTAGAAGGAACGCCGCCTGCCCGCCATGCTGGGTGTCTTTGCTCGGCTTCACTCGCTCCTTTTCGGCAGAGAAGAGGCCTTTTTGCAGGCACTCTGCACGAGCCATCCGAGAGAACGAAGTTCTGATGACTTGCTATGTATAGTCTTGACGGGAATGTGAAATATGCACCAAAGAGCCAAGGAATGCACCAAGCATGACCCCCACTCCGCGCTCAGACGGTGGGGCTGCGTTGTTTTCTCGACTTGGCCGGAGGGCTTGGCCACTGACCTTTCTACCTTCCCTTCCAAGTCGCCTCTTGGATTTCTCGTTTTCCTTTGACTTTTTATGTGGGGCATATAATTTTGGGAAAAGCTTCGATTTCTAGGTTGAATGTTTTCTTTAGAAAATATGTCAAGAGACAACAGGATGTTTTAGGGCCTGCCTGATGGATCAGAGGGCGCAAAATGGCGTCTACAGTTGGCTGTGTTGGATTCAGCATGCTGACTGACCTGGGGTTAGTTCTATTTTCCACAGGGAGGGGAAAAAAGTTAGGGTACATGCAGTGCTCTGGGATTTTGTTGTGCTTCTGGGGAGTTTAAGAAAATGTTCTCATTGTGATGTCCTCCTTATCTGTGTGTACAAATGCTGGGTAGCTGGTGGCTCCTTGCACTTTGGACTGCTTCCTGACTTCCAGAGAAGTCTTTGGGAAGGCAGACATGGTTGTGTGTCCTTGGTGCCTGGAAGTATGCAGGGTGCACAGTATACACTCAGTGAATATTTGCTCTCCTCCTCACTGGAGGAAGGGAAGAAACAGAGGAAGGAACAGATGAACACCCTCTTCGTTCCTCGCTCCCCTAGCACTGAGTATGGCCTGTTTCAAGTGCTTCTGTAATAGACACCTGCATCCTCCATACTGGCAAATCCAACATTGGCTTCCCCATCTCTGACTTTCTGAGTTTTAAGGTGGGCTTCGTTGTTCTCTCTGACTTCCATGATATCACCCATGTCCAGTTTACACCGGCCTCGCTGCCTGCCTTGGGGGTGTTGGCGTGTTTTAGCAGGTAATCACAGGTCCGCTCCCTGAACCTACTTCTCGTTTCTGCATGCTCGCATCTGGTAATGACTCCAGCACCAGCTTGATGCATGGATTTCGCCACATTTAGCAACAGCCTGGAGTTTCTAGTTCCTGACTCAGGCAGTTCTGATTGCATCAGCAACTTTTTTTTTTTTCTTTCAGGATGCACATCTCAACCTTAAAAAGTGTCCAGAATGAAGTCTCCATGGCTTCCCAACACCCCGATTTTCACGCAATGCCCTTGGTTCTCGTGGTAGTTTGCGAGTTTCTCTTGTGCCCTAAGTATCTGTTTTCCTTATCACAGGTAGAGTGACGCTTTGAGAAGGGAAAACAGTTCATGCTGGCCTCCATCTTAACGTTCTTCAGAGGTTTCCAAAGTCCTTCAGCTCAGACTCCTTCTTCTGGTTTGCATGACCCCATCCCCTCCACTTCCTGGGAGGTGCTAAACTTTCTATGACCCCGCCCCTACTT
Organism: Apodemus sylvaticus; assembly: GCF_947179515.1. Lineage (NCBI taxonomy): Eukaryota > Metazoa > Chordata > Mammalia > Rodentia > Muridae > Apodemus > Apodemus sylvaticus. Next base: position 20,524,942 of record NC_067482.1, on the reverse strand, counting down.
CCTGGGCGGTGCTAAACTGTCCATGACCCCGCCCCTACTTCCTGGGCGGTGCTAAACTTTCCTCTCCCAGGGCTTCAGTGCTTGTTTTTGCTTCGAAGGCTCTCGTACATTTTCGCATGACGACTTTGCCCCAAGTCACATCACTTCCACAGAAGCCTAAGTGCGCCACTGAGACAGCCTCTAGTGGGGTTTTACTCCCTGTGAAGCTCCCTGAGCCCTCTGAGATCATCTTGTGTCTCTGTTCGCTGTTAGGCTGTTGTTGTTTCTTTTTTTAAGGAATATTTTGTCTTATTTGTAGATTTGTTCCCCTCCCTCTGCAGAATAATAGGAATATAGCAAGGAGTAATTAAATATTTGCTCACTCCATGAGTGACTGCTGTATTATTTAATCGTCCTAGAGTCTAAGGCTCAGAGAGATTGATAAAATGGCTTGATTTCTTAGCCCTTAAGGTAGTCCTTTCCTACCCGTCATCCTGCTGACTGACCCATGTCCTATTTTGTACATTTAGTTTGAGTGCAGAGAAGAAAAGTATTCTGGCGTGTATCAGGGTGAGCCGTTATGTCCAGGCTCAGGTCTCTGAAGGAAGACTCTCGTAAGTGTCCAAAAGTAATGAGCTTCTTCTCATCCAAGCACTACTACCTAGGCCCAATTCTGCTTAGTTTCTGAGATAAGACAAGATTGGGCAGCATGGCCATTGTCCGGTAATGAGTTTCCTAAGGACCAAAGGGGGGAAAAAAGAAGAAGAAAAGGAACTTACTTAGTTCCAACTTATTTTGTTACAAATTATGTTGTAGAACACTATTGTGTGTGTGTGTGTTCACTCTCTCCCTCTCCCCTTTCCCTCCTTACCTGTGTGTGTGTGTGTGTGTGTGTGTGTGTATGTGTAGTCAGCTCTTTCCTTCTACCATGTCGGTTCCAGGGATCAAACCCAGGTCATCAGGCCCAGAGGCAAGCACCTTTACCTGCTAAGACACATCCCTGGCCCAAGAAACACATTTATTAAAGGAGTATGTACTAAGTTTGACCCTTCATTCAAATCTCAAAGTAGTCAATGGAGAATTGGTATTATTGTGTGGAAGCATTGTGAGCTAGATATAGTTACTCTAATTTTATACAAGGAAAAAAAAAAAGCCCTGCAACTCAGAAAAGTTAAGTCCTTTGCTCCAGGTGGTGTAGCTATGAAGTAGTCAAACTGAATTTTTGTTTTTGCTTCTGACGTTTTATGCAAAGGTGATTGCTTGGTATGGGAGATACATTTCCTAAAATAGGAAGGGAAAAACAGAATTCAGTGTACTCCTGCCTAGATTGTAGCAAGTATCTAAAGCACCAGAACAAGTTATACAGACAATGCAGAAAACAAATTCGACCATATCCAGCGCGAGAGCGCTTAACTGGATGCTTAGAATACGGAGTGAACATGTGGGTCTCTGGCAGACCTCATATATGGGATGACACAGAGCAGCTGTCCCCGGAGAAAGTTCTTTGTTTCCAGACCCGCACTACGCAAGCAGCAATTGAGCAGTCCAGGATTTCTTTCTGTTTCCACTATAAATAGAGCTCCTGGGATTCTGTATATGGAAGTTAATGCAACGGGAAGGAGCCACAGAGTAAGGGAATAAAGCGCCACTCATTCTGTAAACTAGAAACATGTTTGGCACCGGGAGGCTGCAAAAGAAAAAAAAAACCCGCTGCTGTTCCTTGGATAGATTCTGAGGTCTTATTTAGCATATGAAATTGCAGAGTAGATCCTATTATGTAAGGAGACAGGAGGACAGCAGAACGTGGTTACAAAATGAAGAACTTCGTGCCCTTCAGAAAAGAGTTAACAGCACAGGCAGCGCACAGAGGGACCCCGGGGATAAGGGTGTGGAAATGAGTGGACAGGGTGTCACATATAGGTGCCTATTGCTGAAGTCTGGCCCGGGATAATCCTCAGATGTCAGATTTCCGTAAGGCCAACATGTGACTCCACGCTTGCCACTCAACACGGAATCCTGGGCTGGTGTTAAGGAGCTGGCTGCAAGCGAGGCTCCCAGTGCGCGTTAGCCTAACTCCCTGTCGCTCTGTGTGTGGGTGGGTGTGCGTGCGCTCCTATGAGGGGATACATTTTGTGCAGTGGGTGTTTAAAGAGCTAAGCCCTGAAACTGGATTTCCACAACGACTATCACGAGCACTCCAGACACACCAAACTTCCTCTCTTGGTATTTTTTTTTTCCCTTTTGCTCTCATCTCTGTTTCTCCCTTCTGCAACTCCCTAGAGGGAGAATCCCCCTCCACATCCAGCCTTCAAGATTGGGATTATTTTCTGTTCCCTATCCATGTGGCTACCCTTTCAAGGTTAGAACTGAAGCTATGTGGGGCCAGCACATTCTCCAGCACCAGAGGAGAAGAGCTGCGTGAAGGAGTGACAGCCACCAGAGGAAGAGGAGAGGGACTCTGCCCTGCTGCAAACATGAACAGCAGCCTGCAGGTTAACCTGCCCAGAAGCTGGGCTGCTTCGAGTGGCTCACTCCAGGAGAAGTCTGAGCATTCTTTTTTTCTTTTTTATTACTATAGGATGGAGGATGAAGCTGTCCTGGACAGAGGGGCTTCCTTCCTTAAACATGTGTGTGACGAAGAAGAAGTAGAAGGTGAGCCCCTTGGGTCTGGGAAAGTGTGTGTGTTGTGTCCATGTCTCTGTAGATCAGGACATTTATATAGTTCATGCATCTTGTATTTTTTGAAGTTAAGCATCAAGTCCTGCTTGTGGGGTTTCCTTAATCTCTATCTTTTGCCTCAATACAGGACATGATTTTAGGAACTTCATCAGACTCTGAGATTTGAATTCAGCAGGGTCTTACCTGTTTTTATATATATATATATATATATATATATATATATTTGAAGTGTTATATTGAAGCAGGTGCTTGTGTGAGCATTGTATGTCCCCATCATAAATGAATGTTTTACTAGGTATTTCCCGGAAGCTACCAGATCTATAGAAATATGACTGTTAGCACCTTCTACTATTTTTTTTAAATAGCTTATAGGGGAGAGAAACAGATGTTGCTGGGGAAAGAACGATAATCATTGTTGTAGAAAAAAACAGATCTAAGCTGAGGGTTGAGCATGGTTGTCATGGACGAGCCTTAGTTAAGAAAACACGGGCGAGCATTTTTGATCTGAAAAACTCCTCAGAACCTCTTTCGCTAATGTTTCTTTCCAGTGCCTGTTAAAACTGGAGAGGAGTTCCATTTTATCTGGTGCTGACATACTGGAGCATGCACCCCCTCCCTTAACCTCCTGACTTATCAGTAACGTTGGGGGAGTGCTTGCTGCTTGGCTGGTAGTGAGAAGGCAAGGTCTCATTAGTAGTTATCGAGGTAATGATGTCAAGGCATCGCAAACATGTTCTATGGTCGGTATTTAGTATGAGGGTTATAGATAGCATTCTATTATTGGTATTGAGTATCAGGGCTATAGATAGCATCAAATGGAAGTCACAGATGAGCGATGTGATCAGCTCCTCCTGTGAGTGTCACCTGAGAGGCAGTTCTGTGTTTTGGAGGCTGGTCCTTGTGGAGTGACTGGTCCTTGTGGTTAGCATTTTGTGCCTCCTAAAACCTTGGTGCAGAGGACAATGGGGTTGAGAAGAGGAGAGTTGATGTTCTATGTTCTAGAGTGGTTCTTCAAGCAGATGGAGCACCTGGTTGAGGGTTTTTTGTGCCCCTGTGCTCCCAGGAACACCACCAGAATGGTAGTTATGCTGTTTCTCATGTTTCCTTAGTGAGTTTCTTCTGCCCCATGAGGATGATTGGTGGTCCCTCTGCCCCACCCCCTGGCTTCCCATAGTCAGCCTTGAGGCTGACTAACAAGAATTCAATGCCTGAGTTTCTTAGAAAAATGGAAACTACAGTATTTTCTCTCGTATAGTTTTCTGGGCTCTTTGTAGTTGTTACAGTGTGGCTATGGGAAAAGTGTCACGTTGCAGAAGGCAGAGGAGTAAATCTTGTCTTCACTGCTGAAACTCTGCTGCAGTCACTGTCATTGTCCCTGACTGTAAAGGAGGAGACACAGTCACCAAGTTAGAGCAAAAGAAATGATGCAGGTTTGGGTGAAAACGCTGTGGTCTTAGAACAATTAGGTGAGAAAGCCTTGAGAGTGGGAATGCATGTTGTGCACACGGTCTCCTTGAGAACGGGGCTCTAGTTGAGTTCTCAGGAGATGTAAATCTAGACTCCTGAAGGTGCTTCAGATCAACAGCCCAGTACTGCAGTGGGTGACTGTACTTGGGTTCTTAAAGCTTTGGCAAAGGTCTGTACTTCCTGAATTATTTCCCTTGATTTTCAAGCTGAAAATTAATCTATCGATCACAGAATAAATCATAATATAAATAGCACATGACTCTGTAGCCAGCTTTCTTTGGGAGAGAAGCAAAAGAGGCAACCAGAGGTTATGGAAGCACCTGTTCAGTGCCAGAAACATGGCAACGAAGTTGGCACTTTCCGGTTCTCACAAGACACCACGTTAGAGTTGCTCATTCCTGTTGCTGGCCGGTGCCTCGGCTGGCCTGATCCCTTTTATGTCAAGGCCTGCCATGTCCTCTCCTGTTGAGAACGTTTAGCATGAGAGTTGCTCGTGGTGGGTTTGGTGGAGACCTCCAGTGTGGAGAGGCTCCTCCAGTAGACAGGTTGGAAGTCCTGAGCTGGCTCCTCCTCCTTCAGAGCTCTTCCAGGTGTCTTTGTCCTCTCTCAGCTGGCTTCATCAGATAGAGTTGGCAGGACTGAAATGTAATACTAGCTCTGGGTGAGGGTACCAAGACGTTGAGGTGGACCAAGGTTTGATGGCCCGTCTGTGGGTCCTGTGATGGGTGAGGAAATGGATGGTTGTCGTCATGACGTCTGACGGAGATGAACTTTCAAATGGGGATGTGTTTCTCGAGGTTATGGGTGTGTTGCATATGTATAATTTCATAAAAGGGGGCATTCCTGAGGGGGGACAACGTGTTGCTTCCTGAGTAGCTGAGATTTTGGCACACTTAGGAAGAAGTTAAGACTGTGGCTTAAGGGTCGAGAGAGTTCAAAGGGCAATGAGTTGAGCGCCTTCCTGTAAATTATCAGATATGTTTTCTTTGACCCCAGAAGTTATTTCTTTTCCTTCTAAGATGACCATGATTCAAGCATACTATAATGCACCTTGCAAAAGTAAGCTAAAAACTTTGCTTTTTAGCAATTTCCATGAGTTTCAGTAACTGAGGTCAGGAGCTGTGTTTGGTTTGACGTGTTCATACAGGGAAAATAGTTCCTAGAATCCCTGAGGTGGGATGCCTGGATTCAGTTCACAGAGGCAGGAAGAGCTCCGGGTTCTCACCTGGCTTCTTCTAACAGTGTTCTGGGGCTGGAGAAACCGAGACTTCAGACCATGCCCCCGGTTCACCTTGTTCAACTTTACTCTTAGTGGGCGGCCTAGCACTTAATCTACCCCCTAAAAAAATCTCAATAGAGAACCATCAGCTGCCAGACCTCCCAGAGAACAGGGTGAATCAGGAGAGCAGTCACCCTTTGTTTAAATGATGAACTTATCTCTGCCGCATATATTTGAAGACTTAAACTGTGTTTCCATAAATTTTCCCTCATGTGTTAATGGCTTAGATACAGCAATTCTGAAAAAGAAAGCCAAGTGCCAATTTTGATCTGTAAAAACAAGCGGAAGCTTTTAGATTCGTTCTTCCGCAGGCCACCTTAGGCTTTGTGGGGCTTTGCAGTTGGCATTCAGCGCCAAGTGTATCAACTTGGAGGAAGAATTCTGTGACTGGGACACGGATATCTGCCCTGGATGGAGAAGTCTAGGCTTATTCTTGGGCCCTGCTGTATAGAACTGGTCAGCGGATGAGAAAGCGGTGCTGCTGGAACAATGTAGACCACGGGGAGCAAAGCCTTGGGTTCGATTTCAAACATAGACATGGGAAATGGCCAGGCTTTGTGGGTCAAGCCAAGCTTGAGATAGCTCCTCCCCATCCCCCTACCAGGATGGGAGGAAATTAAAAAAAAGATGAGATTAAAAAAAGTCAGCTTGGAGCTCAGGAGAGTGGTATGTATCTTACATCCAGTGCTTGAGAACCCAAGGCAGGAGGATCAGGAGTTCAAGGGCAGCCTGAAGACCGTGTCTACACACACACACACACACACACACACACACACACACACACACAAGTTAGCTTGGATTTTGGATCTGTGTGATATAAACAGATTACTTAATATTCTCATATTTTGCAATAGGGGAAAAAGAGCAAACTCCACCTTATCCTTTGAGATAAGGCCTTGGCTTGGCTGGGCTAGGTAACTCCCCAGCGGCCTTGGCAGCACTCACTGCATGAGGAGGGGCCTCTCCTTAACTTTGAATCCAACTAGCAGCTAAGGAAACATAAATAACGGCGGGACAATATGGTCTGAAATGTCTGTGTTTCTGGGGCTTTCTCTGTGCTCTTTCAATGCTGTGAGGATATAGTGTGGTATTTTCCCTCCATTTCAAAGCTGAGTCCCGCAGGAAGTGCATTCCCTCCTGTTGAAGGCAGGAGTAATTCTAGAATTCCTCCTATCCCCTATGGTCCTTAGGAAAGACAATACTGTTTCAAATTCAAAGTCTGGAATTTATTATGAGGGTTTTTCAGAGAAATGCATTTTGGAGGTGTTGGGCAGTATTTGGGAGCAAGTGCCCAATCACCAAATATTTTTTGAAACAAAAGCTGTGTATATAATATGTACTCAATAAAGCAAATGCAGAGTTATACATCACTCATATCTCTGCTTATACTTCTTGTTAGTATTTAGTTCTTAGCCCTTAAAATCAAGTGGTGTGGTATGTATGGTCTGTAATTTATCCTTGGCATCTTGTTCGATTTTACAAGGATAAATTACAGACCATACCACACCACTTGATTTTAAGGGCTAAGAACTAAATTCAATTTTATCTTGCTTATGTATGCATGGAGTGATAAGAAAAAGTAGCCACTAAACCTCCTCTCTCTAAACCCATCTTATTGTTCTGTTCTTTGTTTTGAAAACAGAGACTAAAATGATGAAATGGGGGCCTTTGACTTCTTGGAGGTCAGGACCTCAACATTTTACAGACATGAAATCATAATGACTTAAGCTGGTTTTCAGTAAAGGATATTGGGATGCTCTATTCATGTGTATTGGAGAAAGGTAATGTTCTAAAGAAAAAAGGCGGGGCCTGGCCTGGGAGACATTTGTTAATAATTATAATGGTTGGAAGGGTAATTGCAGAGAAGGGAGGAATGAAAACCTATCAGATGGGAAGGGAGGGGCCAGGTCAGGGCTGGGGCTATTCTGAGCTCTGGCCCTAAGTGTCTGGTTGCACTTGAGCTGCTCAGAAACTGTGTACAGAGGGAACGCTTGGGCCAAGACTGCCTAAGGAAAAGCCTTCTTAGCCGAAACAATGTATCCCCACATTGGAAAACTTGAGAGCTTTAAAAATTCCCTCCTAACTAGCAGCGTGGCCCTACATTCTCTCAGCAGATGGGCTGCTGTAGATCTTTCCAAAGTCATCCTGCCTTTTTCCCTTGGTCTCAGCTGTCCACTCCCCTGAGGTCCTAAAGCCTACAGCTCTTATCACTGTGGCTGCCGGGAACCCCTCGCTGTTAGAGAAGGGACATCTTTACCCCTAGATTTTGTCTTCAGTGAGGAAATCTGATGAAGTTTCCTGGGTTTTAGAAACAGGAAGCAGTTGTTACACCTTCCCTGAGTTTACCTCTGTTGAGAATTCCCTTGTAATGTTAAGGACTAATGGTAACTTAACCCCCTTGCAGCCATTTCCTGCTCTAATTGTTGAGCTTCATTTATGGCAATTAGCCTCAACAAATTGAACTTGGTACTTTGTGTTTTGCAAGGATTCTGACATTCTGAAATGACACTCTGGGGACAATTTTGCCTTAGATGAAGCTTTTTATCTGGTTGGTTAGTGAGATGTTATCTTACATTTTCGTTGGGAGTATCTACCAGTTGGTTTTTATCCTTGTGCTGTTCCAATAGAGTGGTTAAGCATCAGTTGGATAAACTGATTTCAACAAGACTGAATAAATAAAAATCCAGAACTGAATCCTGTTATGGAGTCATTGCCTCAGTGAAGGAAGCCTCTTAGAATGGAGAGTTTGGGTTTATTTCTCCATAAAATGGAAACAGGGAAACATGTCATTTATAATAACTTGTGGTAATTATACAAAATGGTGTTATCTATGTACGAGGCACTAAGAAGAATAGGAATGCTTTTAGATTTGGAGAGGCAGAAGATGAAGAACTTGATGTCAATGTTTGAGGGCCTGGGTCTGGCTCCTCAGAATCCTGGAGTGGGCTGATGAGTGTCTGTAACACCTGAGGTCCTCTGTGGATTGGGAAATGGAGGCATGGGTAGCTTTAGAAACTCATTGCTATCCTGGCTTACATAGTGGCAAACAGTAAAGAGAGCCTGTCCCAAGCAGGGTAGAAGGTGCGAGCTGATGTTTGATGTTGTCATCTGACCACCAAATGTGTGCTGTGGTCTACGGACACCTGCACACCCCGTCTTTCTCACTCTCTCACACACACAAGCACACACTTGGATCATCATCTCTCTAAAAGTTCTAGATAAGCTTGAGTGTGCACATCACTCTGAAGATTTTACTTGGCCGAGGTGTGTGTCCGTCCGTTTGCTTTCTCAGTTCCTCCCTCCTGGCACTTGCCTTTGCCCTTTTATCTGGTTCCCCTCACCCCTCACTGCTTTCTCTATTGGAGAGGCCAAGACAGAATGGCCAAGTGAAATTCCCCAAGGACCAGAGTCCATTTCTCTTTGGACTCTTTCTCTTTCCCTTTAAGCTCTGGATATAAGACTTAATGGTTAGACTGCTGATACACCTCACCCTTAGTTTATGAAATTGTCTCATTTTCTAAGAAGAATCATATTAAATTATATACATACCTGGGGTAAACTGCTTGCCCATTTTATCAATTAAAGCCTATAGTGTCTTCCCTGGAAATTAGAAGTGTTCTGGTGCATCGTGTTCTGACAGTGAGGAGGATATGTGAGTGCTACATGTGAGCGTAGTATATGAACACTCATAAATCACACCCTATCCCCCCCAGCACAGACTAGACTCATTGTGGGTCCTATGGGCTATTATGTAATTTAGTGACAATTAAATGAGATTATGCAACGGTGTAGATGTACTATGTATTCTAGCCTGAGCTAAATACTTCTCTGTTTTTTTTTTTAATCATTGCAAAATTTTTTAATTTTGGGGGGGAAATGAAAAGTGGGGCTTGGTGAATATGATCAGAGTGAGACTGGAATAAAGATCAGCTGAGTTCCCTTTGGTACCTGGTGAGCTTGCTGCTGAGATACTGTTTCTATTTCGCCTTACCCTCTGACTGATTCCGAAAGGACTGAGGCAGGAGGCTGCCGTGATGGGTTCACGGCAGGTTCTGCACAGTGCACCCCGACACTGTTGATTGCCAGCTGGATGAGAGGCGAAGGGTGTGGAGGGTGGTGAGTGACATCCACTGAGTCAGCGGTATGGGTGACTTAAATAATTCCCATCTCTGAATAGCGAGAAGGCTTTTAAGTCTGCTAATTGCTTTTACCTTTCACAGGGTTGGAATGTGGAGACAGCTGTCCTAAGGTATTCATTGGGTTCACCTTTAGACGCCGTTGATTTCGAAAGAACTCCACGAGATATTTTTTACAGAATATTTTCAAGGTTGAATGCGCAATGTTTTTTTTTTTTTTAAGCTGGGCTGAAACATCTGGAAATAGAAATAAGGGTTAAATTTGGGTAATGTTAGCCAATACCTCTCTTGCAGAGGATCACAATCACATATTTATAGGTTGTTGAGGTCATCAACCAAGTCCTTGGCTGACTATTACAATTTTACTAAGAATTTCTGTTTGTACTGCAAAATCAGGGCAGTGTCTTTGGCCTCCAGTTGAAGACTTTAACTGAATCCAGCAGATACGTGTCTTTGGTAAATTCAATCAGAATCTGATTGTTCAGGGTTTTACTTGCTTTGATTCAGTCTGTGTTGTGGCTCGGAGGACATGGTGGAGTAGCAGGAGTCTCTGGACCTGTTTCTATTCCTGGCTCTGCACTGCCTCTCTAGGTGACACAGGCAAATATCACTATAGCTATCGACTGATTTCCTCCTTCTATGAGCAGTGCTTCACAGATTCTTGGTTAATAACCCTGGACACATTGATATTCATAACAACAATTGTGAATTACTTAAGTTGCAACTTCTATGATTTTTTTCCTGTTGTTTATCTGTTTTTATGGTGCCCACTTAGCTTGGAAAGCATTCTACCATGGACTTTCAGGCCAGCCTCTGTGGACTCTTTTTTTTTTTTTTTTTGTATCTAAAGAAATACCATTTATAACCCTGTCCCCCGTGGGTTTTGCTAAAAATATAAGCAATGACATCTGAAATCTTGAGGATGAACCTTATAATTTTAAGGTATTACCTCCTGCAGATGTAATTCTGGTGTGAAATTTATCTTTCTGCTCAACACGATCTCGCCAGTGGTTGCTATGACTGCGGAACACCCCCAGACCAAAGTCGAAATACTGATATCTAGATTTCAATAGATTAGTTGATTAATACCCATGTTAGCCATCCCTTCTTAGTTGTAATTGAAGGGTGATGCTTCCACTCTTTCAGCCTTCTAAAATGATAAGAGCAGTTGCATGTATAACCTCTGTTCCTTTGAATGTGAAGACATTCCTGCGAGGGTGCAGTTTCTTCTGTCCAGTCACATAAAGTAGACTGTACCATATACGTGGGTGAGGTCACATGAGAACCTAGGACATTTATCTCATGGGATAAAACTGAGACCTAAAGGATGGGAAGGGATTGGCTAGAGGAAGGATGAGAGAGGAATCCTGGGCAGGCATGTCTGTAGACTTGGAGTAGAAGAGATAGACAAATTGAAGAAAGAGAAAGTAGGTTAGTATGCCAAATCATGAGACCAGGCAGACAGTGGCCTGAAGTAGGTGAGACCTAGATAAGTTGTTGCATTTATTTATTTACTGTATGATGGATTGGTCTGGACATTTATGAACATGTTCTTTATACATCTGTATGTAAGATAGAGTTTAAGGTTAGTTGTCTTTCTTTTGTTCTCTACATTATTATTACTATTTAAAGATTTATTTATTTTATGTATATGAGTACACATTGGCTGTCTTAAGACACACCAGAAGAGGGCACCAGATCCCATTACAGAATCTGATCAGGTTGTGAGCCACCATGTGGTTGCTGGGGATTGAACTCAGGACCTTTGGAAGAGCAGTCAGTGCTCTTAACCATGGGGACATCTCTCTAGCCCCTCTACATTATTTTTTTGAGACAGGGTCTGTCACTTAACATGGAGATCACCCTTTGGCTAGTCTGTCTAGACTGGGCACTCTGGGGATATTTGTCTTTGCCTCATCTGCCTCCAGGGCCTACATTTTCTTTGAGTGCTGGAAATCTGAGCTGAGGTCCCCACACTTACACAGCAAGCACTTCTACCACTGAGCCTTTTCCCCAGCTCTTACCTAGCTATTGAAGCCAAGAGTCTCACGCTGTAGCCTGGGGTGGGCTGGAATTCATTTTGTAGCTCAAACTGGCCTCAAACTCCTGGCTGTCTTTCAGGTGCGGGAATTATAGGTATGACCCACCAGGTCTGTTAATTCTGCTGAAGACTGGGAATTCTGTTGGGTGTCTCCAAAGCGTATGCAAAGGGTTTTAAGCAAGGAAGAGATAAGTAACATTTTGCAAGAAAGGTTTGTTTTGACTGCTGGATGGCAAGAACTCCCCAGGAGGACAGAAATAAAAGTGGAGAGTCTGATCAAAGCGGGAGATGATTTGTGTGTGTGTGTGTGTGTGTGTTGGCCAACTGGGGGCAGAAGAGTTGGAGAGGTATGGTTTAAATCCCCAGGATTTACTGATGGATGGATAGATAGGTGGGTGACTGCTATATGGATTTTTGCTATGAGCCACCTGGGGGCTCATTTCTCATTTTGTAAGATGATTAAAACTGGTGTGATAGGAACTCTCAACCATGTGAACCTGTTCAATTCCTGATAGCCATCCATATGTAGACCTGGGATGTAAGCAGCTGGCTGTATAAGATGGAACCACGAAGAGGAATCAGGGAGGGAGAAAGCAACATGGAAGTCCTAGTGACATGGCTCTCCTAAGCCACGGGAATGATGACACTACTTAAGGTAGAAACTTGAAAGTCCTAGGCAGATGTCCTGCGTATCAGATATTTACATCACAACTCATAGCAGTAGCAAAGTTGCAGTTATGAAGTAGCAATGACATAATTTTGTGGTTTCAGGGTCACCACATCATGAGGAACTGTATTAAAGGGTCAAAGCATTAGGAAGGTTGAGAGCCACTGCTCTAAGGCGTTGGTACAAAGCTGTTAGCTCTCCCTTCTGTGTGTTTAGCTGTACTTGACTCTTAACTAGAAAGGATCTCACTAAAGATCTAGCCTAGTGTTCTCACCTTACAGTGAAAGGATTGGGCAGTTGCTGGAGTAAGCAGGGGGCCGCCTTTCCTGTCAGTGCTGGTTCCCAGAGGGTAAGCTCTGCTTGTTCTCTCTGGAGGGGAGAGATGTGTACATGGAGATGAATGAGACCCAGATAAGGCATTTTGAAGAATAAGAAGTGGGATCTGAAGGGAGCGTGAAGGTGCTGGAAAGGCTTTTAAGTGGACGAGAGAGAAAGACTCCATCAGCCTGGGTGGGCTCACCATTGCTGAGACTCCTGATAGGATGGACA